>NC_092726.1:23213274-23513274 GCF_047496885.1 Scyliorhinus torazame
GAGACTGGCACTGGGAGAGGGAGACTGGCACTGGGAGAGGGAGACTGGCACTGGGATGGGAGACTGGCACTGGGAATGGGAGACTGGCACTGGGAACCTGGCACTGGGAGAGGGAGACTGGCACTGGAAAGGGAACCTGGCACTGGGATGGGAACCTGGGAGAGGGAGACTGGCACTGGGAACATGGCACTGGGAGAGGGAGACTGGCACTGGAAAGGGAACCTGGCACTGGGATGGGAACCTGGGAGAGGGAGACTGGCACTGGGATGGGAGACTGGGAGAGGGAGACTGGCACTGGGAACATGGCACTGGGAGAGGGAGACTGGCACTGGAAGAGGGAGACTGGCACTGGGAGAGGGAGACTGGCACTGGGAACCTGGCACTGGGAGAGGGAGACTGGCACTGGGAACCTGGCACTGGGAGAGGGAGACTGGCACTGGGAGAGGGAGACTGGCACTGGTAAGGGAACCTGGCACTGGGATGGGAGACTGGCACTGGGAGAGGGAGACTGGCAGTGGGAACGGGAGACTGGCACTGGGAGAGGGAGACTGGCACTGGGAATGGGAGACTGGGAGAGGGAGACTGGCACCGGGAGCTGGAGACTGGGAACGGGAGACTGGCACTGGGAGAGGGAGACTGGCACTGGGAGAGGGAGACTGGCACTGGGAACGGGAGACTGGGAACGGGAGACTGGCACTGGCAGAGGAAGACTGGCACTGGGAACGGGAGACTGGCACTGGGAGAGGGAGACTGGCACTGGGAGCTGGAGACTGGCACTGGGAGAGGGAGACTGGCACTGGGAGAGGGAGACTGGCACTGGGAGAGGGAGACTGGCACTGGGAACGGGAGACTGGCACTGGGAACGGGAGACTGGCACTGGGAGAGGGAGACTGGCACTGGGAGAGGGAGACAGGCACTGGGAGAGGGAGACTGGCACTGGGAACGGGAGACTGGGAGAGGGAGACCGGCACTGGGAGAGGGAGACTGGCACTGGGAACGGGAGACTGGCACTGGGAACGGGAGACTGGGAGAGGGAGACTGGCACTGGGAGAGGGAGACAGGCACTGGGAGAGGGAGACCGGCACTGGGAGAGGGAGACTGGCACTGGGAACGGGAGACTGGCACTGGGAGAGGGAGACTGGCACCGGGAGCTGGAGACTGGGAACGGGAGACTGGCACTGGGAGAGAGAGACTGGCACTGGGAACGGGAGACTGGGAGAGGGAGACTGGCACTGGGAACGGGAGACTGGCACTGGGAGAGGGAGACTGGGAACGGGAGACTGGCAGTGGGAGAGGGAGACTGGCACTGGGAATGGGAGACTGGTACTGGGAGAGGGAGACTGGCACTGGGAGAGGGAGACTGGCACTGGGAACGTGAGACTGGGAACGGGAGACTGGGAGAGGGAGACTGGCACTGGGAACGGGAGACTGGCACTGGGAGAGGGAGACTGGGAACGGGAGACTGGCAGTGGGAGAGGGAGACTGGCACTGGGAACGGGAGACTGCACTGGGAACGGGAGACTGGCACTGGGAGCTGGAGACTGGCACTGGGAGAGGGAGACTGGCACTGGGAGAGGGAGACTGGCACTGGGAGAGGGAGACTGGCACTGGGAACGGGAGACTGGCACTGGGAACGGGAGACTGGCACTGGGAGAGGGAGACTGGCACTGGGAGAGGGAGACAGGCACTGGGAGAGGGAGACTGGCACTGGGAACGGGAGACTGGCACTGGGAGAGGGAGACCGGCACTGGGAGAGGGAGACTGGCACTGGGAACGGGAGACTGGCACTGGGAACGGGAGACTGGGAGAGGGAGACTGGCACTGGGAGAGGGAGACAGGCACTGGGAGAGGGAGACCGGCACTGGGAGAGGGAGACTGGCACTGGGAACGGGAGACTGGCACTGGGAGAGGGAGACTGGCACCGGGAGCTGGAGACTGGGAACGGGAGACTGGCACTGGGAGAGAGAGACTGGCACTGGGAACGGGAGACTGGGAGAGGGAGACTGGCACTGGGAACGGGAGACTGGCACTGGGAGAGGGAGACTGGGAACGGGAGACTGGCAGTGGGAGAGGGAGACTGGCACTGGGAATGGGAGACTGGTACTGGGAGAGGGAGACTGGCACTGGGAGAGGGAGACTGGCACTGGGAACGTGAGACTGGGAACGGGAGACTGGGAGAGGGAGACTGGCACTGGGAACGGGAGACTGGCACTGGGAGAGGGAGACTGGGAACGGGAGACTGGCAGTGGGAGAGGGAGACTGGCACTGGGAACGGGAGACTGCACTGGGAACGGGAGACTGGCACTGGGAGCTGGAGACTGGCACTGGGAGCTGGAGACTGGCACTGGGAGAGGGAGACTGGCACTGGGAACGGGAGACTTGCACTGGGAGAGGGAAACTGGCACTGGGAGCTGGAGACTGGCACTGGGAGAGGGTAGGGGGTGGTGAGGGAGGGTGGGTGGGGGACAGGACTGAGGAGGGGGTAAGTTGGGTGCAGGGGGCAGAGAGGGGTGCAGCATTGATTGTCGTATGTGGAGCATAATTCCAAACTTCGACCACTACTTTGTGTGTGGAAGTATTCCTTAATTTCGCTCCTGAAGGCCTACCATTTTAGGCTGTGCCCTTCAATCCCAGACTCGCCAACTAACAGGGTTCTATTTCCCCTATCGGTTCCCCTTAATGTCCTGGAAACTTTCACCAAATCACCCCTGAACCGTGTAAATTCCACGGATTCACAGAACCTGGGAATAGCACAACACAGAAGGAGGTTATTCGGCCTATCGAGTCTACCCCAGCTCGTTCAAAGAGCCGTCCGGTTGGTCCCACTCACACACTCTTTCCCCATATCCCTCATAATCTTCCTCCTTCAAGTGTGTATCCACACCCCTCTTGGTGACTGCGATTGAATCTGAAGGCCCGGGTCAGGGCAGCGAATTCCAAATTCTGGGAAAAACGCGTCCTGTCACCTCCTCAGCACCTGCAACTCCTTTCTACGGTGAAAGAAAAAAAACAAACCGGAAAGACTTGTATTTCCAGAGCATCTTTCGCAACCTTTTCGAAATACGTCAGGGACAGCGAAACGCTGTTTTGAAGAGAAGTCAGTGTTGTAATGTTGGAAAGAAAAGTCGTCAGTCAAACCTGCCCATCGCCTGCTCCCATAAACAACAGCCGTCGTCATCCGAGACAGATAAGCTGCTCTTGCGATGTTGATTGAGTGATAAATGCTGGCCCAGACAGCAGCCGTAACTCCCCTGCTCGTGAGGGGCTGTGAGAACTGATGTTAAACGCAATATGCTGGCTTTTGTACTTAATACCTCTATTAATAATGCCCACGTGCTGTATTAACTGTTTTAATAATTAACTGTCTTACCTAGAACATACAGTGCAGAAGGAGGCTATTCAGCCCATTGAGTCTGCACCGACCCACTTAAGCCCTCACTTCCACCCTATCCCTGTAACCCAATAACCCCTCCGAACCTTTTTGGTAACGCAGGGCAATTTATCAAGGCCAATCCACCTAACCTGCACATCTCTGGACTGTGGGAGGAAACCGGAGCACCCGGAGCAAACCCACGCAGACACGGGGGAGAGCGTGCAGACTCCGCGCAGACAGAGACCCAAGCCGGAATCGAACCTGGGACCCTGGCGCTGTGAAGCCACAGTGCTAACCACTTGTGCTACCGTGCTGCCCTTCTTGTCACCTTCAGAGGTGCTTGGACGCACCCACAGGCCCTCTTCTCCTGGCACCCCACACTTGTCTTGATGAGACTTTGTTGGGTCTGGGGTCAATGGCGTAGATTCTGCACATTCTCCCCGTGGCTGCGTGGGTCTTAATTGGAGAAAAAAAGAATTTGATGCTCTGGGTGCTCCGGTTTCCTCCCGAAAGACGTGCTTGTTGGGTGAATTGGACATTCATTGAATCATAGAATTTACAGTGCAGAAGGAGGCCATTCGGCCCATCGCGTTTGCACCGGCTCTTGGAAAGAGCACCCCACTTAAGCCCACACCTCCACCCTATCCCCGTAACCCAGCAACCCCATCTAACCTAAAGGCAATTTAGCACGGCCAATCCACCTAACCTGTACATCTTTGGACTGAGGGAGGAAACCGGAGCACCCGGAGGAAACCCACGCAGACACGGAATTTCGGGTCGAAAGTTTGGAGGTGCTCGCAACAATCTTCCAATCGGCCTTCAGTACTGTGTCGGGCGTGCCAAAGACTGGAGCATTGACAGGACTACCCCTCGTGCAAAGTGGGAGGAAACTGGTTGACCCAGAAGAAACCCACGCAGACACGGGGAGAACGTGCAGACTCCGCACAGACAGTGACCCAAGCCAGGAATCGAACCCGGGCCCCAGGCGCTGTGAGGCAGCTGCGCTAACCACTGTGCCGCCCCCTCAACCACCAGTTGAAGATTGTGGGTTGCAGTTCCACTCTGACACTCCAATACAAGGATCTCTGGTCATCCCTGCTGTGATCGGGGCAACACGGTGGCACAGTGGGTCCACCCTCACGGTGCCAAGGTCCCAGGTTCGATCCCGGCTCTGGGTCACTGTCCGTGTGGAGTTTGCACATTCTCCCCGTGTCTGCGTGGGTCTCGCCCCCGCAACCCAAAAGATGTGCAGGCTAGGTGGATTGGCCACGCTAAATTGCCCCTTAATTGCAAAAAAAATTAATTGGGTACTCTAAATTAAAAAAAAAAATCTCTGCTGTGGTCACCAATGTCTATCACCCAATCAACAATCACACAAACAGTTTTATTTATCTTTATTTTAATTCCTTCAAACTGGGCCAGCATTTATTGCCTCTCCCTAATTGCCCTTCAAATGACTTCATGGCTTCATGGGCATCATTGGGCTTTTAATTCCAGATTTTTTAAAAATCGAATTAAAATGTCACCATCTGCCATGGTGAGATTTGAACCAGAGTTCCCAGATCATCTAGGGAACATGAATCCCGGCAACATGAGAATTCCGGCCTACATTTCAGAACCACTTCACTGGCTGCAAAGCACCACCTTTCAGGTTTGTTAATAAAATTGAAGCCCATTGGATAATATAGTTGCCATAGTACCAGATGACCATAGGTTGCTTCCTCCTTTGAGGGGGGAGACCTGACTGGTGGTGATTTAACCTGAGGGTCACCACACCTCAGGCAAGGTTGAGAAGGTGGGGCCTCCGTGGATAACCTGCGCAGTTGGCCTGGCCCCAATCCCTCGGTTTTTGTGTGTTCCAGTTCCTCCTAATTTCCCCCCCCCCCCGGCAATCTCGGGGCAGGGTGAACTCATGAGTGGCATTGAACGGCGCAGTGACACAGTGGTCAGCACTGCTGCCTCAAAGCGCTAGGGACCCGGGTTCAATTCCGGTCTTGGGTGACTGTTGTGGAGTTTGCACGTTCTCCCCGTGTCTGCGTGGATTTCCCCCGGGTGCTCCGGTTTCCTCCCACAGTCCAAAGAGGTAGGGTTATGGGGATAGCTCGGGGGAGTGGGACTAGGATAGGGTGCTCTTTCAGAGGGTCGGTGCAGACTCGATGGGCTGAATGGCCTCCTTATTCTTCACTGTAGGAATTCAGCAACAGCTAAAAGGGGTTTCCGCAACATCCCCCCTCTGCACACTGACAATAAAGTGAGGGATAGAGAAAAGAGGGTGTTTGCACTGAATAGGGCCACAGAGAAATTAATTATTGGTTCATCTGAGTCCAGAATCAAAGTCCCATGAGGGATTTCTTCACGGAGATTGGGGGCCTGAAGCCAGGCGTTGTCAAATTCGCTTTTCCTAATGGTGGAGATTTCACAAGATGAAATAGGCACCTGGGGATGAATCAGGTTGTAGGCAATGGGGCAGGATATTCGGCCGAGACAGTGTAGATGGTGACCAATCCTGGCCAGAGCTCCTTCTGCGTGGTCTTCTAGTCAGGTGTTAAAGCAGCAGGCTGGCTTGCTGCCCGGGGCGGCAATATTACCTCAACAAGTCACAGCTTTAGCTCATGCGACCGCACCTCTTCACAAAGCCTTCAACAAAGGGCGTTTGGCCAGTGTCTATAAATCGACTTTGTGTGCCAGGCTGATAACGCCTCAGCCATGATGGGTCGAAAGAGGCTCTATTTGTTGAGGCTCTACCGTTTGAGAAGCCAGAGACCCACGGGCTCCGTGAGCAGGCGGGGCTTGTCAAATGCAAGTGGCCTTGGTGTAGCTCCCTTTGAAGTTGGGCTGTTCCGTTCCCGGCTAATCATTAGTGTCTCCTCAGGAATAATGAGGGGTGACATTTCCAAAATTGCCAAGTGGCTTCTTTTTGTCCAGTGACTCAAAGACAACGGAGAGAGGATCCGCCTTTGGTCTTTGTTCAGCCGGAAGGTCCAGTTTAATATGAAGAAGTAGCAATGAGGAAATATTTTTATAAAAATAGGCAGTGTTAGGTTCTGTTCCATCGCAAAGCAAAAATAGCCAAGGGGTAGAAAACTGAGAGTCGTCGTGAATGGCTACTTGTCAGGCTGGGCGGACACATCTAGTGGTGTTGTCTACGGGTCACTGCTGTTCTTGATATGCATTAGTGACATCGACTTGGGCGGCACAGGGCACAACGTCAATATGTGCAGGTGGCACAAAACACGGAAGTATAGCAAAGATCGAGGAAGGTCGTCATAGATTCGAGGAGGACATGGGCAGGCTGGGACAACCAGAAACATACACACAGCTATTATTTCATCAGTCATTCAGGTCAGAATGTTCTTGTTGCTAACTTTTGGTTGGTTCAATTGGCTCTGTTTTATAACCTTTGCTCTCGAGTCGCCAGGTATCTTTATGATACCGCCACGAGGTGCAAGTTCAAGTAATGATCAATAACTCAATACACCAATTAGTAAGATTCAAATCAAAGCACTTTTATTTACACACAGTGTAAACTACTCAAGCATAAACTCTACTTTCTAAGCTACTTCTACAACTAACAGGTCTATACTTGCCCGGGGATCGCTCATTAGTATGTAGATGGCCGCTACATTATTTTGCAGATGGCTGCTTGTATCAATGCTGTCTGGGCTTTTGCAGAGTTAAATACACAGTAAACTTGCACCTGCTGGTTTCTGCCTGTGTTGGCTGAATTTCCCTTCAGCCTTTGCTGTTCTCCATTTTACACCGGGAATTGGCCAACCTAGGTGGCTACATTCTTCACCCTCTGGAGAATGTTATTTATAAAAGAAATATTCAAAATACTATCACGGCCTCTTTGAATAACTCCCTCAGGGGCAGTCGTTTATAGTGTTTAAGCTCCAAGCTCAAACAGATGATATTTAAACCTTCACTTCAATCTTCTCAATCTCCCATCGGAATCCATCCCGTTAAAATCCCCTCAATCTCCCATCGAAATCCATCCCGTTAAAATCCCCTCAATCTCCCATCGAAATCCACCCCGTTATAATCCCCTCAATCTCCCATGGAAATCCATCCCGTTATAATCCTCTCAATCTCCCATCGAAATCCATCCCGTTAGAATCCTCTGAATCTCCCATCGAAATCCATCCCGTTAAAATCCCCTCAATCTCCCATCGAAATCTATACCGTTATAATCCTCTCAATCTCCCATCGAAATCCATCCCGTTAGAATCCTCTGAATCTCCCATCGAAATCCATCCCGTTAAAATCCCCTCAATCTCCCATCAAAATCTATCCCGTTATAATCCTCTCAATCTCCCATCGAAATCCATCCCGTTAAAATCCCCTCAATCTCCCATCGAAATCCATCCCGTTATAATCCCCTCAATCTCCCATCGAAATCCATCCCGTTATAATCCCCTCAATCACCCATCAAAATCCACCCCGTTATAATCCTCTCAATCTCCCATCGAAATCCACCCCGTTATAATCCCCTCAATCTCCCATCGAAATCCATCCCGTTATAATCCCCTCAATCTCCCATCGAAATCCATCCGGATATAATCCCCTCAATCTCCCATCGAAATCCATCCCGTTATAATCCCCTCAATCTCCCATCGAAATCCATCCCGTTATAATCCCCTCAATCTCCCGTTGAAATCCATCCCGTTATAATCCTCTCAATCTCCCATCAAAATCCATCCCGTTATAATCCCCTCAATCTCCTGTTGAAATCCATCCCGTTATAATCCCCTCAATCTCCCAGCAAAATCCACCCCGTTATAATCCCCTCAATCTCCCATCGAAATCCATCCCGTTATAATCCCCTCAATCTCCCAGCGAAATCCATCCCGTTATAATCCCCTCAATCTCCCATCGAAATCCATCCCGTTATAATCCCCTCAATCTCCCATCGGAATCCACCCCGTTAAAATCCCCTCAATCTCCCATCGAAATCCATCCCGTTATAATCTCCTCAATCTCCCATCAAAATCCATCCGGTTATAATCCCCTCAATCTCCCATCGAAATCCATCCGGTTATAATCCCCTCAATCTCCCATCGAAATCCATCCCGTTATAATCCTCTCAATCTCCCATCGAAATCCAACCCGTTATAATCCCCTCAATCTCCCGTCGAAACCCATCTTGTTATAATCCCCTCAATCTCCCATCGAAATCCATCCCGTTATAATCCCCTCAATCTCCCATCGAAATCCATCCCGTTATAATCCCCTCAATCTTCCATCGTAATCCATCCAGTTATAATCCCCTCAATCTCCCATCGAAATCCATTCCATTATAATCCCCTCAATCTCCCATCGAAATCCATCCCGTTATAATCCCCTCAATCTCCCATCGAAATCCATCCCGTTATAATCCCCTCAATCTCCCATCGAAATCCATCCCGTTATAATCCCCTCAATCTCCCATCGCAATCCATCCGGTTATAATCCCCTCAATCTCCCATCGAAATCAATCCCGTTTTTTGTGAGGGCCACGAAGAATCCCGCACGAGTTTTAAGGATACAAAGTAATAACATTTATTTACAATAACATATATATATATATATATATAACAGCAGCAGCAACTTCCCTTGCTGCACTCTCCTTCCTCTGGTTCCAAACTGGCCAGTTTTATTTATACTTGGAGTTTACTAATGGTTTCTCCGCCCCTCTCATTGGGGAAGCTCATACTCCCACAGGATTGTGGTATTGTCATTAGTCCCCAGCCAATGGTAAGTAGGCAGGTTATAACATCCCTCCCCCCCAAAGTCCAAGGAATCCACCGAAGACCCTGGCGAAGGAGGGCGTCGGACTCGTTTTGCCGCAGGCCGGACACCATTTGCAAGCGGCGCTGGATGAGGCGGCGTGTAACGAGACGGAGACCGGCGCTTCCATGATGAACGGCACAACGGTTGTGCATCCACGGCCCGTGGACCCGAGGATTCCCCCTCTGATGCATCGTGTGTCTCCATCTCGGAGTCAGAGTCTGCTGCCTCCATCATGTCAGCGTCTCTATCTCCATTCGGTCCCGTAACGACCTGCGCAGGCTTTGAGTGAGGCACCAGTGGAAGATTGTGAGGACTACCTTCCCTTGTCTCTGGTCTCTGCGGCTGTAGAAATGAGCTCTGGGGGCGGGGAATCTTTTGAGGGATAGTTTTCTGGACCGAACGTGGTCTACATGTTTTCGCTGGAGACGACCCTGGGCTTGCACCTGGTAAGATATAGGGCCCGTTTGGTGAAAGATTACACCAGGAACCCATTGGGCACCACCAGCAAAATTCCGAACGAACACTGGGTCACCGGGCGCAAACTGCCGAATCGGCCGATGCCTGTCCCTGCCGTTCTTGTGTGCGGCGTACTTTTGCGTCAATGTCCGGGAAAACCATACTAAGGCGGGTGCGAAGTCTCCGGCCCATTAGGAGTTCTGCGGGAGCTACCCCAGTCACCGCATGGGGGTTGGTCCTATACGTAAACAAAAAGCGAGCCAGTCTCATGTCCATTGATCCGGAAGACTGCTTCTTTAGGCCTCTTTTGAATGTCTGCACTGCGCGCTCTGCCAACCCATTTGAAGCCGGGTGGTAAGGGGCAGTGCGGATATGGCGTATGCCGTTCATCTTTATGAACCTCGCAAACTCCTCACTCGTGAATGGAGTGCCGTTATCCGTGACCAGCACCTCGGGGAGGCCATGCGTACTAAACGACAAACGCATCTTTTCAATTGTTGCGCAGGACGTTGTCCCCTGCATCTTATGCACCTCTAGCCATTTAAACTGGGCGTCAATTAATAGAAGGAACATGGATCCTTGAAAAGGGCCTGCAAAATCTGCATACAAGCGTGCCCAAGGCCGCCCTGGCCATTCCCAGTGATGTAGGGGCGCGGCCGGCGGAAGCTTCTGATGCTCCTGGCAAATGGAGCAGTTTTGGGCCACCTTCTCAATGTCGGTGTCGAGGCCTGGCCACCAGACATAACTCCGGGCCAACATTTTCATTTTGGTCACACCTGGATGCCCATTGTGCAAGTCTGTTAGTATCAGCTCCTGGCCTTTTTCCGGGACAATCACACGCGTCCCCCACAAGAGGATGCCGTCTTCCACGCTGAATTCTGAGAGCTTGGAGGAAAATGCCCGCAACTCACCTGGGAGCTGTCTATGCTGCCCACCATACAGGACTATGTGCCGAACCTTTGACAAGACTGGCTCCGTCTGGGTCCACTCACGGATCTGTGATGCCGTGACAGGCAAGGTGTTCATAAAATTTAGGGTTGCAACCACCTCACCGGTCGTGGGGGTCGACATGGGGCTGGTCGATAAAGGCAATCGGCTCAGTGCGTCGGCATTTGCTATCTGCATTCCTGGTTTATGCTCCAGAGAATACTCGGATGCAGCGAGCAACAAAGCCCAGCGCTGGATCCGTGCGGACGCAATGGGCGATATTGGCTTATCCTCTCTGAAAAGTCCCAGCAGAGGCTTATGATCAGTCACGATAGTGAAATGGCGGCCATACACGTACTGGTGGAAACGTTTCACCGCAAAAACCACTGCCAGGCCCTCCTTCTCGATCTGCGCGTGCTTTTTCTCCGCTGCAGTCAATGTGCGGGAGGCGAAAGCTATCGGTCACTCGGCCCCGTTCTCCATCTTGTGGGACAGGACGGCCCCAATACCATACAGGGATGCATCACATGTGACGAGCAAAGGCTTTCCCAGATCATAGTGGGTTAGTAACCCAGACGACGACAATTGTTGCTTTACCCGCCGGAAAGCGGTTTCTTGCGGCTGACCCCAAACCCAGGTGTGATTTTTCTTTAGCAGAAGGTGCAAAGGGGCCAGTGTAGTTGCCAGATTGGGGAGGAACTTCCCGTAATAGTTTACGAGACCGAGAAAAGAACGAAGATGCGAAGTGTCAGTCGGGGCCGGGGCCTGTTGAATTGCACGCACCTTCTCTGCGACGGGGTGCAAACCTTCGCGGTCCACCCAATAATCTAGGTAGACTACTTCCTTTGCCTGAAATACTCACTTTGTGCGACGTATACGGACTCCAGCCTCCGAAAAGCATCTAAGGACAGCCTCCAGATTTTCCAAATGTTCAAGCTCCGACGTCCCTGTAATCAAAGCGTCATCTAAGTAGACAGCAACATGTGGTAAACCTCTCAAAATGCCCTCCATAACACGTTGAAAAATTGCGCAGGCAGAGGATACTCCAAAGGGCAACCGTGTATATTCATATAGGCCCCGGTGTGTATTAATCGTTACATATGGTCGGGAGGCAGGGTCCAGCTTCAACTGCCGGTAGGCGTGACTCATATCTAATTTTGTGAACGAGAGTCCACCTGAAAGCTTCGCGTAGAGATCCTCTATGCGAGGCATTGGATATCGGTCGAGTCGGGAAGCTGTATTCACTGTAAGTTTATAGTCGCTACACAAGCGAACTGTGGCATCTGGCTTCATTACAGGTACAATTGGTGCTGCCCAGTCAGCAAAACGGACGGGCCTGATAATACCCAAACTCTCCAAACGAGTGAGCTCCCCTACTACCTTCTCGAGCAAGGCATAAGGCACCGGGCGCGCCCGGAAATAGCGCGGCGTGGCTCATGGTTCGACTTGGATACGGGCTACGGCCCCTTTTATTTTCCCCAAACCAGGCTGGAATACATCTGGGTATCGTCCGAGCACCTCAGTCAACACTTCAGAAACTGTTTGGAGGATGTGCTGCCATTGCAACCGCAAATGGCATAACCAGTCCCGACCCAACAGGCTGGGCCCATGGCCGCGCACCTCGATAAGTGGGAAACGCCCCTCCTGGCGTCCATAGACAACAGGGGTCATTGTAGTTCCTGCAATGTCCAGTGGTTCCCCCGTGTAGGTGGCCAACCTGGCCTGTGAGTCGGTTAATGTAAGGGTCTGTATACCCTGCTTGATGCGGTTGAATGTCCTCTGGGCGATCACGGAGACCGCTGCGCCAGTGTCCAACTCCATCTCAAGCGGGTGGCCATTGACCCGTACTGTCACCTTAATGGGGGCCACACGGGGAGCTGCCACACAATGCAGCTGCAGGCAGTCGTCCTCCGTCTCCATGTCCTCAGGAGTAGTCGCCGCAGGTTCATCCACATGGAAGGTACGACCCCTGGGCTGGTCCCAGTTACGGCCCCTGGGCTGGTCCCAGTTTCGGTCGGAACGACGGCGCCTCTGGCGCCCCCAGGACCGCCGTCCGCGACGGGGTCGGCGCCTACAAGTCTGACACGGACATGGCTCCTCATCCATTGGTTCTGGAGAAGGCTCCCTTCGGGGAGGAATGTCCGACAGCCACTGGCGTCGGTCCGGACGTTGCCTCGCCCAAGGGACCGCAGGAGTGCGGGGGGACGTTTTCGGACGGAAGGGGTTGCGCCCCAAGGCATGCACTTCCATTCCCTGTAGCTCCTGCACTCCTCGTTCTGCGCTCTCTCGGGACAATACTATTTGAATGGCCTGTTGAAAAGTCAATGTTGGCTCAGCTAACAACTTTCTCTGGGTGGCCGCATTGTTAATACCGCAAACCAAACGGTCGCGTAATATTTCTGACAAGGTCTCACCACAGTCACAGTACTCCGCAATCCTGCGTAGCCTGGATAGAAAATTGGCAAGGGATTCTCCAGGGGTCCTCTCAGCGGTATTAAACCGGTAACGCTGGACTATCGTGGACGGGGTTGGGTTAAAATGTTGCCCCACTATATTCACAAGTTCATCAAACGTTTTGGTGTCCGGCGCAGCTGGGTACGTAAGGCTCCTAATCACCCCAAACGTATGCGGGCTGCAGGCAGTGAGCAATATGACCACCTGGCGCTCGTTTTCGGTGATATTGTTTGCCCGGAAATATTAACGCATCCGTTGTGTGTACTGGTTCCAGCTTTCCAGCGCAGCATCAAAAACATCCAAACGTCCATACAGAGGCATGGTATAATAGAAAACAACTTCCAACCTGTATCCAAAAAAAATCCAGGGAGGTGGCTTCAGCAGTGTAGACAGCTATTCACTTTAACCTTCGTCGCCAGTTTTGTGAGGGCCACGAAGAATCCAGCACGAGTTTTAAGGATACAAAGTAATAACATTTATTTACAATAACATATATATATATATATATAACAGCAGCAGCAACTTCCCTTGCTGCACACGCCTTCCTGCTGTTTCCAAACTGGCCAGCTTTATTTATACTTGGAGTTTACTAATGGTTTCTCCGCCCCCCTCATTGGGGAAGCTCATACTCCCACAGGATTGTGGGATTGTCATTAGTCCCCAGCCAATGGCAAGTAGGCAGGTTATAACACCGTTATAATCTCCTCAATCTCCCATCGAAATCCATCTGGTTATAATCCCCTCAATCTCCCATCGAAATCCATCCCGTTATAATCCCCTCAATCTCCCATCGAAATCCATCCCGTTATAATCCCCTCAAACTCCCAGTGAAATCCATCCCGTTATAATCCCCTCAATCTCCCATAGAAATCCATCCAGTTATAATCCCCTCAATTTCCCATCGAAATCCATCCCGTTATAATCCCCTCAATCTCCCATCGAAATCCATCCCGTTATAATCCCCTCAATCACCCATCGAAATCCATCCCGTTATAATTCCCTCAATCTCCCATCAAAATCCATCCCGTTATAATCCCCTCAATCTCCCATCGAAATCCATCCCGTTATAATCCCCTCAATCTCCCAACGAAATCCATCCCGTTATAATCCCCTCAATCTCCCATCGAAATCCATCCCGTTATAATCCCCTCAATCTCCCATCGAAATCCATCCCGTTATAATCCCCTCAATCTCCCATCGAAATCCATCCCGTTATAATCCCCTCAATCTCCCATCGAAATCCATCCCGTTATAATCCCCTCAATCTCCCATCGCAATCCATCCGGTTATAATCCCCTCAATCTCCCATCGCAATCCATCCGGTTATAATCCCCTCAATCTCCCATCGAAATCCATCCCGTTATAATCCCCTCAATCTCCCATCGAAATCCATCCCGTTATAATCCCCTCAATCTCCCATCGAAATCCATCCCGTTTTTTGTGAGGGCCACGAAGAATCCCGCACGAGTTTTAAGGATACAAAGTAATAACATTTATTTACAATAACATATATATATATATATAACAGCAGCAGCAACTTCCCTTGCTGCACTCTCCTTCCTCTGGTTCCAAACTGGCCAGTTTTATTTATACTTGGAGTTTACTAATGGTTTCTCCGCCCCCCTCATTGGGGAAGCTCATACTCCCACAGGATTGTGGGATTGTCATTAGTCCCCAGCCAATGGCAAGTAGGCAGGTTATAACACCGTTATAATCTCCTCAATCTCCCATCGAAATCCATCTGGTTATAATCCCCTCAATCTCCCATCGAAATCCATCCCGTTATAATCCCCTCAATCTCCCATCGAAATCCATCCCATTATAATCCCCTCAATCTCCCAGTGAAATCCATCCCGTTATAATCCCCTCAATCTCCCATCTAAATCCATCCCGTTATAATCCCCTCAATCTCCCATCGAAATCCATCCCGTTATAATCCCCTCAATCTCCCATCGAAATCCATCCCGTTATAATCCCCTCAATCACCCATCGAAATCCATCCCGTTATAATTCCCTCAATCTCCCATCAAAATCCATCCCGTTATAATCCCCTCAATCTCCCATCGAAATCCATCCCGTTATAATCCCCTCAATCTCCCATCGAAATCCATCCGGTTATAATCCCCTCAATCTCCCATCGAAATCCATCCCGTTATAATCCCCTCAATCTCCCATCGAAATCCATCCCGTTATAATCCCCTCAATCTCCCATCGAAATCCATCCCGTTATAATCCCCTCAATCTCCCATCAAAATCCATCCCGTTATAATCCCCTCAATCTCCCATCGAAATCCATCCGGTTATAATCCCCTCAATCTCCCATCGAAATCCATCCCGTTATAATCCCCTCAATCTCCCATCGAAATCCATCCCGTTATAATCCCCTCAATCTCCCATCGAAATCTATCCAGTTATAATCCCCTCAATCTCCCATCGAAATCCATCCCGTTATAATCCCCTCAATCTCCCAGCGAAATCCATCCCATTATAATCCCCTCAATCTCCCATCGAAATCCAGCCCGTTATAATCCCCTCAATCTCCCATTGCAATCCATCCGGTTATAATCCCCTCAATCTCCCATCGCAATCCATCCGGTTATAATCCCCTCAATCTCCCACCGAAATCCATCCCGTTATAATCCCCTCAATCTCCCATCGAAATCCATCCCGTTATAATCCCCTCAATCTCCCATCGAAATCCATCCCGTTTTTTGTGAGGGCCACGAAGAATCCCGCACGAGTTTTAAGGATACAAAGTAATAACATTTATTTACAATAACATATATATATATATATAACAGCAGCAGCAACTTCCCTTGCTGCACTCTCCTTCCTCTGGTTCCAAACTGGCCAGTTTTATTTATACTTGGAGTTTACTAATGGTTTCTCCGCCCCCCTCATTGGGGAAGCTCATACTCCCACAGGATTGTGGGATTGTCATTAGTCCCCAGCCAATGGCAAGTAGGCAGGTTATAACACCGTTATAATCTCCTCAATCTCCCATCGAAATCCATCTGGTTATAATCCCCTCAATCTCCCATCGAAATCCATCCCGTTATAATCCCCTCAATCTCCCATCGAAATCCATCCCGTTATAATCCCCTCAATCTCCCAGTGAAATCCATCCCGTTATAATCCCCTCAATCTCCCATCGAAATCCATCCCGTTATAATCCCCTCAATCTCCCATCGAAATCCATCCCGTTATAATCCCCTCAATCTCCCATCGAAATCCATCCCGTTATAATCCCCTCAATCTCCCATCGAAATCCATCCCGTTATAATCCCCTCAATCTCCCATCGAAATCCATCCCGTTATAATCCCCTCAATCTCCCATCGCAATCCATCCCGTTAGAATCCCCTCAATCTCCCATCAAAATCCATCCCATTATAATCCCCTCAATCTCCCATCGGAATCCATCTCGTTATAATCCCCTCAATCTCCCATCGAAATCCATCCCGTTATAATCCCCTCAATCTCCCATCGGAATCCATCCCGTTATAATCCCCTCAATCTCCCATCGAAATCCATCCCGTTAGAATCCCCTCAATCTCCCATCGGAATCCATCCCGTTATAATCCCCTCAATCTCCCATCGGAATCCACCCCATTATAATCCCCTCAATCTCCCATCGGAATCCATCCCGTTATAATCCCCTCAATCTCCCATCGCAATCCATCCGGTTATAATCCCCTCAATCTCCCATCGAAATCCATCCCATTATAATCCCCTCAATCTCCCATCGAAATCCATCCCGTTATAATCCCCTCAATCTCCCATCGAAATCCATCCCGTTATAATCCCCTCAATCTCCCATCGGAATCCATCCCGTTATAATCCCCTCAATCTCCCATCGAAATCCATCCCGTTATAATCCCCTCAATCTCCCGTCGAAATCCATCCCGTTATAATCCCCTCAATCTCCCATCGAAATCCATCCCGTTATAATCCCCTCAATCTCCCATCGAAATCCATCCCGTTATAATCCCCTCAATCTCCCGTCGAAATCCATCCCGTTATAATCCCCTCAATCTCCCATCGCAATCCATCCCGTTATAATCCCCTCAATCTCCCATCGAAATCCATCCCGTTATAATCCCCTCAATCTCCCATCGAAATCCATCCCGTTATAATCCCTTTAATGAGCCAGTAGGTCTGTATAGGGTTAATATTAATGATCAATGGTTATAATGGAAGTGATGTTATTATCTCAGTCCCCGTGATGAATAGGGTTACTAATTCCTGGTTTTGTGAGTAACTTGCACACCAGTGAGTCACATTTATAATGGTTCTTTTGCAGATTAGCACCAATGTAAACGATCGATTTTCAGTGGCCAGTGACACACTTCCAAAAAAGAACCCCAGTGAGCTGAGGTCGGAGCAAATACTTCTGAGCGAACAAAACCCACCTCGCGAAACAAATTGTTCGGTTATTTTAAGGCATGAATGAAATATTGCCTGAGCTTTTCTGAAATGTGCGCTGGGGCTGTGCTTCTTAAAGAATGTGGAGGGAGGATTTAGTAGATGTGTTAGAATGCTTTGACATGAGTTTTCAAAACTAATAGGAGACATGCTTTCTTGGCAGGAGGTTTGGTGAACCAGAAGATGTGGAGGCTTTAGAGAGGGTGCAGAAGAGATTTACCAGGATGTTGCCTGGTATGGAGGGCATTAGCTATGAGGAGCGGTTGAATAAACTCAGTTTGTTCTCACTGGACGACGGAGGTTGAGGGGCAACCTGATAGAGGTCTACAAAATTATGAGGGGCATAGACAGAGCGGGCTTTTCCCCGGGGTAGAGGGGTCAATTACTAGGGGGCATAGGTTTAAGGTGCGAGGGGAAAGGTTTAGAGGAGATGTACGAAGCAAGTTTTTTACGCAGAGGGTAATGGGTGCCTGGAACTCGCTACCGGAGGAGGTGGTGGAAGCAGGGACGATAGGGACATTTAAGGGGCATCTTGACAAATACATGAATAGGATGGGAATAGAGGGATACGGACCCCGGAAGTGTAGAAGATTGTAGTTTAGTCGGGCAGCATGGTCGGCACGGGCTTGGAGGGCCGAAGGGCCTGTTCCTGTGCTGTACATTTCTTTGTTCTTTTGTTCTTATTTAAGGGGGGGTGGGCGATTCTCCGTGGACAGGTTCCTCCCTTTCACCTGCGGCGCACTTAGGATTTCCCGACGGCCTTGGGGGTGCTCACACCGGGAAACCCCATTGGCCGGCTGCCGGGGCGGAAAAAACGTGTGAGGTGGGACAAAGAATCCACGGGGATCGGTAAAAAGAACATGGGGGAGGCAGGAATTTGCTTTCAAATTATATTTATTGAGATTTTACATTTTAAATAATTACTCAACAAAGTTACAAAATAATAGGGCGTCACGGCGGCGCGGTGGTTAGCACTGCTGCCTCACGGCGCCGAGGACCCGGGTTCGATCCCGGCCCCGGGTCACTGTCCGTGTGGAGTTTGCACATTCTCCCCGTGTCTGCGTGGGTCTCACCCCCACAACCCAAAGATGTGCAGGGAAGGGGGATTGGCCACGTTAAATTGCCCCTTAATTGGAAAAAGTGAATTGGGTGCTCTGAATTTGTTATTAGAGCTCGCAGAAACATCACGTGACCCCCCCCCCCCCCCCTCCTCCACTGACAGCGGCAGCAGGAAGCGCTGGAATGGGATCGCCAGCAAAATGGAACGGTGAGGAGATGTGACGCGAGGTGGGTTTGCCGGACCGCAAGGCACTTAGCTGGCATTCTCAACCATGTAGAGTCACTCTTTCCATTGAAAGGGTGGGTTCGACCAGGACAGGACATGTCCCTATGGTGGGCCTGCTCAATGACAATACGCTTGTTCCAGGAGTGACGTGATTCAGGCTGACTCGTGCTCGGGAAGGAAGTCAGTTCCCCTGCTCCGACCTTTTCCACTCCGCCCCAGGAAAGCTCGAAAGCATCGCCTCTCCCCCTTTCCCCACAACCCTTCAAAACTCTCCTGCCCGTCCCGGGTCCCCAGCCACTTGTCCCTGGCTTACGTCCCTCAGCCTCGAATTCAAATGACTTTGACTCACTTCATGGGTGTAGCAAGCTCAGATTCTGGCATTTCTTTCCTCCACCCCAG
Organism: Scyliorhinus torazame; assembly: GCF_047496885.1. Classification (NCBI taxonomy): domain Eukaryota; kingdom Metazoa; phylum Chordata; class Chondrichthyes; order Carcharhiniformes; family Scyliorhinidae; genus Scyliorhinus; species Scyliorhinus torazame. The sequence continues at coordinate 23,232,361 of NC_092726.1, forward strand.
ACCTCTCCATCCAACACTCGTCAGCCATGTCTTCAGTCATATCCTGTGCGCGTCTGTCCCAAATCCCCGCACTCATTCCCCTCCCCTCCCCACAGCAGGCTTTTTGATCACAGTCCCTCATTGGGGTTAAGTCCCTGTCCCTTCTTTGTCACTCCCTCCTCAGTACAGGCTGGACACAGCACACGTTGAATATTGGGCCTTGCAACCATCTGAGTCACTTCCAGATTCTTTCCCAACTCCATCACGGGCGCAGCACCCTTTTGCTCCCCCCCCCTCCCCCTCCTCCCCTCACCCTTGAAGCCCTCAAACTCTCTCCCTCTCCTCCTGCTCTCCTCCTGGTAGAAGGGCTGTGGAGAGGGAAATGGGATTGGCTCCAGGCATCTTACTTTTGCGCGCCAATAAAAGTCTTCCCCCCCCCCCCCACCCCCGACCTTTTTCCACACCAGTGCTGACATCCTGTTTCCAACCCCGCCCATCCTCCCGGTCCCTCTTCCCTGGAAGCCGGATTGTGTGTCTGCCTGGACTCGTGCCCACTGGGTCACAGCTGACCTCAAACCAAATGTGCGAGGGTGAAGATGTTTCTTGCGCGTTTGCGACTGGCCTGGCAGCAGTAAGATACAGTTAACACTCTTACACTTCCAGGATTACACGGCACTCTCATGAATCAGCAAACTAGCTTGCGGTGCCAAATGGAGTCAGAGCCAATATTCTCCCTGCGATTCTGCTCAACCTGACTGTTGATCGTCGAGCCTCGAATAGCTATCCAGCCGTTAACATGCAGAGAATATGCCACTGCATTATCGGGTCATAGAATGCTTCCAACTCAGAAGGTGACCATTCATCCAGTTGGCCCAGTGCAAGAGCTACTCACCTTGTCCCTTTCCTCATGATTTTTTTCCCCTTCAGTTTCCTTTTGAAAGCCACCATTGAATCTATCCCCGCCATTCTCGGCTAGCGCATTCCAGATCGTGACTCCCCCCCCCCCTCGCTACGTGAAAATGTTTCCCCTTTTGCCGCCTTTGTTGAACACCCCGAAATCGCCGTCCCCCGATTCTCCACTCTATGCTGTTCCCATCCTAACGCACTACGCACCCCAGATCTGGGGGCGGCACGGTAGCACAGTGGTTCGCACTGTCGCTTCACAGCGGCAGGGTCCCGGGTTCGATTCCCGGCTTGGGTCACTGCCTGTTCGGAGTCTGCACGTTCTCCCGGGTTCCTCCCACAAGTCCCCGAAAGACGTGCTTGTTGGGTGAATCGGACATTCTGAATTCTCCCTCGGTGTACCCGAACAGGCGCTGGAATGTGGCGACGAGGGGATTTTTGCAGTGACTTCATTGTAGTGTTAATGTAAGCCTACTCGTGACACTGTGAAAGATTATCAGATTTGAGCTTGGCTCTTTGCTGTGTGAACTAAAACCTCCCGGAGGGTTAAGGAGAGAGTTTTCGACAGCCTCCCTTCTGAGTCATATCCTCTGAAACCTGTTTCATGTTGGGTTCCTCTCTCCACAGATGCTGCCCATGCAGTTGGGTACTTCCTGCCCTTGGTCCTTTGGATTTCCGTCTCCCCAGCGCCCGTATTATTCTGACCTACTTTGTCTTTTCTTCATTGCTGCTCTTTCCCCCTCTGAGGCTGTGACCTGATATTATGGGATGGGCTGCTCCTGACACAGAAGTCACTGTTTGCCGAGGCAATCCGCGCTCCTAGAATTCCTCCGTATACAAACAGAAAACGCTTGGCAGGCGTGGCGGTATCAATGAGATGGAGTGGCTGTTTCAGCTGGCTGGTGTATCATCGGAGCTGGGACAAGTTACTTAGGTTTTGAGCGAGTGAAGTGGGGGCGGGGGGGTGTATGATTGGAAAGAGGGCAGGAGAGATTAAATGACAAGAAGGATTCTTGGCGCACCGCCAAAGGGAGTGGTAATCGGACAGGTGAGGAAACAAAAGATTTGGCTCGAGGACTGTGACCGACAGATGAGCTATTTCCCCAAAAGATAAAGAAGGGGAACAAAACGAGAAAAATAAACGAGTAAAGAAAAACTAAACAAAATGAAGTTATGAAGAACAAAGGGACCTTGGCGTGTTTGTCCATAGATCTGTGTGTGGTGAATGTATAATTACTGATAATTCACCAGTGCACTGTGTTATGTTATTAACCCTGTGGGCTCCACCGATGGGCCATTGTGTGGCTTCACCCACAGGGGATATGTTGGGGCATGTACGGGCTGCGCCCATGGCTCCACCCACTTTACAGGAAGTATAAGAGCTGCCGACCTGCGGGGCCGCCTTCAGTGTTGTACCGGTCACAGGCAGGCTCAGTTCGAAGCTGATTAAAACCACGGTTTACTTCTCCACGTGTCTTCGAGTGAATTGATGGTCGCATCAATCTGAAGGCAGGAGGGCAGGTCAATAGGATGGTGAAAAGGGCATATGGGACACTTGTCTTTGTCAATCGAGGCATAGATTACAAAAGCAGGGAGGTCAGGTGGGGAGTTGTGTAGAACTTTGGTGAGGCCACAGCTGGAGTACTGTGTGCAGTTCTCGTCGCCACATTATACGAAGGAAGTGATTGCACTGGAGGGCGTGCAGAGGAGATTCACCAGGATGTTGCCTGGGCTGGAGCGTTTAAGTTATGAAGAGAGGCTGGTTTGGCTGGGGTTGTTTTCGCTGGAGCAGAGAAGATTGAGGGGCGACCTAATGGAGGTGGGCAAGATTCTGAGGGTCATGGACAGGGTGGATAGGGAGCAGCTAGTCCCCTTAGTTGAAGGGTCAGTTATGAGGGGTCACAAGTTCAAGGTGAGGGACAGGAGGTTTTGGAGGGATTTGAGGAAAAGGGATTTTCCCCAGAGGGTGGTGAGGGTCTGGAACGCACGGCCTGGGAGGGGGGTAGAGCCGGATTGCCGCACATCCTTTAAAAAGTCCCTGGATGAGCACTTGGCACGTCTTAACATTAAAAAAAAAATTTGAAGTGCCCAATTCTTTTTTTCCCAATGAAGGGGCAATTTAGCGTGGCCAATCCACCTACCCTGCACATCTTTGGGTCGTGGGGGTGAGACCCACGCAGACACGGGGAGAATGTGCAAACTCCACACGGACAGTGACCCGGGGCCGGGATCGAACCTGGGACCTCGGCGCCGTGAGGCAGCAGTGCTAACCCACTGCTCCACGTGCCGCCCTTGTCTGTGCAGACTCAATAGGCTGAAGGGCCTCTTCCGTGCTGTGTGATTCTGTGCGGGGCAGAGGTTGTGATCTCGGATTGTTGAGCTCCATGTTGAATCCAGGAGGTTGCAAAGTTCCCAGGGGAATGGTGAAGTGTGCTTCCTCAAGCTTGAGTTGAGCTTCATTCGAACGACGTGGCAGACCCAGAAGAGAAAGGCCAGGGAGCGAGCAAGGTGGAGAGCTGAAACGACAAGCGACAGGGTAGCCCTCGGCATGGTAGCACAGTGGCTAGCACAGTTGCTTCACGGCGGCAGGGACCCAGGTTCGATTCCCGGCTTCGGTCACTGTCCGCGCGGAGTCTGCACGTTCTCCCCCGTGTCTGCGAGCGTTTCCTCCGGGCGCTCCGGTTTCCTCCCACAGTCCCCGAAAGACGTGCTTGTTGGGTGAATTGGACATTCTGAATTCGCCCTCCGTGTACCCGAACAGGCGCCGGAGTGTGGCGACTAGGGGCTTTTCACAGTAACCTCATTGCAGTGTCAATGTCAGCCCACTTGTGACACTAATAAAGATTGTTATTAGGAAGCTTGCAGACTGAACAAGAGACGGAGAGCAAAGGAAACGCAAAGGAGAGCAAAGCTTGCAGACTGAACAAGAGACGGAGAGCAGAGGAAACGCAAAGGAGAGCAAAGCTTGCAGACTGAACAAGAGACGGAAAGCACAATCTCCTGATCGTGAGCAGAAATAGTGTACTAAATCGAAAGGGGAGGCAGTTGTCCGAGTAATCCAGAGACGCAGGGTAATACCCTGGGATCTGTGTTCGAATCCCACCACAGCCGATGGTGAAATTTGAATCTGGAATCTGAAGGCCCCTGCAAAAATTTGCAAGAAAAATCATCTGTCTCTCCAGAGTCCCTTCAGGGAAGGAAATCCGCCAGCCCTTACCAGGCCTTGCTGAGATGTGACCCCAGGTTATGTTGCTGACTCTGAAATACCCTCTGAAATGGGCGGGCAAGACGCGCGGTTCAGGGGCAATGCTGGGCCATCCAGCAATGCCCACATCCCACGAATGAATAATCCAAATTAAATAGATCACTGAGTTTGGAGGTGGCTTCACGATGGCGGACATGGTGGAGGTTGGTCCGTTTATCAAAGCAGTTCCCCTTCCTTTTGAGGCCTTTCTTTCTGACGTCACTCGCTCATATGCCCATTTGGCAGTGGTTGACTGGGCTGAAGCGAGGCATTGGAGGGCCGGGGACAGAGTGCCAATCTGCACTATCTCGTGACATTGAGCCTCTTTCTTGTCTCCTCAACGGACGTTTGCATTTCTATAATCCCCCCCCCCCGCCCCCCCCCCCCCCCCCCCCCCCCCCCCCCCCACTGATATTGCTGACACAATGCAGCTAATTTCCACAGTGCCTGGCGAGCCTTTGATTGGACAGTGGCACAGTGGTCAGCACTGCTACCTCACGGCGCCAAGGTCCTGGGTTCGATTCCGGCCTTGGGTGACTGTGCGGAGTCTGCACCTTCTCCCCCCCGTGTCTGCGTGGGTTTCCTCCCACAGTCCAAAGATGTGCATGTTCGGTGGATTGGCCGGGCTAAAATTGCCGAAAAGGTTAGGTTTGGGGGATAGGATGGAGGAGTGGGCTTAAGTAGAACATAGAACATAGAAAATACAGCACAGAACAGGCCCTTCGGCCCACGATGTTGTGCCGAACCTTTGTCCTAGATTAATCATAGATTATCATTGAATCTACAGTGCAGAAGGAGGCCACTCGGCCCCCCGAGTCCGCACCAGCTCCCGGAAAGAGCACCCTACCCAAACTCAACACCTCCACCCAACACCAAGGGCAATTTGGACATTAAGGGCAATTTATCATTGGCCAATTCACCTAACCCGCACATCTTTGGACTGTGGGAGGAAACCGGAGCACCCGGAGGAAACCCACGCAGACACGGGGAGGACGTGCAGACTCCGCACAGACAATGACCCAAGCCGGAATCGAACCTGGGACCATGGATCTGTGAAGCAATTGTGCTATCCACAATGCTACCGTGCTGCCCTTAAGAACAAATAAATCTACACTATATCATTTTCCCGTAATCCATGTACCTATCCAACAGCTGCTTGAAGGTCCCTAATGTTTCCGACTCAACTACTTCCACAGGCAGTGCATTCCATGCCCCCACTACTCTCTGGGTAAAGAACCTACCTCTGATATCCCTCCTATATCTTCCACCTTTCACCTTAAATTTATGTCCCCTTGTAATGGTGTGTTCCACCTGGGGAAAAAGTCTCTGACTGTCTACTCTATATATTCCCCTGATCATCTTATAAACCTCTATCAAGTCGCCCCTCATCCTTCTCCGCTCTAATGAGAAAAGGCCTAGCACCCTCAACCTTTCCTCGTAAGACCTACTCTCCATTCCAGGCAACATCCTGGTAAATCTTCTTTGCATCTTTTCCAGAGCTTCCACATCCTTCCTAAAATGAGGCGACCAGAACTGTACACAGTACTCCAAATGTGGCCTTACCAAAGTAGGGTGCTCTTTCCAAGAGCCGGTGCAGACTCGATGGGCCGAATGGCCTCCTTCTGCACTGTTGATTCTGAATCATGTGAAATGCAGGTTATAGAATAGAATAGAACGTTATTGTCCACACATTTATTATCTTTGGCTTCACCTCCAAAATAACGTAATCATACAGGCATTAGTTAAAAACAATAAATATTTCATGCATACCTACACCACACATTTGTTCATATATAACACACGTTCATGCCGTACAAACACTACTTTCGGCCATTAATGAACTTGTTGGAGTTGAAATAAATAAAAACAGCAAGTTAAATTTACATTGTTATTCAGTAAGCTCAAGGCACTGGGAACAAAGGACCCCTTGAACAGATTGTTTCCTAGCAACAGGCATTCTGAAGTGCCAGCTCGACGGGGGCTTTCAAATTGATGGCAGAAAGAGTGAGAGCGATCACCAATGGCGGCCTGATTTCCTCTTAACTGCTTTGTTCAATAAATTATCGAGCTGCGCCTGCCAACGATTTTTAAAAATAATTCAGAGTACCCAAATCTTCTTTTCCAATTACGGGGCAATTTATCTTCCAACCACCCTCTGGGGAAAAAGGTTTTTCCTCAATCCACCTACCCTGACATCTTTTTGAGTACAGTAAGAAGTCTTACAACACCAGGTTAAAGTCCAACAGGTTTATTTGGAATCACTAGCTTTCAGAGCGTAGCTCCTTCATTAGGTTGTCACTCACCTACACTCCGAAAGCTAGTGATTCGAAACAAACCTGTTGGACTTGAACCTGGTGTTGTAAGACTTCTTACTGTGCCCACCCCAGTCCAACGTCGGCATCGTGGCTACCATCGACGCCTTTTTGAGTAGCAGGGGGTGAGACCTGTTGTGTTCTGCTTCTTCACGTAGCATAAGCTGCGTCCTCGATGTATACTCTGACAAAGGAAGGTTCAGACTTGGAGATAGGTTTAACACATTTATTGAACAGTTAACAATTCTCCTCCTTGGGTTTGACTCTCCTGGTAATCTAACTATAGTAACTCGATCTAACTAACCAGTCTGCTCTAATCCATGCGGTGGGTGTGATGCTTCCCTGATCTGCCCCTGTCTCTCTGAGTGTCGCCTATGGAACGAGAAAGAGCATGTGTGCCCTGTACTTTTATATGGGTAGCCCCCTTGTGGTAGTGTCACCTCTGGGTGTATCTTGACTGCCCATTGGTCGTGTCCTATCTTACTGACCTATTGGTTGAATGTCGGTGTGTCATGATGTCTCTGGTGCTCCCTCTAGTGTTTATTTAGTCCCAGTGCATCTACATTAACCCCTTGTGTAATTACAGTGATGCATATCACCACAAGACCCACGCAGGCACAGGGAGAATGTGCAAACTCCACACAGACAGTGACCCAGAGCCGGGATCGAACCCGGGTCCTCGGCGCCATGAGGCAGCAGTGCTAACCCACTGCGCCACCGTGCCGCCCGAGCTGTCTCCCAATGATTTTATCTGACAATTCTGGCCAGCTCACTTTTGCATTTCGCACTCAGGCTACCATATCGGACTGTCACGTGTGAATGTTAAAATACTCTCTGCCAGACTTTCGTAGACCTTCTCTAAAACATCTTGACTCACTCCAAACCTTTCAAGCTTCCTAATTAAAAACAGACGCCATCTAGCCTTTTAAAAGAGACAGTCGGAATTCTCTGTGAAGCTTAGCTTCTGGGCTATATATATATATATATTTCCCCAGAGACTTGACACACTCTACAACCTCTACCGGTTGATCACCAAATGTAAAGTCACCATAGTACCAGATGACCATGAAGCTTTCTCCTTCGAGGGGGGGAGATGACTGGTGGTGGTTTAACCTGAGGGTCACCACTCCTCAGGCGAGGGGTAAGATTGAGAAGGCCGGGCCTTCATGGACAACCTCAGCCGCTGTGGGAATTGAATCCACGCTGCTGGCCTCGCTCTGCATCTGGAGCCAGCCGCCCAGCCAACTGAGCTGAACCGGTTGATCACTAAGATACGGACGTTCACTAATGTACAGGCCGTTGCTGTACAAAAGTTTCTCTTTCTACAGTGATCTCCACAGCACACAGTTGTCCACGCCTCTCAAGGGTGGCGACGTGTTCAAAGTAGTTTCCTTCGGGTTTAATTTTATCTTCCAAAAATAATCCCACCCAAAGCCATCTGCGTCCTTACATAAATAAGTATTAGTTCTCTTGATTCCCATCGCGTTGGCGCATATGGAAAATAACAGGGGTGACAGAACAAGGCCCTGAGCAGCGCATGTGTTGAAAATAAGTTTGTCAGATAAAAAGCGGTTTGTAAAAACATACTGCGGACGGTCAGTAAGAAAATCCCTGATCCAAGGAATAATAATAATAATCTTTATTATTGTCACAAGTAGGCTTACATTAACACTGCAATGAAGTGACTGTGAAAAGCCCCTAGTCGCCACATTCCGACGCCTGTTCGGGTCACAGGGGGGGAATTCAGAATGTCCAATTCACCAAACAAGCACGTCTTTCGGGACTTGTGGGAGGAAACCGGAGCACCCGGAGGAAACCCGCGCAGACACGGGGGAGAACGTGTAGACTCCGCACGGACAGTGACCCAAGCCGGGAATTGAACCCGGGGCCCTGGCGCTGCGAAGCAACAGTGCTAACCACTGTGCTGACCGTGCGGCCCACATTGGGCTCCCATCACGTTCAAAACGACCGGCCTTTGTAACAGGATGTGAATTTGCATTGTGTTGAACGCTGAACTAAAATTTATAGATTTTATAAGTGGGCAGCACGGTAGCATAGTGGCGTCACAGCGCCAGGGTCCCAGGTTCGATTCCCCACTGGGTCACTGTCTGTGCGGAGTCTGCACGTCCTCTCCGTGTGTGCGTGGGTTTCCTCCGGGTGCTCCGGTTTCCTCCCACAGTCCAAAGACGGGCTTGTTAGGTGGATTGGCCGTGCTAAATTGTCATTCGTCCAAAAAAAGGTTAGGAGGGGTGATTGGATTAGGGGGATAGGGTGGAATTGAGGGTTTAAGTGCAGACTCAATGGGCCGAATGGCCTCCTTCTGCACTGTTTGTTCTATGATAAATAAGATACGCACAAAAGATTTTGGGTGGTGGGGGTGATTAGTTATCAGGTTAGTTGTCTTGATGAAAGGGTGCTTGATAGGCAAATTGTCGGGGATCAATATAATTGTGGTTACTAACGACTGCCTCCATACATTCAGCCAATGAAGGAGCAAGAGCTGTGGGTCCGGAGTCACATGTAGGCTAGGCCAGACCGGGTATGGACGGCAGATTTCCTTCCCTAAAGGACATTAGTGAACCAGATGGGATTTTACAGATGGTGTCAGAGTCATCGTGAGACTTTTAATTCCAGATTTTTTTTGTTGAATTCAAATTCCACCAACTGCCCTGCTGGGATTTGAACCCAGGTCCGTAGAGCGTTATCAGGATTACTAGTCCACTGAGAATACCACGATGCCACTGCCTCCCCATATTAAATCGTCTGGCACCTGGCGTCTTAGGAATGCCGAATGATGCTTTCCAAGAATTTGGAACTGTACAATCCGTCCAATAAAAATTTAAATAACTGTGCAAATACCCCTCTAAACCGATGCGCACATTCGTTCTTACTTCCGAAATCCATTATTTGCGTGTGTCTGTGTGTGGTGTGTTTATGTGTGTACCCCAGTATCACAGCACGCTGTTGCTAGCTGAACAATTGGTGGACAGGAGTGGGCTGGAGTTTAAGCTGGCTCATGCTCAAACATGTGGGGTTTGATGGACGAGCGGGAGATGGCATGAAAGGGGGGGGGGGGGGGAGAAATGGAACGCGCGGCCAAGAGCCAGTGTATAAAGCTATGTAAATATACCATCTTGCCATGTACAGATCTTGCTCAGGGAGAATTTGCGTCATTTTGTTACGGGGGGGGGGGTTATTGTTTGTAAGGGGAAAAAATTGTGTTGTTAAAAAACCTTAATAAAAATATTTTAAAAAAAAAAACACGTGGGGCAGGATTCTGGGGCGATTTTGCCGTCGGCGACCGGCCAGAGAATCCGGGTTCCTGACCAAATCCCGCGATGCGCCGTCCGCTCCAAAGCGGCGTACGCTCGGAGTATGCCGCGCCGCGTACGACGGCCTCAGGACGTTGCCTGAGGCCCCCCCCCCCCGATACTCCGCCCCCGACTGGCTGGGTTCCCGGCGGCTTGGGACACGTGTGGTCTCACCCGTCGGGAACTCGCCACGGCGGCTGCGGACTGACTCCAGCGCCGCCACAGTCGGGAGAGGGCCGATCCGCGGGCGGGGGGGGGGGTCATTGTTTGGGGCTGTGGGGACTGTGGAGGGATGGTCTGGGGCACGCGGGTTGGCCGAAGGGGGGGGGGGGTCTATTTCGCAGGCTGGGTTCACGGGTGGCCTCCGCCATGAAGCACGGCGCGGCCGCTACATGGACCCGGCAATTCTCCGAGGCCTATCCGCAGCTGCAGCCGGGTGCTCTACGCTGCCGCCCTGCTGGCCCCCAAGAAAACGGAGGATCGGTGGCCATTTTGCGCCATTGTTTCTGGCGTGGGGACATAGCCCCAGAATCGGAGAAACAGCCCTTGAACTGCGAGGGTGGGACTGATATCGCGCGCGATGGGGGAGCGTTTGAGCTCTGCCGTGGTGAAGCTCCCCATTTTGACTGCGTTCAGTTCTCCTCTCTGTTAAGCTCGACTCAAACCTCGGCAGCCTGATTGGGGAGGTCCGCCCGCCTCTCTTGGCAGCTCAGCTGTTTGTGTACCTCAATCATAGGGAACATCGCGTCTCACAGTCGGTCGTAGCTTCATGTTGACCTTCTGCTGCTCACAGTCGCTCCAGCCCTCTGAATCACCCTTAATAAACGAGGAACAGAACGGGCTGACATCCATTCCTTCCTGTTTGCATGTGTGGAACACGATGTTGAGGTCCCACGCAGAATCCCAAACACGAGCTACCACCCACAGCCAAGGTTTACAATTCATTGCTTTCAAAGTTGTTCCAACGTTAGTGTTACTCAATGAAGGCAGTCTCTCCGGCAGCGTTGCACATCCAATAAGTCCTGGGGCTCTGTTTCCACAATCGCAGCCCGTCCCAATTTTCCTGGTTGGAGGCTTCAGTTGTTGTGTCGACCGGGAAGGCCCAGGCTTCAGAAGCTCCAGCTCTGTCACCGCCACACCACCCACCCCCGCTTTGTAATTAAGCTGGCTTTGTCCTCTGACTCCCAGTGAGCATTCCGCCCTCCTTGACCATATCATGACCTCTCGTGCGCAATCTCCCGCTGTGCCCGTCTCTGATAGTCAGAGCATAACTATGGTAGGTGCTTAATATGGCCTGCAGAGTGGCAACGGATGTGCGATGTGCGGTGGCGGTACCATTACTGGGAGGTGCAAAGCCCAGTAGGCAAAAACTTCTGATCCCCTTATTAATCAAGAACCTATCTAGCTCTGTCTTAAAGACACTCAGTGATTTGGCCTCCACAGCCTTCTGCGGCAAAGAGTACCACAGATTCACCACCTTCTGGCTGAAGAAATTCCTCCTCATCTCTGTTTTAACGGATCGTCCCTTCTGTCTGAGGCTGTGCCCTTGTGTCCTAGTCTCTCCTACGGGTGGAAACATCCTCTCCACGTCCCCTCTATCCAGGCCTCGCAGTATCTTGAAGTTTCAATAAGATCCCCCCCTCATCCTTCTAAACTCCACGAGTACAGACCCAGAGTCCTCGACCATTCCTCATACGACAAGCTCTTCATTCCAGGGATCATTCTTGGGAACCTCCTCTGGACCCTTTCCAAGGCCAGCACATCCTCCCTTCGATACGGGGCCCAAAACTGCTCACAATACTCCAAATGGGGTCTGACCAGAACCTTATACAGCCTCAGAAGTACATCCCTGCTCTTGTATTCTAGCCCTCGTGTATCCTTTAAATGGAACACCAGTAAATGGGGCAATAAGAATACTTGCTGGAACTGTTTTTTTCCCTCTGGGAGGCAATGTCAATCCACTCAGGGACTGGTGCCTCCCCGTGTGGCTAGGCTTCAGAGAAAACTCCCTTCCCAGAGTCTAGAGGCACCTGGCTCAGTGAAGAGTGAGAGTCCAGCCAGCTCAGTATCCACCCTCAGAGAGACAGGCCTGGACTGTGAGTCTTGTGAAGGCTCCAATCACAGTGTGGTTACTGGTGAAGTGCCTGTGTAGAGACACATCCGTCTCCTGTGTCAGTAAGGACGTAAGGGGAGGCAGTGGCATATTGTCACTGCACTAGTAAACCAGAGACCCCGGGTCGTGCTCTGGGGACCCCGGTTCGAATCCCACCGCGCCAGATGGTGAAATTTGAACTCAATAAAAACCTGGCATTCAAAGTCTAACGACAGCCATGAAACCATTGTTGATTGTCGTAAAAACCCATCTGGTTCACCAATGTCCTTTCAGGAAGGAACTCTCGTCCTTACCCGCTAGGAGATCTCACCCGGTCTGGCCTACATGTGACTCCAGACCCATAGCAACGGGGTTGACTGTGAAATTCCCTCAGGGCCGGGCAATAAATGCGGGCCCAGCCGGCGACGCCCACATCCCATGAACAAATCAAAAAAGAAAGAGGAGCAGGAGTTAGCCATTCGGCCCCTCAAGCCTAGGCTCCACGATTCAATAACATTGTGGCCTTATTTCACTATCCTGTCAGTCTCTCCCCCCTTCCCTTGTCGATCAGTGTTGGCCATTGACATCCTGTACAATGCTGCCCCCTGGGATCCTTCACCAGTGCTGCTCCTCTGCCTCCTGCTCCAGTGTCACCCTCAGAGAGCGAGGGGCGGGCGGAACACCCTCAGATCATTGTTCAGTGCGGTACTCACACTCTTTCTCAATCTGCTTTTGCCCTTGACGCTGGTCCGTGACTGGGGATGATTCACTGTCTCCTTTCTTACGCCGGCCTTCAGCACGATACCGAAATGTTGTGATGCGTTGTTGGAATCCGCGTGGGAGGCCCTTATCCTCCCGCTCATGTGCACATTCCTCAGGTTCCAGCCCCCACACATCGTCCCTGCAAACTCCTTACTGTAGGAGTTCCCTCTGGAACTCGCGTCAAGCCATCAATCACTTGGTCCTGCACCGTCTACAGACACACAGAAAATCACTGGGCCTATGTGTATGGATCCAGCAATACCAGCTTAACGGGCCTACAGACTAGGCCGACCTAATTAGCGAATGGCAGCTGTCAGGGAGTCGGAGGGAGCGAAATCAGTGCCCATGAGTCCAGATCAGGCCACCTGCACAGCAGGCCCTGCTGGGTGCGCTCGGATGATGGAAGGATATCTGTTTGTTTTCAAGGCAGCGCAGTGAAAGTTCCTGGCATGAGAGGGGTAGCACAGTGGTTAGCACGGTGGCTTCACATTTCCAGGGTCCCGGGTTCGATTCCCGGCTTGGGTCACTGTCTGTGCGGAGACTGCACGTTCTCCCCCCGTGTCTGCGTGGGTTTCCTCCGGGTGCTCCGGTTTCCTCCCACAAGTCCAAAAATGTGCGGGTTGGGTGGATTGGCCGCGCTAAATTGCCCTTAGTGTCCAAAAATGGTTAGGTGAAGTTACGGGGAAAGGGTGGGGATAGAGTGGGGGCATGGGCTTAGGTAGGGCGCCCTTTCCAAGGGTCGGTGTAGACTCGATGGGCCGAATGGCCTCCATCTGCACTGTAAATTCTATGAGAGGTTGAGTGGATTGGGCCGGTACTCTGTGAAGTTCAAAAGAACGAGAGGTGGTCTGTTTGACATAAACTGGAGGATTGCCCTGGCTGAGGTACTGAGAACACGGGGGAAGGCCTCAGGATAGGAGGCCAATCATTTGGGACTGAGATGAAGAGAAATGTCTTCACTCAAAGGATTGGGAATCTTGGGAATTGTCAACCCCAGAGGGTTGTGGGTATTCAGTGTTGAATATATGCAAGACACTGGTGGATGGATGTAACGGATTCAAGGATATAGGGATTGGGTGGAAAGGTAGAGTTGAGATCAAAGACCGGATATGATTAGGGGCTGGTTTAGCACAGTGGGCTAAACAGCTGGCTTGTAATGCAGAACAATTCCAGCAGGGCGGGTTCAATTCCCGTACCGGCCTCTCCGAACAGGCGCTGGAATGTGTCGACTGGGGGCTTTTCACAGTAACTTCATTGAAGCCTACTTGTGACAATAAGCGATTATTATTATTGTATTGAATGGTGGGGCAGTTTCGCCTACGCCGATTTCTAATGTCTCTGCACTTGTTGACCTACATTGGCCCCTGATCAGGAAATGCCTCACTTGTAAAATTCTCAACCTTGCTTTCAAATCCCTCCGTTGCCCCAACCTCTCCTATCCCTGCAAGCCCCTCCAGCCCGCCAACGTCGCGGTATCTCTTTGCTCCTCCAGTTCTGGCCTCTGGCGCATTCCCAACTTTAACCACTCCGCCATTGCCGACCAGCTTCAGCTGACTAGGCCCCAGGCTCCGGAATTTCCTTCCTCAGCCTCCCCTGCCTCTTTCCCCCCATCGCCTTCTTGGAGATGTTCCTTACACCGCCCTGTTTTTGGTCACCTCTTGAGGCTTGGTGTCAGAATATGCCTGGTACTCCAGGCAGGGGGGGGGGTGATTGGTTGGTAGGCCAACTCTGACTAGCTCAGTGTATCCAGGGGTAAAGCATTGGCTCTGCAAGCTTCAGGATAATTCAAAAAAGGCAGAAGGCTTGAACATATTCAGGGTCTCTGTGTGTGAATGTATGACATTTCTCGCAAGTGTAAATGAGCCACATTGCGAGCGCAACCGATGATCTTAAATTGGTTTTAATGGCAGCACGGTGGTGGAGTTGTTAGCACTACTGCCTCACGGCGCACGAGGTCCCGGTTCCATACTGGCCCGGAAAATGTGCAGGGTACGTGGATTGGCCAAGCTAAATTGACCCTTTAATTGGGGAAAAAAATAATCAGGCACTCTAAATTTGTTTTTAAAAATTGGTTTTAGTGTCGCTATCAGCGCACTCAGGGTTGCTCGGCAAGTGTTGCCCAATCGCGGAATCAGATCGAAGAGGAGTCGTTTTGTTTGGGGTTTTGCAAACGTGGGTTGGACGAGTGAGGTCTGCGCAATGCCTGTGACAAACAAGTGAAGGTTTGCTTCCATCACCCAATCTTTTGGGTGTCTGATGCGTGTCCTTGTTACGGGTTAATCTGGAGCCTGCTTTAGTTGGCTTTCTGAGTAAACAAGGCCGAGGGAGGGAAAAGGGGGAACCCAACGGGAAGAGGTAACCAGAAAGAATAATATTTACCAAGGCGATGGGGTCATTGCGTGTGAACTTCTCCAAGAAACAGAAACAGAAGAGGAATTCTTGTGAATGAAAATAAATAAAGCTCAACGTTTTGGTGATTTGAAATGAGAGCCAAGTACACTGGGATTGCGGAACGGGCGTGTAGACGTGTGTGAACAGGGGGCCCAGGGGAGGAAGAATGAGAGTTTTCGCAGAAACCGAGTCTGCCAGTCTCTCACAATGGAACCTGCGTCATTGTAGATTTGTAACAAGGCTAACTGCAGCCAGGAACAAGTCTTAGAATAGCATTCGGTCCCTTTGATCCTTGTTCTCAGTACGTCAACTTTCCAATTGAAATGACGGGATGATAATCCCACTGCGATGACATCGCGAGTAATACCGACACGGGATTGAGTCACTGGAGTCTGAGAGGCACGGCTGTCATTTCTCCACAAACACCAGTGAGAGTGAGAAGGAGAGGAGACGGTTGTAAGGAACCCGTCAGAGGCCTTCGTCATCTCAAGGGCTCTGGACGCAATCGCTCGAGAGAAGCTGTTCCGGTTGGTGGAAGCATCGAGCATCACAGATTGTCAATTTGGCGTGATCGGCAAAAGAACCAGGAGGGACACGAGGGAAAAGCTTTTGTTGCGCAGCCTGATGTGGAACGCGCTGCCTGAGAGTGTGGTGGAGGCAGATTGAATCGTGGCTTTCAAAAGAGATTGGGATAATTATATGAAGAGAAAAGCTTTGCCGGGTTACGGGGAGAGGGTGGGACGAGAGAGATTCTGATCTCGCAAAGGGCTGGGCACAGATAAGAATGACAGAATGGACCCCCTTTTGTGCTGCAACCATTTTATGCACAGTGGTTAGCACTGTTGCTTCACAGCGCCGGGGTCCCAGGTTCGATTCCCGGCTTGGGTCACTGTCTGCGCGGAGTCTGCACGTTCTCCCCCGCGTCTGCGTGGGTTTCCTCCGGGCGCTCCGGTTTCCCCCCACAAGCCCCGGAAGACAAGGGGCGGGATTCTACGCCCCGCCCACATTTCTACCCCGACCGGTCGGCGGGATGCTCCGTCACACCGGGCGGTCAATGGGGTTTCCCATTGTGGGGCAGCCCCACACCGTCGGGAAACCCCCGGGCGCCGGCATAACGGAGACTCCCGCCGGCGGAGAATCCCGGCCATGCTGTTCGGTGAATTGGACATTCTGAATTCTCCCTCTGTGACCCGAACAGGCGCCGGAATGTGGCGACGAGGGGATTTTCACAGTCACTTCATTGCAGTGTTAATGTAAGCCTACTTGTGACAATAATAAAGATTATTATGATATCTGTGATCTCCAGATCATTGCATCCGTCTGAATTAGCTTTCCTTGGCCATGTCATTGGCAGCCAAGCTGGCTTTGCTCCAGACGACAGACTTCCTTCCCAAACCTCTTTGCATCGCCACACCTGGACACACACTGTCTCCTTACTTGAGAAAAGGCGTACTAGCACTGGAGGGGGGGCAGAAGAGATTCACTAGACTGATTCCAGAGTTGAGGGGATTGGCTTAGGAGAGATTGAGTAGACTGGGACTATACTCATTGGAATTGAGAAGAATGAGGGATAATCTGATAGAAACATATAAAATTATGAAGGGAATAGTTAAGGTAGATGCGGGCAGGTTGTTTCCACTGGCGGGTGAAAGCAGAACTAGGGGGCATAGCCTCAAAATAAGGGGAAGTAGATTTAGGACTGACCTTAGGAGGAACTTCCTCACCCAAAGGGTTGTGAATCTGCGGAATTTCCTGCCCAGCGAAGTAGTTGAGGCTACCTTGTTGGAGGTTTTTAAGGCAAAGGTAGATAGATTTTTGAACAGTGAAGGAATTAAGGGTTATGGTGAGCGGGCGGGTAAGTGGAGCTGAGTCCACAAAACGATCAACTCTCTGGAATTCAGAAAGCCAGAGAGGTCTGGGTGTGCAGGTCCACAGATCTTTGAAGGTGGCAACACAAGTGGACAAGGTAGTCAAGAAAGCACACGGAATGCTCGCCTTCATTGGACGGGGAATAAAAACTGTCAGGTCGTGCTGCAGTTGGGTAGAACCTTGGTAAGGCCGCACTTGGAATATTGCGCACAATTCAGAAAGATGTGGATGCTTTGGAGAGGGTGCAGAGGAGGTTCACCAGGTCTGGAGGGTGTTAGCTATGCGGAGAGGCTGTTTTCATTAGAAAGACGGAGGTTGAGGGGCGACCTGATAGAGGTCTACAAGATTATGAGGGGCATGGTTAGAGTGGATGGGCAGGTAGTCTTTCCCAGGGTGGAGGGGTCACTCACCAGGGGCATAGGTTTAAGGTCCGTGGGGCAAAGTTTAGAGGAGATGTGCGAGGCAGGTTTTTTCCGCAGAGGGTGGTGAGTGCCTGGAACGCGTTGCCAGGGGAGGTTGTGGAAGCAGATACATTAACGGTGTTCAAAAGGCATCTTGACAAACACATGGATAGGACGGGTATAGAGGGAGACGGCACAAGGAAGGGCTGAGTGTTAAGTAATGGGTTAAGAGACATTGCAATTAGTTGTCTCATTTATGTTTTTTTTAAAAATATATTTTATTCAAGATTTTTTGGCCAAACATAACAGTACATAGTGTTTCCTTTATACAACAATAAAACAATATAAATAACAATGGCCAGTTTTAAACAAATAAATAAATAATATATGAACAAAATCAAAAACAAAACTAAATGGCAACTGCCTTGTCCAAGATAAATACTCTCCAAAAATACAATCCAACAATCCAATATACAATTACATATACCAAATACCTATACATATACAATAACATCCCTGAGAGTCCTTCTGATTCCTCCCCCCCCCCCCCCCCCCCCCCCGCCCACCCCCCTCTGGGTTGCTGCTGCTGCCTTCTTCTTTTCCATTCCCTCTATCTTTCTGTGAGGTATTCGACGAACGGTTGCCACCGCCTGGTGAACCCTTGAGTCGACCCCCTTAGAACGAACTTAATCCGTTCCAACTTTATAAACCCTGCCATGTCATTTATCCAGGTCTCCACACCCGGGGGCTTGGCTTCCTTCCACATTAACAATATCCTGCGCCGGGCTACTAGGGACGCAAAGGCCAAAACATCAGCCTCTCTCGCCTCCTGCACTCCCGGCTCTTCTGCAACCCCGAATATAGCCAACCCCCAGCTTGGTTCGACCTGGACCCCCACCACCTTCGAAAGCACCTTTGCCACCCCCACCCAAAACCCCTGTAGTGCCGGGCATGACCAGAACATGTGGGTATGATTCGCTGGGCTTCTCGAGCACCTCGCACACCTATCCTCCACCCCAAAAAATTTACTGAGCCGTGCTCCAGTCATATGCGCCCTTGTAACACCTTAAATTGTATCAGGCTTAGCCTGGCACACGAGGACGATGAGTTTACCCTACTTAGGGCATCAGCCCACAGCCCCTCCTCAATCTCCTCCCCCAGCTCCTCTTCCCATTTCCCTTTCAGCTCATCTACCATAGTCTCCCCCTCGTCCCTCATTTCCCTGTATATGTCTGACACCTTACCGTCCCCCACCCATGTCTCTGAGATCACTCTGTCCTGCGCCTCCTGCGTCGGGAGCTGCGGGAATTCCCTCAGCTGTTGCCTCGCAAAAGCCCTCAGTTGCATATACCGAAATGCATTCCCTTGGGGCAACCCATATTTTTCCGTCAGCGCTCCCAGACTCGCAAACGTCCCATCTACGAACAGATCTCTCAATTGTGTTACCCCTGCTCTTTGCCATGCTCCAAATCCCCCATCCATTCTCCCCGGAACAAACCTATGGTTATTTCTTATCGGGGACCGCACCGAGGCTCCCGTCTTTCCCCTATGCCGTCTCCACTGCCCCAAATTTTCAGTGTAGCCACCACCACCGGGCTTGTGGTGTATTTCTTCGGTGAGAACGGCAGTGGGGCCGTCACCAGTGCTTGTAGGCTAGTCCCCCTGCAGGACGCCCTCTCCAATCTCTTCCACGCCGCTCCCGCCTCTTCTCCCATCCACTTACACACCATTGAGATATTGGCGGCCCAGTAGTACTCACTTAGGCTCGGTAATGCCAGCCCCCCACTATCCCTACTACGCTGCAAAAATCCCCTCCTCACTCTCGGGGTCTTCCCGGCCCACACAAAACTCATAATACTCTTCTCAATTCTTTTGAAAAAAGCCTTCGTGACCACCACCGGGAGGCACTGAAACACAAAAAGGAATCTCGGGAGGACCACCATTTTAACCGCCTGCATTCTCCCTGCCAGTGACAGGGATACCATATCCCATCTCTTAAAATCCTCCTCCATCTGTTCCACCAACCGCGTTAAATTTAGCCTATGCAATGTACCCCAATTCTTGGCTATCTGGATCCCCAAGTACCGAAAGTCCCTTGTTACCTTCCTCAACGGTAGGTCCTCTATTTCTCTGCTCTGCTCCCCTGGATGCACCACAAACAACTCACTTTTCCCCATGTTCAATTTATACCCTGAAAAATCTCCAAACTCCCCAAGTATCCGCATTATTTCTGGCATCCCCTCCGCCGGGTCTGCCACGTATAACAACAAATCGTCCGCATACAGAGATACCCGGTGTTCTTCTCCTCCTCTAAGTACTCCCCTCCACTTCCTGGAACCCCTCAGTGCCATGGCCAGGGGCTCAATCGCCAGTGCAAACAATAATGGGGACAGAGGACATCCCTGCCTCGTCCCTCTATGGAGCCGAAAATATTCAGACCCCCGTCCATTCGGGACCACGCTCGCCATCGGGGCCCTATACAGCAGCTGTACCCATCTAATATACCCATCTCCAAAGCCAAATCTCCTCAGCACCTCCCACAAATAATCCCACTCCACTCTATCAAATGCTTTCTCGGCATCCATCGCCACCACTATCTCCGCTTCCCCCTCTGGTGGGGGCATCATCATTACCCCTAGCAGCCTCCGTATATTCGTATTCAGCTGTCTCCCCTTCACAAACCCAGTTTGGTCCTCATGGACCACCCCGGGACACAATCCTCGATCCTCATTGCCATTACTTTGGCTAGAATCTTAGTGTCCACGTTCAGGAGGGAAATAGGCCTATAGGACCCGCATTGCAGCGGGTCTTTTTCCTTCTTTAGGAGGAGCGATATTGTTGTCTCTGACATAGTCGAGGGCAGCTGCCCCCTTTCCCTCGCCTCATTAAAGGTTCTCATCAGTCTCGGGGCCAGCAAGTCCACATATTTCCTATAAAATTCAACTGGGAATCCGTCTGGTCCCGGGGCCTTCCCCGCCTGCATGCTCCGAATTCCTTTCACTACTTCCTCCGTTTCAATCTGTGCTCCCAGTCCCACCCTCTCCTGCTCCTCCACCTTAGGAAATTCCAGCTGGTCCAGAAAACACATCATTCTCTCCTTCCCATCCGGGGGCTGAGCTTCATATAATCTTTCATAGAATGCCTTGAACACTCCATTCACTCTTTCCGCTCCCCGCTCCATCTCTCCCTCCTCATCTCTCACTCCCCCTATCTCCCTCGCTGCTCCCCTTTTCCTCAGTTGGTGGGCCAGCAACCTGCTCGCCTTCTCTCCATATTCGTACTGTACACCCTGTGCCTTCCTCCATTGTGCCTCTGCATTACCCGTAGTCAGCAAATCAAATTCTACATGTAGCCTTTGCCTTTCCCTGTACAGTCCCTCCTCCGGTGCCTCCGCATATTGCCTGTCCACCCTCGGAAGTTCTTTCAGCAACCGCTCCCGTTCCCTACCCTCCTGCTTTCCTTTATGTGCCCTGATTGATATCAGCTCCCCTCTAACCACTGCCTTCAGCGCCTCCCAGACCACTCCCACCTGGACCTCCCCATTATCATTGAGTTCCAAGTACCTTTCAATACACCCCCTCACCCTTAAGCACACACCCTCGTCCGCCAATAGTCCCATGTCCATTCTCCAGGGTGGACGCTGTTCTTTTTCCTCCCCTATCTCCAAGTCCACCCAATGTGGAGCGTGATCCGAAATAGCTATAGCCGTGTACTCCCTCCCCGTCACCTTCGGGATCAGCGCCCTTCCCAAAACAAAAAAGTCTATCCGTGAATAAACTTTGTGGACATAGGAGAAAAACGAAAACTCCTTCCATTATTGAGTGGAAACTCTTTAGATCAAATAGTTTGGATGGGGTGGTGTTTGTGCAGTGTGTCCAGGAAGCTTTTCTAACACAGTATGTAGATTGTCCAACCAGAGGAGGGGCAATATTGGATTTAGTACTGGGTAATGAACCAGGGCAAGTGATAGATTTGTTAGTGGGGGAGCATTTTGGAGATAGTGACCACAATTCTGTGACTTTCACTTTAGTAATGGAGAGGGATAGGTACGTGCAACAGGGCAAGGTTTACAATTGGGGGAAGGGTAAATACGATGTTGTCAGACAAGAATTGAAGTGCATAAGTTGGGAACATAGGCTGGCAGGGAAGGACACAAGTGAAATGTGGAACTTGTTCAAGGAACAGGTGCTACGTGTCCTTGATATGTATGTCCCTGTCAGGCAGGGAAGAGATGGTCGAGTGAGGGAACCATGGTTGACAAGAGAGGTTGAATGTCTTGTTAAGAGGAAAAAGGTGACTTATGTAAGGCTGAGGAAACAAGGTTCAGACAGGGCATTGGAGGGATACAAGATAGCCAGGAGGGAACTGAAGAAAGGGATTAGGAGAGCTAAGAGAGGGCATGAACAATCTTTGGCGGGTAGGATCAAGGAAAACCCCAAGGCCTTTTACACATATGTGAGAAATATGAGAATGACTAGAGCGAGGGTAGGTCCGATCAAGGACAGTAGCGGGAGATTGTGTATTGAGTCTGAAGAGATAGGCGAGGTCTTGAATGAGTACTTTTCTTCTGTATTTACAAATGAGAGGGGCGATATTGTTGGAGAGGACAGTGTGAAACAGATTGGTAAGCTCGAGGAAATACTTGTTAGGAAGGAAGATGTGTTGGGCATTTTGAAAAACTTGAGGATAGACAAGTCCCCCGGGCCTGACGGGTTATATCCAAGGATTCTATGGGAAGCAAGAGATGAAATTGCAGAGCCGTTGGCAATTATCTTTTCGTCCTCACTGTCAACAGGGGTGGTACCAGGGGATTGGAGAGTGGCGAATGTCGTGCCCCTGTTCAAAAAAGGAACTAGGGATAACCCTGGGAATTACAGGCCAGTTAGTCTTACTTCGGTGGTAGGCAAAGTAATGGAAAGGGTACTGAAGGATAGGATTTCTGAGCATCTGGAAAGACACTGCTTGATTAGGGATAGTCAGCACGGATTTGTGAGGGGTAGGTCTTGCCTTACAAATCTTATTGAATTCTTTGAGGAGGTGACCAAGCATGTGGATGAAGGTAAAGCAGTGGATGTAGTGTACATGGATTTTAGTAAGGCATTTGATAAAGTTCCCCATGGTAGGCTTCTGCACAAAGTAAGGAGGCATGGGATAGTGGGAAATTTGGCCAGTTGGATAACGAACTGGCTAACCGATAGAAGTCAGAGAGTGGTGGTGGATGGCAAATATTCAGCCTGGATCCCAGTTACCAGTGGTGTACCGCAGGGATCAGTTCTGGGTCCTCTGCTGTTTGTGATTTTCATTAATGACTTGGATGAGGGAGTTGAAGGGTGGGTCAGTAAATTTGCAGACGATACGAAGATTGGTGGAGTTGTGGATAGTAAGGAGGGCTGTTGTCGGCTGCAAAGAGACATAGATAGGATGCAGAGCTGGGCTGAGAAGTGGCAGATGGAGTTTAACCCTGAAAAGTGTGAGGTTGTCCATTTTGGAAGGACAAATATGAATGCGGAATACAGGGTTAACGGTAGAGTTCTTGGCATTGTGGAGGAGCAGAGAGACCTTGGGGTCTATGTTCATACATCTTTGAAAGTTGCCACTCAAGTGGATAGAGCTGTGAAGAAGGCCTATGGTGTGCTTGCGTTCATTAACAGAGGGATTGAATTTAAGAGCCGTGAGGTGATGATGCAGCTGTACAAAACTTTGGTAAGGCCACATTTGGAGTACTGTGTACAGTTCTGGTCGCCTCATTTTAGGAAGGATGTGGAAGCTCTGGAAAAGGTGCAAAGAAGATTTACCAGGATGTTGCCTGGAATGGAGAGTAGGTCTTACGAGGATAGGTTGAGGGTGCTAGGCCTTTTCTCATTAGAGCGGAGAAGGATGAGGGGCGACTTGATAGAGGTTTATAAGATGATCAGGGGAATAGATAGAGTAGACAGTCAGAGACTTTTTCCCCAGGTGGAACACACCATTACAAGGGGACATAAATTTAAGGTGAAAGGTGGAAGATATAGGAGGGATATCAGAGGTAGGTTCTTTACCCAGAGAGTAGTGGGGGCATGGAATGCACTGCCTGTGGAAGTAGTTGAGTCGGAAACATTAGTGACCTTCAAGCAGCTGTTGGATAGGTACATGGATTACGGGAAAATGATATAGTGTAGATTTATTTGTTCTTAAGGGCAGCACGGTAGCATTGTGGATAGCACAATTGCTTCACAGATCCATGGTCCCAGGTTCGATTTCGGCTTGGGTCATTGTCTGTGCGGAGTCTGCACGTCCTCCCCGTGTCTGCGTGGGTTTCCTCCGGGTGCTCCGGTTTCCTCCCACAGTCCAAAGATGTGCGGGTTAGGTGAATTGGCCAATGATAAATTGCCCTTAATGTCCAAATTGCCCTTGGTGTTGGGTGGAGGTGTTGAGTTTGGGTAGGGTGCTCTTTCCAAGAGTTGGTGCAGACTCAGGGGGCCGAATGGCCTCCTTCTGCACTGTAGATTCAATGATAATCTATGATTAATCTAGGACAATGGTTCGGCACAACATCGTGGGCCGAAGGGCCTGTTCTGTGCTGTATTTTCTATGTTCTATGTTCTATGTCCTTACTCTAGGTCTACTAAATCTCCAGGGGTCTACTCCTCCCATCTGCTCCATAAAGTCCTTAAGCACCCTAGCTGCTGCCGGCCTCCTTCCGGTCCTGGACCTCGATCTGTCCAGCCCTGGTTCCAGCACCGTGTTAAAATCTCCCCCCATTACCAGCTTCCCCGCCTCTAGGTCCGGGATACGTCCTAGCATGCGCCTCATAAAGTTGGCATCATCCCAGTTCGGGGCATATATGTTCACTAAGACCACCGCCTCCCCCTGTAATTTGCCACTCACCATCATGTATCTGCCCCCACTATCCGCCACTATGGTCTTTGCCTCAAACATTACCCGCTTCCCCACAAGTATAGCCACCCCCCTGTTTTTCGCATCTAGCCCCGAATAAAACACCTGCCCCACCCATCCTTTGCGTAGTCTGACCTGGTCTATCAGTTTCAAATGCGTCTCCTGAAGCATAACCACATCTGCCTTAAGTTTCTTTAGGTGTGCGAGTACCCATGCCCTCTTTATCGGCCCGTTCAGCCCTCTCACATTCCACGTGATCAACCAGGTTGGGGGGCTCTTTACCCACCCCCCCCCCCCCCCCTTGTCGACTAGCCATCCCCTTTTTTTATCCAGCTCCTCACCCGGTTCCCACGTAGCTGTGTCCCCCCCAGGCGGCGCCCCCCCGCCCCGCCCACCCCACCCCATACCAGCTCCCCCTTCTCCCCAGCAGCAGCAACCCAGTTAACCCCCCCCCCACCCCCCCGCTAGATCCCCCACTAGCGTAATTGCACCCCCAATGTTGCTCCCAGAAGTCAGCAAACTCTGGCCGACCTCGGCCTCCCCCCGTGACCTCGGCTCGCACTGCGCGACGCCCCCTCCTTCCTGCTTCCCTGTTCCCGCCATAATTATCATAGCGCGGGAACAAAGCCTGCGCTTCCCTTTTGGCCCCGCCCCCAATGGCCGACGCCCCCAGCTCCTCCACCTCCCTCCCTCCCTCCCCCACAACATGGGGAAGAGAGAAAAGTTACCGGGTCGCAGGATTAACAACTTAAAAATCATCTCTCCCCCCTTTTTCCCCCCTCTTCGCCCCCCATATTTGCCCCACCACTTTGTCTCAAACGTTCTTTTTTATAACCCACTTATTCCAATTTCTCTTCGACAATAAATGTCCATGCCTCATCCACCGTTTCAAAGTAGTGGTGTTTCCCTTGATGTGTGACCCACAGTCTTGCCGGCTGCAGCATTCCAAATTTTATCTTCTTTTTGTGAAGCACCGCCTTGGCCCGATTAAAGCTCGCCCTCCTTCTCGCCACCTCCGCACTCCAATCTTGATATACGCGGATCACCGCGTTCTCCCACCTACTGCTCCGAGTTTTCTTTGCCCATCTGAGGACCATCTCTCTGTCCTTATATCGGAGAAATCTCACCACTATGGCTCGGGGAATTTCTCCAGCCCTCGGTCTTCGCGCCATAACTCGATAGGCTCCCTCCACCTCCAACGGACCCATCGGGGCCTCCGATTCCATTAACGAGTGCAACATCATGCTCACATATGCCCCGACGTCCGCCCCCTCTGCACCCTCGGGAAGACCAAGAATCCTTAAATTCTTCCTCCTCGCATTATTCTCCAGCACCTCCAGCCTTTCCACACATCGTTTCTGATGTGTCTCGTGCATCCCCGTCTTCACCACCAGGCCCTGTATATCGTCCTCGTTCTCGGCAGCCTTTGCCTTCACGACCCGAAGCTCCTGCTCCTGGGTCTTTTGCTCATCCTTTAGCCCTTCAATCGCCTGTAATATCGGGGCCAACAGCTCCTTCTTCATCTCCTTTTTGAGTTCTTCCACGCAACGCTTCAAGAACTCGTGTTGTTCAGGGCCCCATATTAAACTGCCACCTTCCGACGCCATCTTGGTTTGTGCCTGCCTTCCTTGCCGCTGCTCTAAAGGATCCACCGCAATCCGGCCACTTTCCTTTCCTTTTTCCATCCGTGTCCAGGGGGGATTCCCTTCTGGTTTACCGCACAGTGCTTTTAGCCATTAAAATTGCCATTGGGGCTCTTATTAAGAGCCCAAAAGTCCGTTACACCGGGAGCTGCCAAAATGTGCGACTCAGCTGGTCATCGCCGCACCCGGAAGTCCTCATTGATGTTAAGTATCCATTAATTGACACTGATATGTAAAGGGGCTTCAGGTGGCCTCTGTCAGGTGGTGTTTGTGAGAGTTTTGTGCAAAGGCTGTTGGAAGGAAATAAATGTGTTTGTGAAAAAGGAACAGAACTTTAGACTTTTCATATCACAGCAACTAAAATGTCTAACAGTTGGTAGCAGAGGATGGTTGCTGTGTAAGTGTGAAGGGTTGAAAGTTACAACTTTTCCAGATCAAACCAAGGAGTGAGTGAGAAAAGGAAAAAAAAGGGATATATCGCTGAACCGAGGATAAAGATGGCTGGATATGACTATCCACCCTTATTTTCTGAAAGGGAATCGTACGACCAATGGAGAAGTGCAGTCGTTATGTGGACTTTGGGAAAGAGAAAACAAGGTATGCAATTGGCTCTTTCTCTACCATATGGCAGTAAAATCCGAAACAAAGAGCTTTCTGAGCTGGAATTGGAAGAGTTAGACTCAGAAGAAGGTCTGGACACTTTATTACATTATATGGATAAGATTTTTAAGAAAGATGACTTGTTAAGTGCGTATGAAGCATGGTCGGATTTTGATAAGTTACGGAAAATGGAGGATATCTCCATGGAAGACTATATAATGGAATTTGGCAGACTATATAAAAGGCTGCAGAAACACAACCTGGAATTTCCACAGTCTGTGTTGGCCTTTAAATTACTTGACTGTGCTAGAGTGAGCAACGTGGACAGGCTCCTGGTTTTGACAGGAGTTCAGTTTACTGATAAGGATACCTTATTCGAACTGATGACAAAAGCTTTACAAAAGTTTCTGGGGAAACATTCGATTCCGATGGCTCTGTTGACCCAAATAGGTCAGCCTGCAATAAGGCAGAATATGGAAGATACACTACTAGCAGGATGGCGAAATCGTATGGCTACGAACAGGGCTCAAGACTATAGAAGGAGACCGAGACAAGGAAATTATGAAGACAGAAACCCAGTTAGAACCTACATAGGAAGATGAACCCCAGAAATGCACGGGGCATGATAAATCGATGTTTCCGATGTGACTCTCAATACCATTATGCTTTCAACTGTCCAACTCGTTATGCTAGAGTGTTTGAAGCGACACATGACACGGAAGAGTCAGAAGAGGAAAAAGATAGTGACCAGAAAGAAGGCATTGTCCTATTGACAAGCAGTTTTATGCCGGTAATGAGGGTGTTGGTTGCAGAATCCTTCAACTGTGCTGTATTGGACAGTGGCTGCACATCTACTGTGTGTGGAATTGACTGCTTAAAATGTTACCTGGACTCGTTGAATGCTGAAAATCATAACAAGGTTAAGGAATTTGAAAGTTCCACAAGTTTCATGTTTGAGGATGATAATACTCTGAAGTCGCTGAAAAGAGTGGTGATCCCTTGCAATATTGCCGGAGTGAATCATTTCATGAGCACGGATGTTGTATCAAGTGAGATACCTTTGCTTCTGAGCAGACCGTCGATGAAGAAAGCACACATGAAACTAGATATGGAACAGGATAAGGCAACAGTTTTTGGAAAGACGGTGGACTTACAATTTACACAGTCGGGACACTATTGTATTCCATTACTGACAAATAATATTTCAAATACAGTTGTCAAGGATGTGTTAATGGCAGTTGAAAATGGGACTTCAGCTGATAAAAAGCTTATGGTATTAAAACTGCATAGGCAATTTGCACATCCGTCTCCTCGGAGGCTGAAAAAATTATTAAAGGGTGCAGGGGTAAGGGATGATGACTATACTAAACTGATAGAACAGGTTAGTGACCGCTGTGAAGTTTGTAGGAAGTACAGAAGGACACCAGCACGACCGATAGTAACCCTACCTTTGGCCAGGGATTTTAACGACATTGTGGCCATGGACCTTAAGCTCTGGGATAAAGCAAATAATATATTTATTTGGCATTTTGTAGATTTAGCAACCAGATTTAGTCAATCAACGAATGTACAAAGTAAAGAAAAGAGAGTAATTCTGGATCAAATCGTGGAAAAATGGATAGGGACAGGAATGGGTCCACCAGCAAAATTCCTTACGGACAATGGGGAGAATTTGCTAATGATGAGTTTAGGAATATGTGTGAAAACATGAATATCAGAGTTATGAATACGGCTGCAGAAAGCCCATTTAGTAATGGTGTCTGTGAAAGAAATCATGCTGTCATTGATGACATGCTTCGGAAAATTTTGGCAGATCGATCAAATTGCAGGCTAAATTCAGCTTTAGTATGGGCAGTACATGCAAAGAATTCATTGCAAATGATTGGGGGCTATAGTCCTTATCAATTAGTGTTTGGTCGAAATCCTAAAATTCCGTCCATTTTGGATGACCAGTCTCCAGCTTGGGAGGGGACTACAATTAGCTCTGGTTTTGCTGAAGATTTAAATGCATTACATCGCAGTAGAAAAGCTTTTTTGGAAGCAGAAGTCTCTGAAAGAATCCGCAGAGCTTTAAGACATAACGTACGGCCATCAGATGCCGTTATTCAGCAAGGAGGCATGGTATACGAATACTAATAGGAATAGAAGCCCACATGCAGAAAGACAATTCTAATGAATGGAAAGGCCCAGGGAAGATCATAGGCATAGATGGCAAAATAATTATTTTGCAACATGGTAATCAAACTGTTAGGGTACATTCATCAAGGATAATGGATACAGATTACAAATTTTCAAACTTAGACAGAGCAGACAGACATGACGAGGAACCAGAGTCATCTGGTACGCATGTGTTACAGAACTATGAGGACCAATTAACTGATATAGACAGGGTTTCTGTGGAGGAACACAACACTTCTGATGAATTGGAACAGGCCATTTTTCCGAAAGGGCAACTGCCAAAAGTTGGTACAAAAGTGACATACTTGCCTGAAGGGTCTAGTCAATGGAAGGATGCAACTGTTATTAGTAGAGCAGGGAAGGCCACTGGAAAGTATAAACATTGGTTGAATGTACAGCATTTAGGGGAAGGAGTCAAGACAATGGATTGGGAAAACGAAGTTCAAAAATGGAGGGCACAGAAACGCAGTGCCAGTTCAGGATGTACATCGGATAGTGATCAGGTCCGCAGGAAAAAGTCGAGAACTATTGAAAGGACATCCTACAGCAGAAGGGAAAGATCAAGCAGTAGCAGTACAGAACGAGATACCAGGCGGGGGAGGGGACGTAGTTTATCAAGATCTCGGAACATGAGTAAGACTACGAATACTAATAGGAGTAGAAGCCCACATGCACGTGAGATTTTGGTGGCTTCAAATAAATTAGATGAAAAAGTTATCAAAGAAGCTAAACAGCAAGAATTGCATAGTTGGAGTGAATTTGGGGTATACACGGAAGTACCGGATAGGGGACAAAGAGCTCTGTCCCACAGATGGATTTGCACGGAAAAGGTTCTTCCGGAAGGAACTTATAAGGCAAAGGCCAGGCTTGTGGCAAGGGGATTTGAAGCAAACTTAGAAGATCAGGATTTAAGGGTAGATTCACCTACGGCAGGAAAGGTTATTTTAAAGATCTTCTTGGCTCTATTAGCCACAAAGGCATGGGAATGCAAATCTATAGATATAAAAGCTGCCTTTTTGCAGGGGCATCAGCTCCTGAGAGACATTTTTCCCCACCCTCCTAAAGAAGCAGTTAACACAGAAGGGGTTCTCTGGAAGTTGAACAAATGTGTTTATGGATTAAATGACGCATCTAGAGTCTAGTATTTTTCGGTAAGGTCAGTTTTGTTAAAGTTAGGCTGTTGCCAGTTGAAAGCAGATCCTGCAATGTTTTACTGGCACTCTAAAGGAAATCTTTCTGGCATTTTTATGATGCATGTCGATGATTTTTTGTGGGGTGGGACTAGTGATTTTGAAGCTATTGTAATCTCT
The DNA here is from genome assembly GCF_047496885.1 of Scyliorhinus torazame. Classification (NCBI taxonomy): domain Eukaryota; kingdom Metazoa; phylum Chordata; class Chondrichthyes; order Carcharhiniformes; family Scyliorhinidae; genus Scyliorhinus; species Scyliorhinus torazame. The sequence goes on from NC_092726.1 coordinate 23,262,232, forward strand.
GGTTTGAGGAAAGAATTCAGGGTTGGAAGTCAGGCTTCTGGTGCATTTAAATATATTGGACTGGAAATTGGACAGACTAAGTTACGGGCAACTTTACATCAGAAATCTTACTTGGAAAGCATCAGCCCAATAGCAATTAGTCGTGGCCGAGTTTCACAAAAAGACGCAATGGTTTCAAAGATAGAAAAAGTGCAACTGCAAAGTTTAATTGGGCAACTGAACTGGTTAGGTAGACAGACTAGACCGGATGTGAGTTTTGATGTCTTAGAGTTGAGTACAAAAATGAATGATCCCAAAGTGGAAGACATAATAAGAGCAAATAAAGCGTTGGCCAAACTAAAAATGCAGGAGTGTGTTTTGAAGTTCCTGGTTTTAGGTGACCTTAAGCACTTGAAACTCATAGTTTATAGTGATGCATCCTACGCAAATTTTTGTGATGGGGTTTCAAGCGAAGGAGGTTTTATAATTTTCCTTTTGGGGAACAATGGTAAATGTTGCCTGCTTGTGTGGGAAACAAAGAAAATAAGGAGAGTGGTAAAAAGCACTTTGGCTGCTGAGATGTTAAGCCTTGTTAGAGGCGGTGGATATGGCTTTTTATATAAGTATGATATTTTTTTTTTTTAATTTTATTCTCCTCCTTTTTCACATTTTCTCCCACATTTACTTTTTTTTAATTAAATATTTTATTGAAAATTTTTGGTCAACCAACACAGTACATTGTGCATCCTTTACACAATATTACAACAACACAAATAACAATGACCTATTTTATAAACAAAAAATGAATAAATAATAAATAACAAAAATGAAAACTAGCCCTAATTGGCAACTGCCTTGTCACAAGTAACACTCTCCAAAAATATAATTTAACAGTCCAATATATAATTATCTGTCGCAACGACCTATACATATTATACAGTATATATTAACAACCCTGAGAGTCCTTCTGGTTCCTCCTCTCCCCCCCCCCCCCCCCCCCCGATCCTGGGCTGCTGCTGCTGCCTTCTTTTTCCCATTCCGTCTATCTTTCTGCGAGGTATTCGACGAACGGTTGCCACCGCCTGGTGAACCCTTGAGCCGACCCCCTTAGGACGAACTTAATCTGCTCTAGCTTTATAAACCCCGCCATGTCATTTATCCAGGTCTCCACCCCCGGGGGCTTGGCTTCTTTCCACATTAGCAATATCCTGCGCCGGGCTACTAGGGACGCAAAGGCCAAAACATCGGCCTCTCTCGCCTCCTGCACTCCCGGCTCTTGTGCAACCCCAAATATAGCCAACCCCCAGCTTGGTTCGACCCGGACTCCTACTACTTTTGAAAGCACCTTTGTCACCCCCATCCAAAACCCCTGTAGTGCCGGGCATGACCAAAACATATGGGTATGATTCGCTGGGCTTCTCGAGCACCTCGCACACCTATCCTCCACCCCAAAAAATTTACTGAGCCGTGCTCCAGTCATATGTGCCCTGTGTAATACCTTAAACTGAATCAGGCTTAGCCTGGCACACGAGGACGACGGGTTTACCCTGCTTAGGGCACCTGCCCACAGCCCCTCCTCAATCTCCTCCCCCAGCTCTTCTTCCCATTTCCCTTTTAGTTCATCTACCATAGTCTCCCCTTCGTCCCTCATTTCCCTATATATATCTGACACCTTACCATCCCCCACCCATGTCTTTGAGATCACTCTGTCCTGCACCTCTTGTGTCGGGAGCTGCGGGAATTCCCTCACCTGTTGCCTCGCAAAAGCCCTCAGTTGCATATACCTGAATGCATTCCCTTGGGGCAACCCATATTTCTCGGTCAGCGCTCCCAGACTCGCGAACTTCCCATCCATAAACAGATCTTTCAGTTGCGTTATTCCTGCTCTTTGCCACATTCCATATCCCCCATCCATTCCCCCTGGGGCAAACCTATGGTTGTTTCTTATCGGGGACCCCCCCAAGGCTCCAGTCTTTCCCCTATGCCGTCTCCACTGTCCCCAAATCTTCAGTGTAGCCACCACCACCGGGCTTGTGGTGTAGTTCCTCGGTGAGAACGGCAATGGGGCTGTCACCATAGCCTGTAGGCTAGTCCCCCTACAGGACGCCCTCTCTAATCTCTTCCACGCCGCTCCCTCCTCCTCTCCCATCCACTTACTCACCATTGAAATATTAGCGGCCCAATAATACTCACTTAGGCTCGGTAGTGACAGCCCCCCCCTATCCCTGCTACGCTGTAAGAATCCCTTCCTCACTCTCGGGGTCTTCCCGGCCCACACAAAACCCATGATGCTCTTTTCAATCCTTTTAAAAAAAGCCTTCGTGATCACCACCGGGAGGCACTGAAACACAAAGAGGAATCTCGGGAGGACCACCATCTTAACCGCCTGCACCCTCCCTGCCATTGACAGGGATACCATATCCCATCTCTTGAAATCCTCCTCCATCTGTTCCACCAACCGCGTTAAATTTAACCTATGCAATGTGCCCCAATTCTTAGCTATCTGGATCCCCAGGTAACGAAAGTCCCTTGTTACCTTCCTCAACGGTAGGTCCTCTATTTCTCTACTCTGCTCCCCTGGATGCACCACAAACAACTCACTTTTCCCCATGTTCAATTTATACCCTGAAAAATCCCCAAACTCCCCAAGTATCCGCATTATTTCTGGCATCCCCTCCGCCGGGTCCGCCACGTATAGTAGCAAATCGTCTGCATACAAAGATACCCGGTGCTCTTCTCCTCCCCTAAGTACTCCCCTCCACTTCTTGGAACCCCTCAACGCTATCGCCAGGGGCTCAATCGCCAGTGCAAACAATAATGGGGACAGAGGGCATCCCTGCCTTGTCCCTCTATGGAGCCGAAAATATGCAGATCCCCGTCCATTCGTGACCACGCTCGCCACTGGGGCCCTATACAACAGCTGCACCCATTTAACATACCCCTCTCCAAAACCAAATCTCCTCAACACCTCCCACAAATAATCCCACTTTCTCCCACATTTACACCCATCAACAATAAACAATAATCAGCAAGATATGTCAATCCCCATAATAACAACGATCCCATCCGCCCACCAACCCCCAAACCTCAGCCCACATGTTTACATAAACAAATGACAAAAAGGAATCAGGGATTACCCATAGTCACCCTTAATCTACACAGCCCCCCTCCCCCCCCAACTAATGTTCGATGTTATCCAGTTCTTGAAAGTGCATAATAAATAGTGCCCATGACTTGTAGAACCCCTCCAAGCTTCCCCTCAGTTCGAACTTAACCTTCTCAAGGGTCAAGTATTCCAACAGGTCCCCCCGCCACGCCAGGGCACTGGGTGGAGAGGCTGCTCTCCATCCCAGCAGGATCCGCCTTCGGGCGATCAACGAGGCGAAGGCTATGATATCTGCCTCCGCTCCCGTTTCCAACCCTGGCTGGTCCGACACCCCGAATATGGCCTCCTGGGGACCCGGGTCCAGTTTCACGCGCACCACCTTGGAAATTACCCGAAACACCTCCTTCCAGTACTCCCCTAGCTTTGGACAGGACCAAAACATATGAACATGATTCGCGGGCCCCCCCCCCCCGCAACGCTCACACACATCCTCTACTCCTTCAAAAAATTGGCTCATCCTCGCCCTCGTGAGGTGCGCTCTATATACCACCTTCAGCTGTATCAGCCCCAACCTCACACATGAGGTGGAGGCATTCACTCTCCGGAGCACCTCACACCAGACCCCCTCCTCAATAACCTCTCCCAGCTCTTCCTCCCACTTTGCTTTGATCCCTTCCAGTGGTGCCTTATCCTCTTCCAGAATAGCTCCGTACACCGCTGACACTGCCCCCTTCTCCAGTCCTCTTGTCGTCAACACCTCCTCCAGCAATGTGGAGGCCGGTTCCTCTGGGAAGCTCTGTATCTCCTTCCTGGCAAAATCCCGAACCTGCATGTACCTAAACCCTTCTCCCTGCTCTAGCCCATACTTCGCTTCCAGCTCCCTCAATCCTGCAAACCGACCCCAAAGAAACAAATCTTTTAGCGTCTTAATCCCCTTCTCTTCCCATTTCCGAAAACTTCCATCCCACCTCCCTGGCTCAAATCCGTGGTTCCCCCGAATCGGCATTTCCCTTGACCCTAAACCCAACCCGAAGTGTTGGCGAAACTGCCATAAGTATGATATTGACAGAAATTTTGGGATTCGAGGATTTGGGTAATATACCTATTGGCTGTCACATTGACAATAAATCCCTGTGGGAAAATGTGCACTCTACAAAAAGTGTCAATGAAAAGAGGTTACGGATAGACATCGCAAGTTTGAAGCAGACGTTGGACAGAGGGGAAATAAAAAATTAAATGGTTCGACAGGAGCTATCAACGATCAGACTGTTTTACCAAAAGAGGGGCGGGTTCACAGAAACTTTTGGATATTGTTAACGAAGGGCGCTTGTTTCTGTGACTGTTTTTTTTTTCTTTCTCGTCCAAACAAAAAAAAAGGGGGACACACATCATGTGTGTGTTTTTGAGTTTCTTGAAATTTTGTTTTCACCTAATTTTTTTTTTCCAAGGAAGGGGAGACTGTTAAGTAATGAGACATTGCAATTAGTTGTCTCATTTATGTTAAGAATCCATTAATTGACACTGATATGTAAAGGGGCTTCAGGTGGCCTCTGTCAGGTGATGTATAGTGAGAGTTTTGTGCCAAGGCTGTTGGAAGGAAATAAATGTGTGTTTGTGAAAAAGGTACGTAACTTTAGACTCTTCGTATCACAGCAACTAAAACGTCTAACACTGAGGGTTTTGGCCAAGGTTGGTATCATGACCGGTACAGGCTTGGAGGGCCGAAGGGCCTGTTCCTGTGCTGTATTGTTCTTTGATCTTGTTGAATGGTGGAGCAGGCCTACTCCTGTTCTTATATTCCTTCTTGAGCACCCTCTTACATTTGGTCACCTTGCCTCAATGCCTCCGTTCTGATTATGTGGTGGTCCTCGGAAAGTTCCGCTGCAATAACGGAGAACGATGAGGTTGCTTGAACCCGAGGCTTGTAGTCGCAAACTCTGGGTGACGGACTGGGTGTAATGTTTCCCCGGAGTAGCGACGTCAACCGCAATGCACGCTGCCGACAAGCCGTTTTCCCAAGCTAACCCTGGCGGACATCACAGGTGCCGGTCAGCTCCCTGCCATTTTTCTGTACGCTGAGTGATGAATAACACTTGCTGAGTTCCAGGCACGTGCTGCCATACCTCATTCTTCAAATAAAGGTGCAGGTCAGTAATGGTGTTGATCATTAACCAGTGCATGGTCCACAGGAGGAAGGCCGGTGATTGTGAAATCCCCTTTGTACCTCCGATAAGGTGCAACTGGTCCCTGTGAGCTTCGAGCTTGGCTTACGGTACAAAGAAGCGTGGTCATTTATAGAATCCCTACAGCGCAGAAGGAGGCCATTCGGCCCGTCAAGTCTGCACCGACCCTTGGAAAGAGCACCCTACTTAAGCCCACACCTCCACCCTATCCCCGTAACCCCACCTAATCTTTTGGACACTAAGGGACAATTTTAGCACGGCCAATCCACCTAACCCTGCACATCTTTGGACTGTGGGAGGAAACCGGAGCACCCGGAGGAAACCCACGCACACACGGGGGAGAACGTGCAGACTCCGCACAGACAGCGACCCAACCCGGGAATCGAACCCGGGACCCTGGAGCTGTGAGGCTGACTACTGTGCCACCGTGCCGCGCACAATGAAAGTGCAGGGGGTCGATGCCAATTGGGTAGCTGGCACATGGGTGCGGCCCTGTGCGAGGGGTTTGCAATTCCGACTGACTCCCGCTCATGCACATAATCTTTAGAACATGCGGAGGGTTTGGCAATGAAGGAATTGACTTGTTTCCTGCCCCTTTGCGTTTGCACACTGCCTGTCACCAGCTGAAGACATCTCAAAGTGCCTTACAACCAATGAAGTACTTTTGGAAGTGTACCCGCTGTTATAACGTGGCAGCTATTCTGTGCACAGCAAGCTCCCACAGGCAGCAATGAGATAAACGATGAGATCATCTGCTTTAGCGATGCTGGTTGAGGGGTAATCATAGAATCTACAGTGCAGAAGGAGGCCACTCGGCCCATCGAGTCAAATATTGGTCAGGTTGAACCCCTCTCTTCTTCAAATAGTGCCCTGGGATCTTTTATGTTCCTGAGAGAGCAGATGGGACCTCAGTTTAACATCTCATTCAAGAGTCAGGTGGTGCGGACACCTGGTCAGCTCTTAGCAGTTTTGGAAAGATCAATTTGTTACGGGAGTGGTAAAATAAAAAATAGGGCTTGGTTATTTTATAAACAAAGTTTATTAAAACAAAAGAGAAGAAAACAATATTTAAACCTTGAAACTTCAACTGTAACAATGACAGGTTACATGCAGTTTCTTAACCTTAACACTAGTTCCCATTAAACAGCACTTTAACAGGACTTGCAGCTCTCACGCCACTTACACAGGCAGGCAAAGGCGATACTTGCATTTACAAAGCCATTTTTCTTCTGTAGGGGACATTTGTTCCAAACTCTTTTCCAAAGCCTGCCTCGGTGGCAACTTTCATGACCTCTCTCGGTCGATTTTCAAAGCCGTCTCCTGTACCCATTCAAAACAAGATTCTTTTTCTCTATCTCTGTCTAAACTCCGCCCAGCCCCTCTAAGAAAGGTTCTCTGGGGTTTCCAGACTGGAACCCATTATCGTCATTTTGACTGTTTGATGGCCCTCTCCTGTTTATACAAAAAAACAGAGGCATGCTATTGATATGCAACTAACTGCCCATCGACGGACAAAGAGGACATCAGACTGTGTAATGGGCTAATATCTGGTCAGACAGGAGTGTCCCGAAGGACAATGAATCTGGGGCACCATGTGTATTCCCACTAACGATACGACTGGGACAATGGAACTCGGCCAGATGTGGGCGCATCCCTCTAACTCTGTGCTGGCAGATTCTTTTTGCTCCCAACACTTCATATTCAAGTATAGACCAGTGAGTAACTGACAATAAAGTTGTATTTTTGACACCACCCACCAACCGGACTCCCGATTCTTATTAGAGGGTAAAATAAGAGCCCCCACAACGTGTTATGTACTCACCCGGTCAGCTACTGGTCTCTCCCTGATCTCTGTCAGAAATTGTCTTGTTCAGTAGGGGGTTAGTGAAACAACAAAAGCCCCTGTGAGCTGTGGGGAATTCCATGCGTTCAGCTTCCACCCTGCTCTCCGCCATGGCTAGGGTAGGGCAGGCAGGCCCCAAATCCACTCCAATCGAACGGGGATCGAACCTCACTGGCCATCCAGCCGACTGAGCACACCTTCTCCTCCCCACCACGACATCTTCCTTGGCTACCAAGTCCTGACATTGAGAATGTGGACTCAGATTGTCCTGTTACTGCTCAGGAATGTTCGGGTTAGTTGATCAGGGCCAGTTCAGTTAACATGGGTCAGACTTTCTGTTTTTGTTAGTTTTAGATAACCTGAGTTAGCATAGTCAAGACTATAAGACAGAGGAGCAGAATTAGGCCATTCAGCCCATCAAGTTTGCTCCGTCATTCAATCATGGCTGGATTAATTGATTTCAACATATGAGTTAGTTGAGCCATGCTAAGTGTAATTTTGTTAATCCAGTTGAGTTTAGTCGGCCAAGATTAGTTTAGTTAAACCAGGATAGTTGAGCCTATCCAGGAAATTTAATGAGGATTAGATTTGTTAACAAGGGTTAGGTAACATTAATTAACCTGGATTAATGCAGTTAACCATGGTGAGTTTAACCAGGTTAGCTTTGTTAGTCAGGATTAATTAACCCAGATCAATTTAGAGAGCCATGGGTGGTTTAGACAAACTAGGTTAGTTGAACCTGGCTGGGGAGCTCACCCAGTTTAGTTTGGTTAACTAGGGTTAGTTAACCCAGATTAGTTAGCTGGGGTGGGTGTTAACCCAGGTTAGTTTAGTTAGCCACAGGGTAAGTTTTATTACCCAGGGCTGGCTTTGGTCTCAACCAGGTTAATTGAGCTGGTAGAGGAGATTGACAAGGATTGATGACCAGGGTTACTTAACATGGGTTAGCTTCATTAACTAGAAAAATGTAGCTTGCAAGGGAGAATTTGCCTTGGTTAGTTTAAATCTGAACCAGTTTAGTTGAGCCCGATTTAGGAGATTAACCCAGATTAGTTTAGTTATCCCTGGTTAGTTTAAATCTGAACCAGGTCAGTTGAGCTTGGTTGGGTAGTTTAATTCGGATAATGAAGATATCCATGGTTAGTTTAAATCTGAACCAGGTTAGTTGAGGCTGGTTGGGTAGTTTAACCTGGATTCGTTTAGTTGTCCAGGGTTAGTTTCAATCTGAGCCAGGTTAGTTGAGGCTGATTGGGTAGTTCAACCTGGATTAGTTTAGTTGTCCAGGGTTAGTTTAAATCTGAGCCAGGTTCGTTGAGGCTGGTTGGGTAGTTTAATCTGGATTAGTTTAGTTATCCAGGGTTAGTTTAAATCTGAACCAGGTTAGTTGAGGCTGGTTGGGTAGTTTAACCTGGATTAGTTAGTTATCCCGGGTTAGTTTACATCTGAACCAGGTTAGTTGAGCCTAGTTGGGTAGTTTAACCCAGATTAGTTTAGTTATCCAGGGTTAGTTTAATTCTGAACCAGGTTAGTTGAGTCTGGTTGGGTAGTTTAACATGGATTAGTTTAGTCAACCAGGGTTAGTTTAAATCTGAACCAGGTTAGTTGAGACAGGTTGGGTAGTTTAAACTGGATTAGTTTAGTTATCCAGGGTTAGTTTAAATCTGAAGCAGGTTAGTTGAGGCTGGTTGGGAAGGTTAACCCGGATTAGTTTCGTTACCCTGGGTTCGTTTAAATCTAAAGCAGGTTAGTTGATGCTGGTTTAACCCGGATTAGTTTAGTTACCCTGGATTAGTTTAAATCTGAAGCAGGTTAGTTGAGGCTGGTTGGGAAGGTTAACCCGGATTAGTTTAGTTACCCTGGGTTAGTTTAAATCTGAAGCAGGTTAGTTGATGCTGGTTGGGAAGTTTAACCCGGATTAGTTTAGTTACCCTGGGTTAGTTTAAATCTGAAGTAGGTTAGTTGATGCTGGTTTAACCCGGATTAGTTTAGTTACCCTGGATTAGTTTAAATCTGAAGCAGGTTAGTTGAGGCTGGTTGGGAAGTTTAACCCAGATTAGTTTAGTTACCCCGGGTTAGTTTAAATCTGAAGCAGGTTAGTTGATGCTGGTTGGGAAGGTTAACCCGGATTAGTTTAGTTACCCAGGGTTAGTTTACATCTGAAGCAGGTTAGTTGAGGCTGGTTGGGAAGTTTAACCCGGATTAGTTTAGTTACCCCGGGTTAGTTTAAATCTGAAGCAGGTTAGTTGAGGCTGGTTGGGAAGGTTAACCCGGATTAGTTTAGTTACCCAGGGTTAGTTTAAATCTGAACCAGGTTAGTTGATGCTGGTTGGGAAGGTTAACCCAGATTAGTTTAGTTACCCAGGGTTAGTTTAAATCTGAACCAGGTTAGTTGATGCTGGTTGGGAAGGTTAACCCGGATTAGTTTAGTTACCCAGGGTTAGTTTAAATCTGAAGCAGGTTAGTTGAGGCTGGTTTAACCCGGATTAGTTTAGTTACCCCGGGTTAACTAGCCCGGGCCATGTGATGAGTCTCTGGGCAGGAACCCGGAAGCTGTGAGTTTGGAGTCAGCTTCACAAACATCGCGGGGGCAATGCGGCTGTGGGGGGCGTCACAGAGGAGCTGAGAGCCCCCCCCCCCGGGGACTCCCCATCGCAGGCCGCAGCCGCCAGGGAGAGAGAGGCACAGGAAGATCCCAGCAGCCCGGCTCCGGTAAGCGGGGCCTCGGCCTCCCGTCACCAAGCTGTGAACCCCCGCGATTCACATCCGCCTCCCCCCCCCGGGCCCCGCGCAGCCCGGGGGCGACAGACCGGCCTTCACTCCACAGGGTAAACAGGAACTTGTAATGGACAGCACCCGCCTCCACTCACTCTCTGTCCCTGTGTGTCCCTGTGTGTGTCCCTGTCTGTGTGTGTGTGTCCCCGAGTCTGTGTGTGTGTCCCTGAGTCTGTGTGTGTGTCCCTGAATCTGTGTGTGTGTCCCTGAATCTCTGTGTGTGTCCCTGAATCTGTGTGTGTGTGTCCCTGAATCTCTGTGTGTGTGTCCCTGAATCTCTGTGTGTGTGTGTCCCTGTCCCTGTGTGTGTGTGTGTGTGTCCCTGTCCCTGTGTGTGTGTGTGTCCCGGTCCCTGTGTGTGTGTGTGTCCCTGTCCCTGTGTGTGTGTGTGTCCCTGTCTGTGTGTGTCTGTGTGTGTGTGTGTCCCGGTCCCTGTGTGAGTGTGTGTGTGTGTGTGTCCCGGTCCCTGTGTGTGTGTGTCCCTGAATCTGTGTGTGTGTGTCCCTGTCCCTGTGTGTGTGTGTGTGTCCCTGTCCCTGTGTGTGTGTGTGTCCCTGTCCCTGTGTGTGTGTGTGTCCCGGTCCCTGTGTGTGTGTGTGTCCCTGTCCCTGTGTGTGTGTGTGTCCCTGTCTGTGTGTGTCTGTGTGTGTGTGTGTCCCGGTCCCTGTGTGAGTGTGTGTGTGTGTGTGTCCCGGTCCCTTGTGTGTGTGTGTCCCTGTGTGTGTGTGTCCCTGTGTGTGTGTGTCCCTGTGTGTGTGTGTGTCCCTGTCCCTGTGTGTGTGTGTGTCCCTGTCCCTGTGTGTGTGTGTGTGTCCCTGTCCCTGTGTGTGTGTGTGTCCCGGTCCCTGTGTGTGTGTGTGTGTGTCCCTGTGTGTGTGTGTGTCCCGGTCCCTGTGTGTGTGTGTGTCCCTGTCCCTGTGTGTGTGTGTGTCCCTGTCTGTGTGTGTCTGTGTGTGTGTGTGTCCCGGTCCCTGTGTGAGTGTGTGTGTGTGTGTGTCCCGGTCCCTGTGTGTGTGTGTCCCTGTGTGTGTGTGTCCCTGTGTGTGTGTGTCCCTGTGTGTGTGTGTGTCCCGGTCCCTGTGTGTGTGTGTGTCCCTGTCCCTGTGTGTGTGTGTGTCCCGGTCCCTGTGTGTGTGTGTGTGTGTGTGTATCCCGGTCCCTGTGTGTGTGTGTGTGTGTGTGTCCCTGTCTGTGTGTGTCCCTGTCCCTGTCTGTGTGTGTGTGTCCCTGTCCCTGTCTGTGTGTGTGTGTCCCTGTCCCTGTCTGTGTGTGTGTGTCCCTGTCCCTGTCTGTGTGTGTGTGTCCCTGTCCCTGTCTGTGTGTGTGTGTCCCTGTCCCTGTGTGTGTGTGTGTCCCTGTCCCTGTGTGTGTGTGTGTCCCGGTCCCTGTGTGAGTGTGTGTGTGTGTGTGTCCCGGTCCCTGTGTGTGTGTGTCCCTGTGTGTGTGTGTGTCCCTGTGTGTGTGTGTGTCCCGGTCCCTGTGTGTGTGTGTGTCCCGGTCCCTGTGTGTGTGTGTGTCCCGGTCCCTGTGTGTGTGTGTGTCCCTGTCCCTGTGTGTGTGTGTGTGTGTGTGTGTCCCGGTCCCTGTGTGTGTGTGTGTCCCTGTGTGTGTGTGTGTCCCTGTGTGTGTGTGTGTCCCGGTCCCTGTGTGTGTGTGTGTCCCGGTCCCTGTGTGTGTGTGTGTCCCGGTCCCTGTGTGTGTGTGTGTGTGTGTGTGTGTGTGTGTGTATCCCGGTCCCTGTGTGTGTGTGTGTGTGTGTGTCCCTGTCTGTGTGTGTCCCTGTCCCTGTCTGTGTGTGTGTGTGTGTGTCCCTGTCTGTGTGTGTCCCTGTCCCTGTCTGTGTGTGTGTGTCCCTGTCCCTGTCTGTGTGTGTCCCTGTCCCTGTCCCTGTCTGTGTGTGTGTGTCCCTGTCCCTGTCTGTGTGTGTGTGTCCCTGTCCCTGTGTGTGTGTGTGTCCCGGTCCCTGTGTGTGTGTGTGTCCCTGTCCCTGTGTGTGTGTGTGTGTCCCGGTCCCTGTGTGTGTGTGTGTGTCCCTGTGTGTGTGTCCCTGTGTGTGTGTGTGTCCCTGTGTGTGTGTGTGTCCCGGTCCCTGTGTGTGTGTGTGTCCCGGTCCCTGTGTGTGTGTGTGTCCCGGTCCCTGTGTGTGTGTGTGTCCCGGTCCCTGTGTGTGTGTGTCCCTGTGTGTGTGTGTCCCTGTGTGTGTGTGTGTCCCTGTCCCTGTGTGTGTGTGTGTCCCTGTCCCTGTGTGTGTGTGTGTGTGTCCCTGTGTGTGTGTGTGTCCCGGTCCCTGTGTGTGTGTGTGTCCCTGTCCCTGTGTGTGTGTGTGTCCCTGTCTGTGTGTGTCTGTGTGTGTGTGTGTCCCGGTCCCTGTGTGAGTGTGTGTGTGTGTGTGTCCCGGTCCCTGTGTGTGTGTGTCCCTGTGTGTGTGTGTCCCTGTGTGTGTGTGTGTCCCGGTCCCTGTGTGTGTGTGTGTCCCTGTCCCTGTGTGTGTGTGTGTCCCGGTCCCTGTGTGTGTGTGTGTGTGTGTGTGTGTGTGTGTATCCCGGTCCCTGTGTGTGTGTGTGTGTGTGTGTCCCTGTCTGTGTGTGTCCCTGTCCCTGTCTGTGTGTGTGTGTCCCTGTCCCTGTCTGTGTGTGTGTGTCCCTGTCCCTGTCTGTGTGTGTGTGTCCCGGTCCCTGTGTGTGTGTGTGTCCCTGTCCCTGTGTGTGTGTGTGTCCCGGTCCCTGTGTGTGTGTGTCCCTGTGTGTGTGTGTGTCCCGGTCCCTGTGTGTGTGTGTGTACCGGTCCCTGTGTGTGTGTGTGTCCCTGTCCCTGTGTGTGTGTGTGTGTGTGTGTGTCCCTGTGTGTGTGTGTGTCCCTGTGTGTGTGTGTGTCCCTGTGTGTGTGTGTGTCCCTGTGTGTGTGTGTGTCCCGGTCCCTGTGTGTGTGTGTGTCCCTGTCCCTGTGTGTGTGTGTGTCCCGGTCCCTGTGTGTGTGTGTGTGTGTGTGTGTGTGTGTATCCCGGTCCCTGTGTGTGTGTGTGTGTGTGTGTCCCTGTCTGTGTGTGTCCCTGTCCCTGTCTGTGTGTGTGTGTCCCTGTCCCTGTCTGTGTGTGTCCCTGTCCCTGTCTGTGTGTGTGTGTCCCTGTCCCTGTCTGTGTGTGTCCCTGTCCCTGTCCCTGTCTGTGTGTGTGTGTCCCTGTCCCTGTCTGTGTGTGTGTGTCCCTGTCCCTGTGTGTGTGTGTGTGTCCCGGTCCCTGTGTGTGTGTGTGTGTCCCTGTGTGTGTGTCCCTGTGTGTGTGTGTGTCCCTGTGTGTGTGTGTGTCCCGGTCCCTGTGTGTGTGTGTGTCCCGGTCCCTGTGTGTGTGTGTGTCCCTGTCCCTGTGTGTGTGTGTGTCCCGGTCCCTGTGTGTGTGTGTGTGTGTATCCCGGTCCCTGTGTGTGTGTGTGTGTGTGTGTCCCGGTCCCTGTGTGTGTGTGTGTCCCGGTCCCTGTGTGTGTGTGTGTCCCGGTCCCTGTGTGTGTGTGTGTCCCGGTCCCTGTGTGTGTGTGTGTCCCGGTCCCTGTGTGTGTGTGTGTCCCGGTCCCTGTGTGTGTGTGTGTGTGTGTGTGTGTGTATCCCGGTCCCTGTGTGTGTGTGTGTGTGTCCCGGTCCCTGTGTGTGTGTGTGTCCCGGTCCCTGTGTGTGTGTGTGTCCCGGTCCCTGTGTGTGTGTCCCGGTCCCTGTGTGTGTGTGTGTGTGTGTGTGTGTCCCGGTCCCTGTGTGTGTGTGTGTGTGTGTGTCCCGGTCCCTGTGTGTGTGTCCCGGTCCCTGTGTGTGTGTCCCGGTCCCTGTGTGTGTGTCCCGGTCCCTGTGTGTGTGTGTGTCCCTGTGTGTGTGTGTGTGTGTCCCTGTGTGTGTGTGTGTGTGTCCCGGTCCCTGTGTGTGTGTGTGTCCCGGTCCCTGTGTGTGTGTGTGTCCCTGTCCCTGTGTGTGTGTGTGTCCCGGTCCCTGTGTGTGTGTGTGTGTGTGTGTGTGTGTGTGTGTGTATCCCGGTCCCTGTGTGTGTGTGTGTGTGTGTGTCCCGGTCCCTGTGTGTGTGTGTGTGTGTGTGTGTCCCGGTCCCTGTGTGTGTGTGTGTCCCTGTCCCTGTGTGTGTGTGTGTCCCTGTCCCTGTGTGTGTGTGTGTGTATCCCGGTCCCTGTGTGTGTGTGTGTGTGTGTGTGTGTGTGTGTCCCGGTCCCTCTGTGTGTGTGTGTGTGTCCCGGTCCCTGTGTGTGTGTCCCGGTCCCTGTGTGTGTGTCCCGGTCCCTGTGTGTGTGTCCCGGTCCCTGTGTGTGTGTCCCGGTCCCTGTGTGTGTGTCCCTGTCCCTGTGTGTGTGTGTGTGTGTGTGTGTGTGTGTGTGTGTGTGTCCCTGAATCTGTGTGTGTGTGTCCCTGAATCTGTGTGTGTGTGTCCCTGAATCTGTGTGTGTGTGTCCCTGAATCTGTGTGTGTGTCCGCCCCTGAATCTGTGTGTGTGTCCGTCCCTGAATCTGTATGTGTGTCCCTGTCTGTCTGTGTCCCTGTCTGTCTGTGTGTGGATCCCTGTCCCTGTGTGTGTCCCTGTCCCTGTGTGTGTCCTTGTCCCTGTCCCTGTCCCTGTGTGTGTCCTTGTCCCTGTCTGTCTGTGTGTGTCCCTGTCTGTCTGTGTGTGTCCCTGTCTGTGTGTGTCCCTGTCTGTGTGTGTCCCTGAGTCTGTGTGTGTGTCCCCGAGTCTGTGTGTGTGTCCCCGAGTCTGTGTGTGTGTCCCCGAGTCTGTGTGTGTGTCCCCGAGTCTGTGTGTGTGTCCCCGAGTCTGTGTGTGTGTCCCCGAGTCTGTGTGTGTGTCCCCGAGTCTGTGTGTGTGTCCCCGAGTCTGTGTGTGTGTCCCCGAGTCTGTGTGTGTCCCCGAGTCTGTGTGTGTGTCCCCGAGTCTGTGTGTGTGTCCCCGAGTCTGTGTGTGTGTCCCCGAGTCTGTGTGTGTGTCCCCGAGTCTGTGTGTGTGTCCCCGAGTCTGTGTGTGTGTCCCCGAGTCTGTGTGTGTGTCCCCGAGTCTGTGTGTGTGTCCCCGAGTCTGTGTGTGTGTCCCCGAGTCTGTGTGTGTGTCCCCGAGTCTGTGTGTGTGTCCCCGAGTCTGTGTGTGTGTCCCCGAGTCTGTGTGTGTGTCCCCGAATCTGTGTGTGTGTCCCCGAATCTGTGTGTGTGTTTCCATAACTTTCAAATTCTCATCCTTGTTCTCAATTGCTTCCATTGGCCCACCACTCTCCACCTCCTGTCATCTCTTCCAACATCTATTGCGAACCCTCCCCCAGTTGAATTGCCTTGGGTCGCCCTCCCTTGCATGCCCCGATGGTACTGTTGTTCTATTGGTATCTCTCCCACTGTGTTCATCCGGTCTCCGGCCCCTTGGGTCCGCTGTGCCATTCTTTCATGGTTGGTGTTATCGCACAGGGCCTCCTCCAGCTGGTGCCTCCACAGCCGGAGTACTGGTCGGGACCATTACCGCAAACGGTTTGGAGAAGGTTGACTCTCGTGAGGATGTGCGGAGACGGAGATTTGGCTCACCGGATGAGGGGGGGATTTTAGCTCAAAAGGTGAGGTTGGGGAAACCGGAGTTGGTCTTCTCGGAGAGAAGGCGGTCGAGAGGGAGATTTGAACGAGGTGGACAAGCTGGTGACAGATTTAGAGGAGGCCAAGAGTAGGTGTTCCCGTTCGTTATCGGTAAAGTGCCGGGCATGGGGGATTTAAGGTTTGGGGTGAGAGATAGAAGGGGGGGGGGGGGAAATGTGAGGAAGAACGTTTTTACCCAGCGAGTGGTAATGAGCAGGAACTCCAATATGATGGAAGCAGAGATGATGGATCATTTCAGAAGGAATGTGGATGGAGGCTCGAGGTAAATAAACTGGCAGGGGGCGGAAATCGAGCGGGGGGGGGGGGGAGGGTGTGTGGGACGGACTAGATTGCTCGATAGAGAGCCTGCCCGGTCCCGATGGACCGAGTAGCCTTCTTCTGGAAGGTAAGCGATCCTCTGACTCAAAATGGCGCGGGTAACGCTAACTGCTGCCCCATCGGTAATTCACTGGGCTTGGCTCTGACCTGTGATGACAGCTGAACTCTGACCTCACACATACACACAAACACACCAGTACGCACCCACAACCGCTCAGCTTTGGGCTCTGCCTTCGTTGCGTTTGAAAGTAATTCACTGGGCGTCGCCATTTTGGGCAGGTCATCGTGACGGCTCAAGATCAATTTGGAATACACGTATTTATTTCGACGACTCAATGATGGGGGTTAATTAACCTTAACATTTGAGCCGTTCGGAGCACTCTCAGGGAATACCTCTTCGCGAAAAGTGTGTGGGGGGGGGGAATCTGGAGCAAAGCCCTCCGAGTTCCCCCCCCAAAAATTAACAAAGAACAAAGAAATATACAGCACAGGAACAGGCCCTTCGGCCCTCCAAGCCCGTGCCGACCATGCTGCCCGACTAAACTACAATCGTCTACACTTCCTGGGTCTGTATCCCTCTATTCCCATCCTATTCATGTATTTGTCAAGATGCCCCTTAAATGTCACTATCGTTCCTGCTTCCACCACCTCCTCCGGCAGCGAGTTCCAGGCACCCACTACCCTCTGCGTAAAAAAACTTGCCTCGTACATCTACTCTAAACCTTGCCCCTCGCACCTTAAACCTATGCCCCCTAGTAATTGACCCCTCTACCCTGGGAAAAAGCCTCTGACTATCCACTCTGTCTATGCCCCTCATAATTTTGTAGACCTCTATCAGATCGCCCCTCAACCTCCGTCGTTCCAGTGAGAACAAACCGAGTTTATTCAACCGCTCCTCATAGCTAATGCCCTCCATACCAGGCAACATTCTGGTAAATCTCTTCTGCACCCTCTCTAAAGCCTCCACATCCTTCTGGTAGTGTGCCGACCAGAATTGAACACTATACTCCAAGTGTGGCCTAACTAAAGTTCTATACAGCTGCAACATGACTTGCCAATTCTTATACTCAATGCCCCGGCCAATGAAGGCAAGCATGCCGTATGCCTTCTTGACTACCTTCTCCACCTGTGTTGCCCCTTTCAGTGACCTGTGGACCTGTACTCCTAGATCTCTCTGACTTTCAATACTATTGAGGGTTCTACCATTCACTGTATATTCCCTACCTGTATTAGACCTTCCAAAGTGCATTACCTCACATTTGTCCGGATTAAACTCCATCTGCCATCTCTCCGCCCAAGTCTCCAAACAATCTAAATCCTGCTGTATCTTCTGACAGTCCTCATCGCTATCCGCAATTCCACCAACCTTTGTGTCGTCTGCAAACTTACTAATCAGACCCGTTACATTTTCCTCCAAATCATTTATATATACTACAAAGAGCAAAGGTCCCAGCACTGATCCCTGCGGAACACCACTGGTCACGGCCCTCCAATTAACCTATCAACACTGTTCACAACTGGGGTTGATTGAGGGTTACAGAATCGAGGAGTGAAGCTACTGACGAGCCATGGTTTGATTGAATATTGGAGCAAGTTCTAGGGCAGATTTATGCCCCCCTCCTCCCCCTGTTTCCACTGAGGAGCGGAGTTGGCTGCCGTCGGGTGTCATGGTGCCATAATGCTTCCTGATTGAACAGTTTAATCGGGATGAAACTAGCGGGCGTTCGGAGCAATGTGGGCTAATTAAGGAAAGGTCAAATGGAGCAAATTGTGCTCAACTCATTTGATTGAGTGTGTTGACGAGGCAGCAGAGAGGGTCGACGAGGGTAATGCCGTTGACCTGGGCTGGAAGGACTTCCAAGAAGTGCAAAATGAAAGGCTTTTCACCAGAGTTCGAGCTGGTGGGAGAAGAGGGGGTGGAGAGGAAATCGACCGATAAGACGGGAAACCGAGAGGAGGTGATGGTGAAACCGATTCAGCACCGGAGGGAGATAGATCGTGGGGTCCCCCAGGCGCTGGTGTCAGGATCTGCTGTTTCCCTTGATGTATATTCGTGACCAGGACTTGGCTGAGCCGGGGGCACAACTTCAAAATTCGTGAAAGTGTTGTGAAGCCTGGGACGGCGCGGTGGTTAGCGCTACTGCCTCACGGCACCGAGGACCCGGCCCCGGGTCACTGTCCGCGGTGGAGTTTGCACACTCTCCCCGTGTCTGCGTGGGTTTCACCCCCACAACCCAAAGATGTGCAGGGTAGGTGGATTGGCCACGCTAAATTGCCCCTTAATTGGAAAAAAAGAATTGGGTACTCTAAATTTATTTGAAATAAATAAATAAAGCATTTGGGCTCCCGAGGTTTATAAGTAGGGGCATAGAGTACAAGATAAGAAAGTTATAATAAACCTGTCTGGAACATTGCTTTGTCCTCAATTGGAGTATCGAACGCATTCCAGGGTGCCACACTTTAGGAAGAATGTACGGAAAATATTCGCAACACTGGTTCCAGGACAAGGAGCTTTAGTTAGCTGGGCAAGTTGGGGATCCCGTGGTTCTCCTCCTGTCGAGGAAAGAAGGTTGAGAGGAGGTTTGGGTTAAAGGTGTTCAAAATCACCAGCGGTCTGGACGGAGTAGATGGGGAGAAGACCTTCCCATTGGGAACGAGAACCAGAGGGGACTGATGTGAGATGGTCGTGGCAAAAGGGGTGATGGTGATGTGAGGGACAAAACCATCTTTTCTTTTTAGTGTAGTGAGTGGTTAGGAAGGGATTGGATAATTTTGAAGGGCCAATGGGGAAAAGGGAGGGGGGAGGGCGAGTAGAACTCGTGAAGTTGCAGGAATACGATAGGCTGAATGGCCTGCTGTGCTGTTACCATTCCATGATTCCCATTGTTTGACCAGCTACTCCTGCTGTCTACTGAGATCCAAAACTGCTCCTTTGAAAGATTTCAGCATCTCCTTAAATACGTTCTTTCCTCCGATCGCTCCATAGAAATGCTCCCTCCTAGAATTTCTAACTTAATCTCTTTACTTGCCCCTTAAGAACTTAAAAGAAAAATAAACTCTCTCTATCCATACATTACACTGGGACACTGTCTGTGCGGAGTCTGCACATCCTCCCCGTGTGTGCGTGGGTTTCCTCCGGGTGCTCCGGTTTCCTCCCACAGTCCAAAGATGTGCAGGTTAGGTGGATTGGCCACGCTAAATTCCCTTAGTGTGCAAAAAGGCTTGGAGGAGTTATTGGGTTACAGAGATAGGATGGAAGCGAGGGCTTTAGTGGGTCGGTGCAGACTCGATGGGCCTCCTTCTGCACTGTATGTTCTATGTTACCTATCTATACTTTATTTTACCTACGACACCTTTCTTGAACACCTCGCATGCCTTCTCCTCTGAATCACGACAACCCATTCAAATCTATTCCTATCTGGGCGGCATTCTCTGCCTCAAAGCTGCGTGCTTCTCAGCAATGGGAGGCAGCGCACCGTTCGGATTCACAGCAAGGCTGGTGAAGTGCCGCTGCTGCGGTATGTGGGAGCACCTGGATGTCATTGTGATTCTGGGCGAACGGCAAGGCCGGTGAAGTGCCGCTGCTGCGGTATGTGGGAGCACCTGGATGTCATTGTGATTCTGGGCGAACGGCAAGGCCGGTGAAGTGCCGCTGCTGCGGTATGTGGGAGCACCTGGATGTCATTGTGATTCTGGGCGAACGGCAAGGCCGGTGAAGTGCCGCTGCTGCGGTATGTGGGAGCACCTGGATGTCATTGTGAACCTGGGCGAACGGCAAGGCCGGTGAAGTGCCGCGGCTGCGGTATGTGGGAGCACCTGGATGTCATTGTGATCCTGGGCGAACGGCAAGGCCGGTGAAGTGGCGCGGCTGCGGTATGTGGGAGCACCTGGATGCCATTGTGAGCCAGAGTAAACGGGTCTGCAGTGTTAGAGGCTCCAGGAACATCGGTCCAGAGTCATTGAACTGAAGGCTGAGCTGCAGACACGGGGACGGGAAAAGGTACTTGGATACCTTTGTCACCCAGGTTGATAGGGTTGTGAAGAAGGCCTATGGAGTGTTGGCCTTTATTGGTAGAGGGATTGAGTTCCGGAGTCGGGAGGTCATGTTGCAGCTGTATAGAACTCTGGTCCGGCCGCATTTGGAGTATTGCGTACAGTTCTGGTCACCGCATTATAGGAAGGACGTGGAGGCTTTGGAGCGGGTGCAGAGGAGATTTACCAGGATGTTGCCTGGTATGGAGGGAAAATCTTATGAGGAAAGGCTGATGGACTTGAGGTTGTTTTCGTTGGAGAGAAGAAGGTTAAGAGGAGACTTAATAGAGGCATACAAAATGATCAGGGGGTTGGATAGGGTGGTCAGTGAGAGCCTTCTCCCGCGGATGGATATGGCTGGCACGAGGGGACATAACTTTAAACTGAGGGGTAATAGATATAGGACAGAGGTCAGAGGTAGGTTCTTTACGCAAAGAGTAGTGAGGCCGTGGAATGCCCTACCTGCTACAGTAGTGAACTCGCCAACATTGAGGGCATTTAAAAGTTTATTGGATAAACATATGGATGATAATGGCATAGTGTAGGTTAGATGGCTTTTGTTTCGGTGCAACATCGTGGGCCAAAGGGCCTGTACTGCGCTGTATTGTTCTATGTTCTATGATACTTTGATGTGGAGATGCCGGCGTTGGACTGTGTTGAGCAGAGTACGAAGTCTTCCAACACCAGGTTAAAGTCCAACAGGTTTGTTTCGATGTCACTAGCTTTCGGAGCGCTGCTCCTTCCTCAGGTGAATGAAGAGGTCTGGATACTTTGGACCAGGATGTGGTTGCATTTTTGGGACAGGGTCTTCTGATTTGCTTAGCGGTGACGGACAGGAGGGTGTGGCTGCGAGTGAGCCAGGGGAAAATTGGTACAGGACAAATAAGATAAGTGAGATGAATGTGTGCCTCAAAGACTGGTGTGGTGGATCAATCATGGGGACCTGGCACTGTTATTGGGGAAAATGGCGACTATCTACACTGAAATATGATGAAACCAATGTTCTAACAAGCTGCATGGGAAGTAGAGGATTTAAAATTAAATAGTGGGAGCAAGGGATCAAATTTGCAGTCAGCTAAAGGGGAGAGACCAAGGCAAGAGAGAAAGGTATGGGAAATTATAATCTTTATTGTTGTCAAGTCGGTTTACATTAACGCTGCCCCTCGTCGCCACATTCCGGCGCCTGTTCGGGTGCACCGAGGGAGAATTCCGAATGTCCAATTCACCCAACAAGCACGTCTTTCGGGGACTTGTGGGAGGAAACCGGAGCGCCCGGAGGAAACCCACGCAGACACGGGGGAGAACGTGCAGACTCCGCACAGACAGTGACCCAGCGGGGAATGGAATGGTGCTGGTGAAGCAACAGTGCTAACCACTGTGCTACAGCAGCGATCAAATTCATGGTAAATCATTGACCATTGGATTTCACATTCAGTTTGAGGGAGGGGGGGAGGTTTTTAAAACTGAAACAAGTCGGTACAGTGGGCCCTTTGGCAAGAGTGGCCATTTGCCTGTCGGTGCCTTCTATCATTCGCCTCTGGAACCTCTCCACAGCCGGACACAACGGGAACGGAATGCGTTGTAAACAGAGTCGTTCTCCTTAGTTTGGAAGAGTGCGCACGTCACTCTGATATTTAAGCCAAGTGAGAGAGGGAAACCTGGAAAATAAAGACCTGTTAGCCAAACATCTGTTACTGGGAAACGCCTTGGGTCAGTCGTGAAGAATAAGGTGACGGATCAGATTGAAAATTTCCAGCTGATCTGGGTGAGCCAGCATAGATTTGTAAAAAAAATAATCAAAAATGCTTCAGGAATGCTGACCTTTAAATCTAGTGCCCTCAACTACAATAGAGGGACGTCATCTACAGAACCCACACCCAGAGGTACTGTGAGCTGAGCCACACTTTGGAAGGATATATCGGTCTTCGAGGGAGGACAGTTTAGATTTACCAGAATTATATCTGATCCCAAGGGCTTAATCATGAGCAGAAAATACACAAACTAGGGGAGATTCGATCAATGTATTCCAGATGTTCAGGGACAAGAGATAATGGATAGAGAGAAGCTCTTTCCATTGGCTGAGGTACATCGGGCTGGGAATAGGGTCTGAAATTAGGAGTGAAATTACGAAACGCTTCAACGTGCAAAGCATGGGAGAAGTTCGGAACTTCCTTCCGGGCGGAACGGTGGTTAGCCTGTTACCTCACAGCGCCAGGGTCCCAGGTTCGATTCCCGACTTGGGTCACTGCCTGTGCGGAGTCTGCACGTTCTCCCCCGTGTCTGCGTGGGTTTCCTCCGGGTGCTCCGGTTTCCTCCCACAGTCCGAGGATGCGCAGGTTAGGTGGATTGGCCATGATAAATTGACCTTAGTGTCCAAAAAGGTTGGGTGGGGTTGCGTGGATAGGGTGGAGGCGTGGGCTTAAGTGGGGTGTTCTTTCCAAGAGCCGGTGCAGACCCGATGGGCCGAATGGCCTCCTTCTGCACTGTAAATCCTATGAAACGGCAGTTGACTTTGGGATCAATTGTTGATGTAAATCTGAGCTTTTAAAAGAAGTATGTTTAGAGTACCCAATTCTTTTTCCATTAAGGGGCAATTTAGCGGGGCCAATCCACCTACCCTGCACATCTTTGGGTTGTGGGGGTAAGACCCACGCAGACACGGGGAGAATGTGCAAACTCCACACGGACGGTGACCCGGGGCCGGGATCGAACCCGGGTCCTCGGCGCCATGAGGCAGCAGTGCTAACCACTGCACCACCGTGCTGCCTTCAACCTCCAATGTAAATTTGAGGTTGATTGGCTTTTTGAAAATTTACCAGAGGTGTGAAGGGACAAGGTGCAACAGTGAGTTAGATTCCAGACCAGGCGTGATCTCGGTGACTAGCAGGACAGGTTTGAGGGCCTGAAACGCCTGTGTTCCAATGCTGTATACTGCTCAAGACAAGGACATGTTCACTGCACGACTGCATCTCTCACTGTTGCTTCTCCATTGATCCAGGGACGAGATTTAAAAAGATAAAAGGGGTGATGAGGTGTCTACAGACTCTGAATATTAACATTAATTTATGGGATGTGGGCGTTGCTGGCTGGGCCTACCTCTATTGCCCAACCCTGAGGGCATTTAATAGTCAACCACATTGCTGTGGGTCTGCAGTCACATGTAGGGGTAAGGACGGCAAATTCCCTTCCCTAAAGGACAATAGTGAACTTGTGTGTGTGCGACGGCGCGCGTGTGTGTGTGCGACGGCGCGCGTGTGTGTGTGCGACGGCGCGCGTGTGTGTGTGCGACGGCGCGCGTGTGTGTGTGCGACGGCGCGCGTGTGTGTGTGCGACGGCGCGCGTGTGTGTGTGCGACGGCGCGCGTGTGTGTGCGCGACGGCGCGCGTGTGTGTGCGCGACGGCGCGCGTGTGTGTGCGCGACGGCGCGCGTGTGTGTGTGCGACGGCGCGCGTGTGTGTGTGCGACGGCGCGCGTGTGTGTGTGCGACGGCGCGCGTGTGTGTGTGACGGCGCACGCGCGCGTGTGTGTGTGATGGCGCACGCGCGCGTGTGTGTGTGACGGCGCACGCGCGTGTGATTGTGTGTGTGTGATGGCGTGCGCACGCGTGTGTGTGATGGCGTGCGCGTGCAAGTGTGTGAAGGCGCGCGTGTGTGATGGCGCGCGCGCGCATGCATGTGCGTGTGTGGCGGCGCGCGCGCGTGTGACGGTGCATGGCGGCATGCGTGCGTGACGGCGCACGCGTGTGCGTGTGACGGCGCACGTGTGTGTGTGTGTGTGATGTGTGACGGCGTGCGTGTGTGACGGTGCGCGCACATGTGTGTGTGTGTGTGTGTGACGGCGTGCGCGTGTTTGTGTGTGTGTGTGACGGCGCACGTGTGTGTGTGACGGTGTGTGAGACGGCGCGTGTGTGTGACGGCGCGCGCGCGCGTGATGGCGTGTGGGAGTGTGTGCGAGAGAGCATGTGTGTGTGAGACGGTGTGTGTGACAGCGTGTGTGGTGTGTGTGACAGCGTGTGTGGAGTGTGAGACAGCGTGTTGGTGTGTGAGACAGCGTGTGGTGTGTGAGACAGCGTGTGGTGTGTGAGACAGCGTGTGTGTGTGAGACAGCGTGTGTGTGTGAGACAGCGTGTGTGTGTGAGACAGCGTGTGTGTGTGTGACAGCCTGTGTGTGTGTGACAGCCTGTGTGTGTGTGACAGCCTGTGTGTGTGTGACGGCCTGTGTGTGTGTGACGGCGCGCGTGTGTGTGTGTGACGGCGCGCGTGTGTGTGTGCGACGGCGCGCGTGTGTGTGATGGCGTGCGCGTGCATGTGTGAAGGCGTGCGTGCGCGTGTGTGATGGCGCGCGCGCGCGCGCATGCATGTGCGTGTGTGGCGGCGCGCGCGCGTGTGACGGTGCATGGCGGCATGCGTGCGTGACGGCGCACACGTGTGCGTGTGACGGCGCACGTGTGTGTGTGTGTGTGTGTGTGAGTGTGACGGCGTGCGTGTGTGACGGTGCGCGCACGTGTGTGTGTGTGTGACGGCGTGCGCGTGTTTGTGTGTGTGTGTGACGGCGCGCGCGCGCGTGTGTGTGTGTGTGTGACGGTGTGTGTGACGGCGTGCGCGTGTGTGAGACGGCGCGTGTGTGTGACGGCGCGCGCGCGTGATGGCGTGTGGGAGTGTGTGCGAGACAGCATGTGTGTGTGAGACGGTGTGTGAGACAGCGTGTGGTGTGTGTGAGACAGCGTGTGGTGTGTGTGAGACAGCGTGTGGTGTGTGTGAGACAGCGTGTGGTGTGTGTGAGACAGCGTGTGTGTGACAGCGTGTGTGTGACAGCGTGTGTGTGACAGCGTGTGTGTGACAGCGTGTGTGTGACAGCGTGTGTGTGGCAGCGTGTGTGTGTGTGTGTGGCAGCGTGTGTGTGTGTGGCAGCGTGTGTGTGTGTGGCAGCGTGTGTGTGTGTGACAGCCTGTGTGTGTGAGACAGCCTGTGTGTGTGAGACAGCCTGTGTGTGTGAGACAGCCTGTGTGTGTGAGACAGCCTGTGTGTGTGAGACAG
The DNA here is from genome assembly GCF_047496885.1 of Scyliorhinus torazame. Lineage (NCBI taxonomy): Eukaryota > Metazoa > Chordata > Chondrichthyes > Carcharhiniformes > Scyliorhinidae > Scyliorhinus > Scyliorhinus torazame. The sequence goes on from NC_092726.1 coordinate 23,287,111, forward strand.
CCTGTGTGTGTGAGACAGCCTGTGTGTGTGAGACAGCCTGTGTGTGTGAGACAGCCTGTGTGTGTGAGACAGCCTGTGTGTGTGAGACAGCCTGTGTGTGTGAGACAGCCTGTGTGTGTGAGACAGCCTGTGTGTGTGTGGCAGCCTGTGTGTGTGTGGCAGCGTGTGTGTGTGTGGCAGCGTGTGTGTGTGTGGCAGCGTGTGTGTGTGTGGCAGCGTGTGTGTGTGTGGCAGCGTGTGTGTGTGTGAGACAGCCTGCGTGTGTGAGACAGCCTGCGTGTGTGAGACAGCCTGCGTGTGTGAGACAGCCTGCGTGTGTGAGACAGCCTGCGTGTGTGAGACAGCCTGCGTGTGTGAGACAGCCTGCGTGTGTGAGACAGCCTGCGTGTGTGAGACAGCCTGCGTGTGTGAGACAGCCTGCGTGTGTGAGACAGCCTGCGTGTGACAGCGTGTGTGTGGCAGCGTGTGTGTGTGTGTGTGTGTGTGGCAGCGTGTGTGTGTGTGGCAGCGTGTGTGTGTGTGGCAGCGTGTGTGTGTGTGGCAGCGTGTGTGTGTGTGACAGCGTGTGTGTGTGTGACAGCCTGTGTGTGTGGCAGCGTGTGTGTGTGTGGCAGCGTGTGTGTGTGTGGCAGCGTGTGTGTGTGTGGCAGCGTGTGTGTGTGTGGCAGCGTGTGTGTGTGTGACAGCGCGTGTGTGTGTGACAGCGCGTGTGTGAGTGACAGCGCGTGTGTGTGTGACAGCGCGTGTGTGTGTGGCAGCGCGTGTGTGTGTGGCAGCGCGTGTGTGTGTGGCAGCGCGTGTGTGTGTGGCAGCGCGTGTGTGTGTGACAGCGCGTGTGTGTGTGACAGCGCGTGTGTGTGTGACAGCGCGTGTGTGTGTGACAGCGCGTGTGTGTGTGACAGCGCGTGTGTGTGTGACAGCGCGTGTGTGTGTGACAGCGCGTGTGTGTGTGACAGCGCGTGTGTGTGTGACAGCGCGTGTGTGTGTGTGACAGTGCGTGTGTGTGTGTGACAGCGTGTGTGTGACAGCGCGTGTGTGTGTGACAGCGCGTGTGTGTGTGACAGCGCGTGTGTGTGTGACAGCGCGTGTGTGTGTGTGTGACAGCGTGTGTGTGTGACAGCGTGTGTGTGTGACAGCGTGTGTGTGTGACAGCGTGTGTGTGTGTGACAGCGTGTGTGTGTGTGACAGCGTGTGTGTGTGAGACAGCGCGTGTGTGTGTGACAGCGCGTGTGTGTGTGACAGCGCGTGTGTGTGTGACAGCGCGTGTGTGTGTGACAGCGCGTGTGTGTGTGGCAGCGCGTGTGTGTGTGGCAGCGCGTGTGTGTGTGGCAGCGCGTGTGTGTGTGGCAGCGCGTGTGTGTGTGGCAGCGCGTGTGTGTGAGACAGCGTGTGTGTGTGTGGCAGCGTGTGAGTGTGTGGCAGCGTGTGTGTGTGTGGCAGCGTGTGTGTGACAGCGCGTGTGTGTGTGACAGCGCGTGTGTGTGTGACAGCGCGTGTGTGTGTGACAGCGCGTGTGTGTGTGACAGCGCGTGTGTGTGTGTGTGACAGCGTGTGTGTGTGACAGCGTGTGTGTGTGACAGCGTGTGTGTGTGTGACAGCGTGTGTGTGTGTGACAGCGTGTGTGTGTGAGACAGCGCGTGTGTGTGAGACAGCGCGTGTGTGTGTGACAGCGCGTGTGTGTGTGACAGCGCGTGTGTGTGTGTGTGACAGCGCGTGTGTGTGACAGCGTGTGTGTGTGACAGCGTGTGTGTGTGTGACAGCGTGTGTGTGTGTGACAGCGTGTGTGTGTGAGACAGCGCGTGTGTGTGTGACAGCGCGTGTGTGTGTGACAGCGCGTGTGTGTGTGACAGCGCGTGTGTGTGTGGCAGCGCGTGTGTGTGTGGCAGCGCGTGTGTGTGTGGCAGCGCGTGTGTGTGTGGCAGCGTGTGTGTGTGGCAGCGTGTGTGTGTGAGACAGCGTGTGTGTGTGTGGCAGCGTGTGTGTGTGTGGCAGCGTGTGTGTGTGTGGCAGCGTGTGTGTGTGTGGCAGCGCGTGTGTGTGTGGCAGCGCGTGTGTGTGTGGCAGCGCGTGTGTGTGTGGCAGCGTGTGTGTGTGTGGCAGCGTGTGTGTGTGTGGCAGCGTGTGAGTGTGTGGCAGCGTGTGTGTGTGTGGCAGCGTGTGTGTGTGTGGCAGCGTGTGTGTGTGTGGCAGCGTGTGTGTGTGTGGCAGCGTGTGTGTGTGTGGCAGCGTGTGTGTGTGTGGCAGCGTGTGTGTGTGTGGCAGCGTGTGTGTGTGTGGCAGCGTGTGTGTGTGTGGCAGCGTGTGTGTGTGTGGCAGCGTGTGTGTGTGTGGCAGCGTGTGTGTGTGTGTGGCAGCGTGTGTGTGTGTGGCAGCGTGTGTGTGTGTGGCAGCGTGTGTGTGTGTGTGGCAGCGTGCGTGTGTGTGTGTGTGGCAGCGTGTGTGTGTGTGTGTGGCAGCGTGTGTGTGTGTGTGTGGCAGCGTGTGTGTGTGTGTGTGTGTGGCAGCGTGTGTGTGTGTGTGTGTGTGGCAGCGTGTGTGTGTGTGGCAGCGTGTGTGTGTGTGGCAGCGTGTGTGTGTGTGTGGCAGCGTGTGTGTGTGTGTGGCAGCGTGTGTGTGTGTGTGTGGCAGCGTGTGTGTGTGTGTGTGGCAGCGTGTGTGTGTGTGTGTGGCAGTGTGTGTGTGTGTGTGGCAGCGTGTGTGTGTGTGTGTGTGTGGCAGCGTGTGTGTGTGTGTGTGTGTGGCAGCGTGTGTGTGTGTGTGTGTGTGGCAGCGTGTGTGTGTGTGTGTGTGTGGCAGCGTGTGTGTGTGTGGCAGCGTGTGTGTGTGTGGCAGCGTGTGTGTGTGTGGCAGCGTGTGTGTGTGTGGCAGCGTGTGTGTGTGTGGCAGCGTGTGTGTGTGTGGCAGCGTGTGTGTGTGTGGCAGCGTGTGTGTGTGTGGCAGCGTGTGTGTGTGTGGCAGCGTGTGTGTGTGTGGCAGCGTGTGTGTGTGTGGCAGCGTGTGTGTGTGTGGCAGCGTGTGTGTGTGTGGCAGCGTGTGTGTGTGTGGCAGCGTGTGTGTGTGTGGCAGCGTGTGTGTGTGTGGCAGCGTGTGTGTGTGTGGCAGCGTGTGTGTGTGTGGCAGCGTGTGTGTGTGTGGCAGCGTGTGTGTGTGTGGCAGCGTGTGTGTGTGTGGCAGCGTGTGTGTGTGTGGCAGCGTGTGTGTGTGTGGCAGCGTGTGTGTGTGTGGCAGCGTGTGTGTGTGTGGCAGCGTGTGTGTGTGTGGCAGCGTGTGTGTGTGTGGCAGCGTGTGTGTGTGTGGCAGCGTGTGTGTGTGTGGCAGCGTGTGTGTGTGTGGCAGCGTGTGTGTGTGTGGCAGCGTGTGTGTGTGTGGCAGCGTGTGTGTGTGTGGCAGCGTGTGTGTGTGTGGCAGCGTGTGTGTGTGTGGCAGCGTGTGTGTGTGTGGCAGCGCGTGTGTGTGTGGCAGCGCGTGTGTGTGTGGCAGCGCGTGTGTGTGTGGCAGCGCGTGTGTGTGTGGCAGCGCGTGTGTGTGTGGCAGCGCGTGTGTGTGTGGCAGCGCGTGTGTGTGTGGCAGCGCGTGTGTGTGTGGCAGCGCGTGTGTGTGTGGCAGCGCGTGTGTGTGTGGCAGCGCGTGTGTGTGTGGCAGCGCGTGTGTGTGTGGCAGCGCGTGTGTGTGTGGCAGGGCGTGTGTGTGTGGCAGGGCGTGTGTGTGTGGCAGGGCGTGTGTGTGTGGCAGGGCGTGTGTGTGTGGCAGGGTGTGTGTGTGTGGCAGGGTGTGTGTGTGTGGCAGGGTGTGTGTGTGTGGCAGCGCGTGTGTGTGTGGCAGGGTGCGTGTGTGTGTGGCAGCGCGTGTGTGTGTGGCAGCGCGTGTGTGTGTGGCAGCGCGTGTGTGTGTGGCAGCGCGTGTGTGTGTGTGGCAGCGCGTGTGTGTGTGTGGCAGCGCGTGTGTGTGTGTGACAGCGCGTGTGTGGGTGAGACGGCCTGTGTGGGTGAGACGGCCTGTGTGGGTGAGACGGCCTGTGTGGGTGAGACGGCCTGTGTGGGTGAGACGGCCTGTGTGGGTGAGACGGCCTGTGTGGGTGAGACGGCCTGTGTGTGTGTGACGGCCTGTGTGTGTGTGACGGCCTGTGTGTGTGTGACGGCGTGTGTGTGTGCGACGGCACGCGTGTGTGTGTGCGACGGCGCGCGTGTGTGTGTGCGACGGCGCGCGTGTGTGTGTGCGACGGCGCGCGTGTGTGTGTGCGACGGCGCGCGTGTGTGTGCGCGACGGCGCGCGTGTGTGTGATGGCGTGCGCGTGCGTGTGTGAAGGCGTGCGCGCGCGTGCATGCATGTGCGTGTGTGGCGGCGCGCGCGCGTGTGACGGTGCATGGCGGCATGCGTGCGTGACGGCGCACACGTGTGCGTGTGACGGCGCACGTGTGTGTGTGAGTGTGACGGCGTGCGTGTGTGACGGTGCGCGCACGTGTGTGTGTGTGTGACGGCGTGCGCGTGTTTGTGTGTGTGTGTGACGGCGCGCGCGCGCGCGCGCGTGTGTGTGTGTGTGTGACGGTGTGTGTGACGGCGTGCGCGTGTGTGAGACGGCGCGTGTGTGTGACGGCGCGCGTGCGTGATGGCGTGTGGGAGTGTGTGCGAGACAGCATGTGTGTGTGAGACGGTGTGTGAGACAGCGTGTGGTGTGTGTGAGACAGCGTGTGGTGTGTGTGAGACAGCGTGTGTGTGTGAGACAGCGTGTGTGTGTGAGACAGCGTGTGTGTGTGAGACAGCGTGTGTGTGTGAGACAGCGTGTGTGTGTGAGACAGCGTGTGTGTGTGAGACAGCGTGTGTGTGTGAGACAGCGTGTGTGTGTGAGACAGCGTGTGTGTGTGAGACAGCGTGTGTGTGTGAGACAGCGTGTGTGTGTGTGGCAGCGCGTGTGTGTGTGTGGCAGCGCGTGTGTGTGTGACAGCGCGTGTGTGTGTGGCAGCGCGTGTGTGTGTGGCAGCGCGTGTGTGTGTGGCAGCGCGTGTGTGTGTGGCAGCGCGTGTGTGTGTGGCAGCGCGTGTGTGTGTGGCAGCGCGTGTGTGTGTGGCAGCGCGTGTGTGTGTGGCAGCGCGTGTGTGTGTGGCAGCGCGTGTGTGTGTGGCAGCGCGTGTGTGTGTGGCAGCGCGTGTGTGTGTGGCAGAGCGTGTGTGTGTGGCAGAGCGTGTGTGTGTGGCAGCGCGTGTGTGTGTGGCAGCGTGTGTGGCAGCGTGTGTGTGTGTGGCAGCGTGTGTGTGTGTGGCAGCGCGTGTGTGTGTGGCAGCGCGTGTGTGTGTGGCAGCGCGTGTGTGTGTGGCAGAGCGTGTGTGTGTGGCAGAGCGTGTGTGTGTGGCAGCGCGTGTGTGTGTGGCAGCGTGTGTGGCAGCGTGTGTGTGTGTGGCAGCGTGTGTGTGTGAGACAGCGTGTGTGTGTGGCAGCGTGTGTGTGTGGCAGCGTGTGTGTGTGGCAGCGTGTGTGTGTGGCAGCGTGTGTGTGTGGCAGCGTGTGTGTGTGGCAGCGTGTGTGTGTGGCAGCGTGTGTGTGTGGCAGCGTGTGTGTGTGGCAGCGTGTGTGTGTGGCAGCGCGTGTGTGTGTGGCAGCGTGTGTGGCAGCGCGTGTGTGTGTGGCAGCGTGTGTGGCAGCGTGTGTGTGTGTGTGTGGCAGCGTGTGTGTGTGTGTGTGGCAGCGTGTGTGTGTGTGTGGCAGCGTGTGTGTGTGTGTGGCAGCGTGTGTGTGTGTGTGGCAGCGTGTGTGTGTGTGTGGCAGCGTGTGTGTGTGTGTGGCAGCGTGTGTGTGTGTGTGGCAGCGTGTGTGTGTGTGTGGCAGCGTGTGTGTGTGTGTGGCAGCGTGTGTGTGTGTGTGGCAGCGTGTGTGTGTGTGTGGCAGCGTGTGTGTGTGTGTGGCAGCGTGTGTGTGTGTGTGGCAGCGTGTGTGTGTGTGTGGCAGCGTGTGTGTGTGTGTGTGGCAGCGTGTGTGTGTGTGTGGCAGCGTGTGTGTGTGTGTGGCAGCGTGTGTGTGTGTGTGGCAGCGTGTGTGTGTGTGTGGCAGCGTGTGTGTGTGTGTGTGTGTGGCAGCGTGTGTGTGGCAGCGTGTGTGTGGCAGCGTGTGTGTGTGTGTGTGGCAGCGTGTGTGTGTGTGTGTGGCAGCGTGTGTGTGTGTGTGTGGCAGCGTGTGTGTGTGTGTGTGTGGCAGCGTGTGTGTGTGTGTGGCAGCGTGTGTGTGTGTGTGGCAGCGTGTGGCAGCGTGTGTGTGTGTGTGTGTGGCAGCGTGTGTGTGTGTGTGGCAGCGTGTGGCAGCGTGTGTGTGTGTGTGTGTGGCAGCGTGTGTGTGTGTGTGGCAGCGTGTGTGTGTGTGTGGCAGCGTGTGTGTGTGTGTGGCAGCGTGTGTGTGTGTGTGGCAGCGTGTGTGTGTGGCAGCGTGTGTGTGTGGCATCGTGTGTGTGTGACAGCCTGTGTGTGTGTGACAGCCTGTGTGTGTGTGACAGCGTGTGTGTGTGTGACAGCGTGTGTGTGTGTGGCAGCGTGTGTGTGAGACAGCGTGTGTGTGTGAGACAGCGTGTGTGTGTGTGACAGCGTGTGTGTGTGTGACAGCGTGTGTGTGTGAGACAGCGTGTGTGTGTGGGACAGCGTGTGTGTGTGGCAGCGTGTGTGTGTGTGGCAGCGTGTGTGTGTGTGGCAGCGTGTGTGTGTGTGGCAGCGTGTGTGTGTGTGGCAGCGTGTGTGTGTGTGGCAGCGTGTGTGTGTGTGGCAGCGTGTGTGTGTGGCAGCGTGTGTGTGTGTGGCAGCGTGTGTGTGTGTGGCAGCGTGTGTGTGTGTGGCAGCGTGTGTGTGTGTGGCAGCGTGTGTGTGTGTGGCAGCGTGTGTGTGTGTGGCAGCGTGTGTGTGTGTGGCAGCGTGTGTGTGTGTGGCAGCGTGTGTGTGTGTGGCAGCGTGTGTGTGTGTGGCAGCGTGTGTGTGTGTGGCAGCGTGTGTGTGTGTGGCAGCGTGTGTGTGTGTGGCAGCGTGTGTGTGTGTGGCAGCGTGTGTGTGTGTGGCAGCGTGTGTGTGTGTGGCAGCGTGTGTGTGTGTGGCAGCGTGTGTGTGTGTGGCAGCGTGTGTGTGTGTGGCAGCGTGTGTGTGTGTGGCAGCGTGTGTGTGTGTGGCAGCGTGTGTGTGTGTGGCAGCGTGTGTGTGTGTGGCAGCGTGTGTGTGTGTGGCAGCGTGTGTGTGTGTGGCAGCGTGTGTGTGTGTGGCAGCGTGTGTGTGTGTGGCAGCGTGTGTGTGTGTGGCAGCGTGTGTGTGTGTGGCAGCGTGTGTGTGTGTGGCAGCGTGTGTGTGTGTGTGGCAGCGTGTGTGTGTGTGTGGCAGCGTGTGTGTGTGTGTGGCAGCGTGTGTGTGTGTGGCAGCGTGTGTGTGTGTGGCAGCGTGTGTGTGTGTGGCAGCGTGTGTGTGTGTGTGGCAGCGTGTGTGTGTGTGTGGCAGCGTGTGTGTGTGTGTGGCAGCGTGTGTGTGTGTGTGGCAGCGTGTGTGTGTGTGTGGCAGCGTGTGTGTGTGTGGCAGCGTGTGTGTGTGTGGCAGCGTGTGTGTGTGTGGCAGCGTGTGTGTGTGTGGCAGCGTGTGTGTGTGTGGCAGCGTGTGTGTGTGTGGCAGCCTGTGTGTGTGTGACAGCCTGTGTGTGTGTGACAGCCTGTGTGTGTGAGACAGCCTGTGTGTGTGAGACAGCCTGTGTGTGTGAGACAGCCTGTGTGTGTGAGACAGCCTGTGTGTGTGAGACAGCCTGTGTGTGTGAGACAGCCTGTGTGTGTGAGACAGCCTGTGTGTGTGAGACAGCCTGTGTGTGTGAGACAGCCTGTGTGTGTGAGACAGCCTGTGTGTGTGAGACAGCCTGTGTGTGTGAGACAGCCTGTGTGTGTGAGACAGCCTGTGTGTGTGTGGCAGCGTGTGTGTGTGTGGCAGCGTGTGTGTGTGTGGCAGCGTGTGTGTGTGTGGCAGCGTGTGTGTGTGTGGCAGCGTGTGTGTGTGAGACAGCCTGTGTGTGTGAGACAGCCTGCGTGTGTGAGACAGCCTGCGTGTGTGAGACAGCCTGCGTGTGTGAGACAGCCTGCGTGTGTGAGACAGCCTGCGTGTGTGAGACAGCCTGCGTGTGTGAGACAGCCTGCGTGTGTGAGAGAGACAGCGTGTGACAGCGTGTGTGTGACAGCGTGTGTGTGGCAGCGTGTGTGTGTGTGTGTGTGTGGCAGCGTGTGTGTGTGTGGCAGCGTGTGTGTGTGTGGCAGCGTGTGTGTGTGTGGCAGCGTGTGTGTGTGTGGCAGCGTGTGTGTGTGTGGCAGCGTGTGTGTGTGTGGCAGCGTGTGTGTGTGTGGCAGCGTGTGTGTGTGTGGCAGCGTGTGTGTGTGGCAGCGTGTGTGTGTGTGGCAGCGTGTGTGTGTGTGGCAGCGTGTGTGTGTGTGGCAGCGTGTGTGTGTGTGACAGCGTGTGTGTGTGTGACAGCGCGTGTGTGAGTGACAGCGCGTGTGTGTGTGACAGCGCGTGTGTGTGTGACAGCGCGTGTGTGTGTGGCAGCGCGTGTGTGTGTGGCAGCGCGTGTGTGTGTGGCAGCGCGTGTGTGTGTGACAGCGCGTGTGTGTGTGACAGCGCGTGTGTGTGTGACAGCGCGTGTGTGTGTGACAGCGCGTGTGTGTGTGACAGCGCGTGTGTGTGTGACAGCGCGTGTGTGTGTGACAGCGCGTGTGTGTGTGTGACAGCGCGTGTGTGTGTGTGACAGCGCGTGTGTGTGTGTGACAGCGCGTGTGTGTGTGACAGCGCGTGTGTGTGTGACAGCGCGTGTGTGTGTGACAGCGCGTGTGTGTGTGACAGCGCGTGTGTGTGTGACAGCGCGTGTGTGTGTGTGTGACAGCGTGTGTGTGTGACAGCGTGTGTGTGTGACAGCGTGTGTGTGTGACAGCGTGTGTGTGTGTGACAGCGTGTGTGTGTGTGACAGCGTGTGTGTGTGTGACAGCGTGTGTGTGTGAGACAGCGCGTGTGTGTGTGACAGCGCGTGTGTGTGTGACAGCGCGTGTGTGTGTGGCAGCGCGTGTGTGTGTGGCAGCGCGTGTGTGTGTGGCAGCGCGTGTGTGTGTGGCAGCGCGTGTGTGTGTGGCAGCGCGTGTGTGTGTGGCAGCGCGTGTGTGTGTGGCAGCGTGTGTGTGTGGCAGCGTGTGTGTGTGAGACAGCGCGTGTGTGTGTGGCAGCGCGTGTGTGTGTGGCAGCGCGTGTGTGTGTGGCAGCGCGTGTGTGTGTGGCAGCGCGTGTGTGTGTGGCAGCGCGTGAGTGTGTGGCAGCGCGTGAGTGTGTGGCAGCGTGTGTGTGTGTGGCAGCGTGTGTGTGTGTGGCAGCGTGTGTGTGTGTGGCAGCGTGTGTGTGTGTGGCAGCGTGTGTGTGTGTGGCAGCGTGTGTGTGTGTGGCAGCGTGTGTGTGTGTGGCAGCGTGTGTGTGTGTGTGTGGCAGCATGTGTGTGTGTGTGTGGCAGTGTGTGTGTGTGTGGCAGCGTGTGTGTGTGTGTGTGGCAGCGTGTGTGTGTGTGTGGCAGCGTGTGTGTGTGTGTGTGGCAGCGTGTGTGTGTGTGTGTGGCAGCGTGTGTGTGTGTGTGTGGCAGCGTGTGTGTGTGTGTGTGGCAGCGTGTGTGTGTGTGGCAGCGTGTGTGTGTGTGGCAGCGTGTGTGTGTGTGGCAGCGTTTGTGTGTGTGGCAGCGTGTGTGTGTGTGGCAGCGTGTGTGTGTGTGGCAGCGTGTGTGTGTGTGGCAGCGTGTGTGTGTGTGGCAGCGTGTGTGTGTGTGGCAGCGTGTGTGTGTGTGGCAGCGTGTGTGTGTGTGGCAGCGTGTGTGTGTGTGGCAGCGTGTGTGTGTGTGGCAGCGTGTGTGTGTGTGGCAGCGTGTGTGTGTGTGGCAGCGTGTGTGTGTGTGGCAGCGTGTGTGTGTGTGGCAGCGTGTGTGTGTGTGGCAGCGTGTGTGTGTGTGGCAGCGTGTGTGTGTGTGGCAGCGTGTGTGTGTGTGGCAGCGTGTGTGTGTGTGGCAGCGTGTGTGTGTGTGGCAGCGTGTGTGTGTGTGGCAGCGTGTGTGTGTGTGGCAGCGTGTGTGTGTGTGGCAGCGTGTGTGTGTGTGGCAGCGTGTGTGTGTGTGGCAGCGTGTGTGTGTGTGGCAGCGTGTGTGTGTGTGGCAGCGTGTGTGTGTGTGGCAGCGCGTGTGTGTGTGACAGCGCGTGTGTGTGTGACAGCGCGTGTGTGTGTGACGGCGCGTGTGTGTGTGACGGCGCGTGTGTGTGTGTGACGGCGCGTGTGTGTGTGTGACGGCGCGTGTGTGTGTGTGACGGCGCGTGTGTGTGTGTGACGGCGCGTGTGTGTGTGTGACGGCGCGTGTGTGTGTGTGACGGCGCGTGTGTGTGTGTGACGGCGCGTGTGTGTGTGTGACGGCGCGTGTGTGTGTGTGACGGCGCGTGTGTGTGTGTGACGGCGCGTGTGTGTGTGTGACGGCGCGTGTGTGTGTGTGACGGCGCGTGTGTGTGTGTGACGGCGCGCGTGTGTGTGCGACGGCGCGCGCGTGCATGTGTGAAGGCGTGCGCGCGCGTGTGTGATGGCGCGCGCGCGCGCGCATGCATGTGCGTGTGTGGCGGCGCGCGCGCGTGTGACGGTGCATGGCGGCATGCGTGCGTGACGGCGCACGTGTGTGTGTGAGTGTGACGGCGTGCGTGTGTGACGGTGCGCGCACGTGTGTGTGTGTGTGACGGCGTGCGCGTGTTTGTGTGTGTGTGTGACGGCGCGCGCGCGCGCGTGTGTGTGTGTGTGTGACGGTGTGTGTGACGGCGTGCGCGTGTGTGAGACGGCGCGTGTGTGTGACGGCGCGCGTGCGTGATGGCGTGTGGGAGTGTGTGCGAGACAGCATGTGTGTGTGAGACGGTGTGTGAGACAGCGTGTGGTGTGTGTGAGACAGCGTGTGGTGTGTGTGAGACAGCGTGTGGTGTGTGTGAGACAGCGTGTGTGTGTGAGACAGCGTGTGTGTGTGAGACAGCGTGTGTGTGTGAGACAGCGTGTGTGTGTGAGACAGCGTGTGTGTGTGAGACAGCGTGTGTGTGTGAGACAGCGTGTGTGTGTGAGACAGCGTGTGTGTGTGAGACAGCGTGTGTGTGTGAGACAGCGTGTGTGTGTGAGACAGCGTGTGTGTGTGAGACAGCGTGTGTGTGTGAGACAGCGTGTGTGTGTGAGACAGCGTGTGTGTGTGAGACAGCGTGTGTGTGTGAGACAGCGTGTGTGTGTGAGACAGCGTGTGTGTGTGAGACAGCGTGTGTGTGTGAGACAGCGTGTGTGTGTGAGACAGCGTGTGTGTGTGAGACAGCGTGTGTGTGTGAGACAGCGTGTGTGTGTGAGACAGCGTGTGTGTGTGAGACAGCGTGTGTGTGTGAGACAGCGTGTGTGTGTGAGACAGCGTGTGTGTGTGAGACAGCGTGTGTGTGTGAGAGACAGCGTGTGTGTGTGAGACAGCGTGTGTGTGTGAGACAGCGTGTGTGTGTGAGACAGCGTGTGTGTGTGAGACAGCGTGTGTGTGTGAGACAGCGTGTGTGTGTGAGACAGCGTGTGTGTGTGAGACAGCGTGTGTGTGTGAGACAGCGTGTGTGTGTGAGACAGCGTGTGTGTGTGAGACAGCGTGTGTGTGTGAGACAGCGTGTGTGTGTGAGACAGCGTGTGTGTGTGAGACAGCGTGTGTGTGTGAGACAGCGTGTGTGTGTGAGACAGCCTGTGTGTGTGACAGCCTGTGTGTGTGGCAGCGTGTGTGTGTGTGGCAGCGTGTGTGTGTGTGGCAGCGTGTGTGTGTGTGGCAGCGTGTGTGTGTGTGGCAGCGTGTGTGTGTGTGGCAGCGTGTGTGTGTGTGGCAGCGTGTGTGTGTGTGGCAGCGTGTGTGTGTGTGTGGCAGCGTGTGTGTGTGTGGCAGCGTGTGTGTGTGTGTGGCAGCGTGTGTGTGTGTGGCAGCGTGTGTGTGTGTGGCAGCGCGTGTGTGTGTGGCAGCGCGTGTGTGTGTGGCAGCGCGTGTGTGTGTGGCAGCGCGTGTGTGTGTGGCAGCGCGTGTGTGTGTGGCAGCGCGTGTGTGTGTGGCAGCGCGTGTGTGTGTGGCAGCGCGTGTGTGTGTGGCAGCGCGTGTGTGTGTGGCAGCGCGTGTGTGTGTGGCAGCGCGTGTGTGTGTGGCAGCGCGTGTGTGTGTGGCAGCGCGTGTGTGTGTGGCAGCGCGTGTGTGTGTGGCAGCGCGTGTGTGTGTGGCAGCGCGTGTGTGTGTGGCAGCGCGTGTGTGTGTGGCAGCGCGTGTGTGTGTGGCAGCGCGTGTGTGTGTGGCAGCGCGTGTGTGTGTGGCAGCGCGTGTGTGTGTGGCAGCGCGTGTGTGTGTGGCAGCGCGTGTGTGTGTGGCAGCGCGTGTGTGTGTGGCAGCGCGTGTGTGTGTGGCAGCGCGTGTGTGTGTGGCAGCGCGTGTGTGTGTGGCAGCGCGTGTGTGTGTGGCAGCGCGTGTGTGTGTGGCAGCGCGTGTGTGTGTGGCAGCGCGTGTGTGTGTGGCAGCGCGTGTGTGTGTGGCAGCGCGTGTGTGTGTGTGGCAGCGCGTGTGTGTGTGGCAGCGCGTGTGTGTGTGGCAGCGCGTGTGTGTGTGGCAGCGCGTGTGTGTGTGGCAGCGCGTGTGTGTGTGGCAGCGCGTGTGTGTGTGGCAGCGCGTGTGTGTGTGGCAGCGCGTGTGTGTGTGGCAGCGCGTGTGTGTGTGGCAGCGCGTGTGTGTGTGGCAGCGCGTGTGTGTGTGGCAGCGCGTGTGTGTGTGGCAGCGCGTGTGTGTGTGGCAGCGCGTGTGTGTGTGGCAGCGCGTGTGTGTGTGGCAGCGCGTGTGTGTGTGGCAGCGCGTGTGTGTGTGGCAGCGCGTGTGTGTGTGGCAGCGCGTGTGTGTGTGTGTGGCAGCGCGTGTGTGTGTGTGTGGCAGCGCGTGTGTGTGTGTGTGGCAGCGCGTGTGTGTGTGGCAGCGCGTGTGTGTGTGGCAGCGCGTGTGTGTGTGTGTGGCAGCGCGTGTGTGTGTGTGTGGCAGCGCGTGTGTGTGTGTGTGGCAGCGCGTGTGTGTGTGGCAGCGCGTGTGTGTGTGGCAGAGCGTGTGTGTGTGGCAGAGCGTGTGTGTGTGGCAGCGTGTGTGGCAGCGTGTGTGTGGCAGCGTGTGTGTGTGGCAGCGTGTGTGTGTGGCAGCGTGTGTGTGTGGCAGCGTGTGTGTGTGGCAGCGTGTGTGTGTGGCAGCGTGTGTGTGTGGCAGCGTGTGTGTGTGGCAGCGTGTGTGTGTGGCAGCGTGTGTGTGTGTGTGTGGCAGCGTGTGTGTGTGTGTGTGGCAGCGTGTGTGTGTGTGTGTGGCAGCGTGTGTGTGTGTGTGTGGCAGCGTGTGTGTGTGTGTGGCAGCGTGTGTGTGTGTGTGGCAGCGTGTGTGTGTGTGTGGCAGCGTGTGTGTGTGTGTGGCAGCGTGTGTGTGTGTGTGGCAGCGTGTGTGTGTGTGTGGCAGCGTGTGTGTGTGTGTGGCAGCGTGTGTGTGTGTGTGGCAGCGTGTGTGTGTGTGTGGCAGCGTGTGTGTGTGTGTGGCAGCGTGTGTGTGTGTGTGGCAGCGTGTGTGTGGCAGCGTGTGTGTGTGTGTGTGGCAGCGTGTGTGTGTGTGTGTGGCAGCGTGTGTGTGTGTGTGTGTGGCAGCGTGTGTGTGTGTGTGGCAGCGTGTGTGTGTGTGTGGCAGCGTGTGTGTGTGTGTGGCAGCGTGTGTGTGTGTGTGGCAGCGTGTGTGTGTGTGTGGCAGCGTGTGTGTGTGTGTGGCAGCGTGTGTGTGTGTGTGGCAGCGTGTGTGTGTGTGTGGCAGCGTGTGGCAGCGTGTGTGTGTGTGTGTGTGGCAGCGTGTGTGTGTGTGTGGCAGCGTGTGTGTGTGTGTGGCAGCGTGTGTGTGTGTGTGGCAGCGTGTGTGTGTGGCAGCGTGTGTGTGTGGCAGCGTGTGTGTGTGGCAGCGTGTGTGTGTGACAGCCTGTGTGTGTGTGACAGCGTGTGTGTGTGTGACAGCGTGTGTGTGTGTGTGTGTGGCAGCGTGTGTGTGTGTGTGGCAGCGTGTGTGTGTGTGTGGCAGCGTGTGTGTGTGTGTGGCAGCGTGTGGCAGCGTGTGTGTGTGTGCGTGTGGCAGCGTGTGTGTGTGTGTGGCAGCGTGTGTGTGTGTGTGGCAGCGTGTGTGTGTGTGTGGCAGCGTGTGTGTGTGTGTGGCAGCGTGTGTGTGTGGCAGCGTGTGTGTGTGGCAGCGTGTGTGTGTGACAGCCTGTGTGTGTGTGACAGCGTGTGTGTGTGTGACAGCGTGTGTGTGTGTGGCAGCGTGTGTGTGAGACAGCGTGTGTGTGTGAGACAGCGTGTGTGTGTGTGACAGCGTGTGTGTGTGAGACAGCGTGTGTGTGTGGGACAGCGTGTGTGTGTGGGACAGCGTGTGTGTGTGGCAGCGTGTGTGTGTGTGGCAGCGTGTGTGTGTGTGGCAGCGTGTGTGTGTGTGGCAGCGTGTGTGTGTGTGTGGCAGCGTGTGTGTGTGTGGCAGCGTGTGTGTGTGTGGCAGCGTGTGTGTGTGTGGCAGCGTGTGTGTGTGTGGCAGCGTGTGTGTGTGTGGCAGCGTGTGTGTGTGTGGCAGCGTGTGTGTGTGTGGCAGCGTGTGTGTGTGTGGCAGCGTGTGTGTGTGTGGCAGCGTGTGTGTGTGTGGCAGCGTGTGTGTGTGTGGCAGCGTGTGTGTGTGTGGCAGCGTGTGTGTGTGTGGCAGCGTGTGTGTGTGTGGCAGCGTGTGTGTGTGTGTGGCAGCGTGTGTGTGTGTGTGGCAGCGTGTGTGTGTGTGTGGCAGCGTGTGTGTGTGTGTGGCAGCGTGTGTGTGTGTGTGGCAGCGTGTGTGTGTGTGTGGCAGCGTGTGTGTGTGTGGCAGCGTGTGTGTGTGTGGCAGCGTGTGTGTGTGTGGCAGCGTGTGTGTGTGTGGCAGCGTGTGTGTGTGTGGCAGCGTGTGTGTGTGTGGCAGCGTGTGTGTGTGTGGCAGCGTGTGTGTGTGTGGCAGCGTGTGTGTGTGTGGCAGCGTGTGTGTGTGTGGCAGCGCGTGTGTGTGTGGCAGCGCGTGTGTGTGTGGCAGCGCGTGTGTGTGTGGCAGCGCGTGTGTGTGTGGCAGCGCGTGTGTGTGTGGCAGCGCGTGTGTGTGTGGCAGCGCGTGTGTGTGTGGCAGCGCGTGTGTGTGTGGCAGCGCGTGTGTGTGTGGCAGCGCGTGTGTGTGTGGCAGCGCGTGTGTGTGTGGCAGCGCGTGTGTGTGTGGCAGCGCGTGTGTGTGTGGCAGCGCGTGTGTGTGTGGCAGCGCGTGTGTGTGTGGCAGCGCGTGTGTGTGTGGCAGCGCGTGTGTGTGTGTGACAGCGCGTGTGTGTGTGTGACAGCGCGTGTGTGGGTGAGACAGCGTGTGTGGGTGAGACAGCGTGTGTGGGTGAGACAGCGTGTGCGTGTGAGACAGTGTATGTGTGTGACAGCGTGTGTGTGTGACAGTGTGTGTGGGTGAGACAGTGTATGTGTGTGACAGCTTGTCTGTGAAAACAGGTTGGGGACTTGGCATTTTAGCTGTTGAATTTCAAAGTGGTGGGGTTCGATGAGGCAGGGTTTCCAAAGTGAGAAGGGACTTTTACAACAGGCAAAGGGTTCGTTGGTAAACATACACAGAAAATCGAAGCAGAAGGAGGCCATTCGGCCCTTCGAGACTGCTCCTTCATTCATTATGAGCATGGCTGATCATCACGTTCAATACCCTGATCCCGCTTTCCCCTCATATCCCTCGATCCCTTTAGCCCCAAGAGCTAAATCTAATTCCTTCTTGACATTGCACGTTTCGGCCTCAACTACTTTCTGTGGTAGCGAATTCCACAGAGTCACCGCTCTCTGGGTGAAGAAATTTCTCCTCACCTCAGTCCTAAAAGGTTTACCCCTTATCCTCAAACTCTGACCCCTCGTTCTGGACTCCCCCACCATCGGGAACATTCTTTCTGAATCTACCCTGTCCAATCCTGTTAGAATTTTATAAGTTTCTATGAGATCCCCTCTCACTCTTCTAAACTCCAATGAATATAATCCTAACCGACTTAGTCTCTCCTCATATGACAGTCCCGCCATCCCAGGAATCAGTCTGGTAAACCTTCGCTGCACTCCCTCCGTAGCAAGAACATCCTTCCTCAGATAAGGACCCCAAAACTGCACACACTCCTCCAGGTGTGGCCTCACCGAAGCCCGATACAAAGGGAAATACATTTAACTGACCCGACAGTGGAACGATACTGAAATGTGAACATTTTTCAAATTTTGGGGTGTTGACCTCGGAGGTGTTTGAGGACAATGGAAATCGCGATGGAAAGGAGATATTGATGGCTGTGTGTGGAAATACCCTTCAGGTGTGTTCAGAAGGTGTGAAATGAGTGAATTTGAAGCTGTTACCCAGTTTCAAGCCAACAAAGTCTTTGTGTTCAGAAAGGCATTTGTTTCTGAACCTTCGTTTTGAATTTCCACATCACAGAGTGATTCCAGAGTCGGGTGCTACACTTTTCTGAAAGTGGCAGCAATCCTTTGCTTTGGGTAGTATTACTGGATTTTTATAGTTAAAAATCTATCACGGATTCCAAGTGGGTAGTTTACTCGTATGTTTTTGACCAAGTTCGTTTTTGATAAGACTGTCTTAACTGTGCCTAGGTTTTTTTCATTTTTAATAATCTTAGAGTCCTAATGGTGTTTTGGGGTTCTATGCTTTTGGGGTCAGTAGCTCAACATTTTCAGGACACAAAAACAATTTGATCATTCAGACAGCTTTCCTTCTGGGATCTGGCGTGCTCAGCAATACCATCTGCGGTGGTCGCAACAATGTAAATTTAATAATCTTTATTGTCACAAGTAGGCTTACATTAACGCTGCAATGACGTTACTGTGTGAAGCCCCTAGTCGCCACACTCCGGTGCCTGTTCGGGTACACACGGAGAATTCAGAATCTCCAGTTCACCTAACAAGCACGTCTTTCGGGACTTGTGGGAGGAAACAGGAGCGCCAGGAGGAAACCCACGCAGACACGGGGAGAACGCGCAGACTCCGCACAGACAGTGACCCAAGCCGGGAATCGAACCTGAGACCCTGAGTCTGCACGTTCTCCCCGCGCCTGCGCGGGTTTCCTCCGGGTGCTCCGGTTTCCTCCCACAAGTCCCGAAAGACGTGCTTGTTAGGTGAATTGGACTTTCTGAATTCTCCCTCCGAGTACCCGAACAGGCGCCGGAGTGTGGCGACGAGGGGATATTCACCATAACCTCATTGCAGCGTTAATTTAAGCCTACTTGTGACAATAATAAAGATTATTATTATTATTCGCACTCCAGAATGCTCACTGTGAAGTCGGAATGCTTGAACAATCTCTCACTCATCTTTAAAGGAGATAGATTGCAAAAACCTTGAGGAATTCAGACAGGAGGTTTCCCAGCAACGACTGGTGAAGAACCTTGAAAATATCTGCAGCAAATATCAGCAGATGCATTGTCACATATTCCTGCTGTGAAACCTGAACAGGAGGACAAAAAAAATCTTGTCGAGATGAAGTCGTACAGCTCACTGGCTCCGAATTTCTATCCAACAACCACATGGGGGCTTAACAAAGCACAGAAAAAAGATGAATAATGTACCACCGTTGCAAAGTATCGCGCTGGGGCGCAGGATTCCGTTTGGGTGGCCTGGGATTTCAGAATCACTTGAGGGCATGTTGCAAGCTGTATCGCCTACGCAAACCATTGCTAAGAGGGGAAAGATGGTGTCGCCGCTCTGGGGACATCTTGGAATGGACCTACCCGAGCTCAAGGGGAGGACACTTCCCCCGTTAGCAGTTACTCGAGATGGACTGAGGTGAAACGACTTCATGGGGCCACCTCAGAAGCATTCACTAAAAGTGAGGTTCGCCAAGGATGGCGTTCCAGATCTTGGTCATTTCAGCCAATGCTCCTCAGTTTGAGGGTTGAAGGAATTCACAGAAGACTGAGGAGCTGCCTACGGAGCCCAGTTCGCCCAGGTACCCCCCAGCAAATGGTGGGGCCAAGAGAGGAGGCGGAACAGGCAAAGCACTGTTGAAAAAGAATGATAATTTCAATTTAGCGCTGTTGGGTTACCGTTCCACGTCACCACAGAATGGGTTGCCTCTGCCAGGACTACTGATGGGAAGAAGATTAAACACTCCGCTTCCTCCTCTTCTGTAGATTCTTTAGATGCCATGTCTAAAAAACGTCTGTCATCGAGAGACTAAGGGTTGGAGGAAGATGAGTCTCATGCAAATCAGGCGAAGGATTACAATCACTGCCAGATCGTGTAGGAGTTACCAGGGCCCCGATCAGGTGAACCAGTCTGGATTTGTCATCGAATTTACAGTGCAGAAGGAGGCCATTTGGCCCATCGAGTCTGCACCGGCCCTTGGTAAGAGCACCTTACTTAAGCCCACACCTCCACCCTATCCCCGTAACCCAGCAACCCCACCTAAACTCTTTTGGACACTAAGGGACAATTTATCATGGCCAATCCACCTAACCCTGCACATCTTTGGACTGTGGGAGGAAACCGGAGCACCCGGGGGAAACCCGCGCAGACACGGAGGGAGAACGTGCCGACTCCGCACAGACAGTGAGCCAAGCCAGGAATCGAACCTGGGACCCTAGAGCTGTGAAGCCACAGTGCTAACAACTGCGCTACCGTGCTGCCCTGTGAGACCAGAATAGACAAGTAATGGAAAAGACACGAGTGCGAGATCTTATTGAGACTGAGAATGAGGTAGTGAAACGAGATAGAAGTGCTCTCCTAGCAACAATAAGGCTAACTAGTTAGATGATCAGGAAGACTGCAGTCTCCGAAGATTCACAAGTTGCTCCAAACAGTTCAAGAGAGAACATGGAGTCCCTGAATCCTGTGCATCCTCCGAGCGAGATCATAGAATACCTCCAGTGCAGGAGGAGGCTTTTCGGCCCATCTAGACTGCACCGACTCTCTGAAAGAGCGGCCCACAAGGGAACAAGGCCGGGCAGATTGGTGAAACCACTGAGAATCACCGATGAAGGCAGAGATTTTGGGGGGATCACATGATAGTGGAGGATGGAGGGAGAGAGAGTCCTATGTAGAGCCTCGTGTCGAGTCTACCTTGTAAATAGTTAGCACAGTGCTCAATACAAGATGGAGTTTGCTCACAGTACCCAGCATTGTCTGTAAGCCCAGGTTAAAATCAACAATAATAAGGCCACCTCTGCTTTGAACAGCATGTTACCAATTCACAGATTTCGAGGGTAAAGGTGCGCAACAAACAGCCCTTCCGTTGGCTGCTGAGTCCATTTCTCTCTGGGCATCTTGGTCTGTAGAATAGACAGTCCAAAAGGAGGCCATTCGGCCCATCGAGCCTGCACCGACCCTCTGAAAGAGCACCCAGCTTTGGTTTCCCCCCCCCCCCCCCCCCCCCCCCCACAACCCCACCTACCCTACACATCTTTGGACACTGAGGGGCAATTTAGCATGGCCGCCCCACCTAACGCTGGTCCAGGACTAGGGCATCGAATGCCTCCTCACCGAGGGTGCCTTCAGAGCCTGCCCCATTACCAACTGACTACGTCCGATGGGAGTCATGGAGAGACTTTAGGTCAGTACAGGAACCAGGTTTGCATACGAAACGGGGAAGCATATTTCAGTGATTCTTCATCCCGCTCCTCTTCCTAATCTTTCTCTTTTCAAACCGCAGAGGCATCTGTCATTCTGCTGGCTTAATGGGTGAGTGATTTCTTTGGTGACTAATGATCCTATTTTTATCCTATCATTTCCTTGCCTATTCATCTACTGTAGTCTAACGATCAGTGGTAAAAGAGACTCATCTTCCATTGAACCGGGCACGGCAGAGAGCTGCCGATATTTTAGTAACCGTCCCGTCCCCCGTCCCCCGTCCCCGTGTCTGCGTGGGTTTCCTCCGGGTGCTCCGGTTTCCTCCCACGAGTCCAAAGATGTGCGGGTTAGGTGGATTGGCCACGCTAAGTTGCCCCTTAAGTATCCAAAGATATGCAGGCCAACTGGGGCTACGGGGATAGAGCGGGGCCTGGGTAGGGTGCTCTTTTGGAGGGCCGATGCAGACCATATGGGCCGAATGGCCTCCTTGTGCACTGTAGGGATTCGACGGATTCTAATTGGGGCACCGGGACCGCCAATCGCAAGGGATTGAAAGAAGGAAAAGATTTGCATTTAGCTAGCGCCTGTCACCGCCTCCAGATTGAAAACCCTCTCTAGCCAATAAACGGAGTCACCGCTGTAATGCAGGAGCAGCAGCAACCAACTGGCGCACAGCAAGTTCCCAAGGGCAGCACGGTAGCACAGTGGTTAGCACGGGTGCTTCGCAGCTCCGGGGTGCCAGGTTCGGTTCCCGGCTTGGGTCACTGTGCAGGTTAGGTGGATTGGCCGTGATAAATTGTCCCTTAGTGTCCAAAAAGGTTGGGTGGGGTTACTGAGTTATGGGGATAGAGTGGAGGTGTGGGCTTAAGTGGGGTGCTCTTTCCAAGGGCCGGTGCAGACTCAATGGGCCGAATGGCCTCCTTCTGCACTGTAGATTCTATGAACAGCAGTGTGATAACCAAGTCATCTGCTTTTATGACTTTGATGGAGGGATAAATATTGGCCAGGATACTGTGGAGCGACATGGGGGGGGCGGGGGCTTTCACATCCAGCTGAGCAGGCAGATGTGGTCTCTGCTTAAATCTCATCCGAAAGATGGCCTCTCCGACAGGGCAGCGCTCCATCACGATGGACAGCCTCGATTCCTTCACGCTCAAGGCCTGGAGTGGGACTCGAACCCTGGAAGCTTGCGATTCAGAAGCCGCCGGCTGAGCTGACGCGAAGGGGTAAATTCCGAAATAGACTGAATTGTGCGTGTGTGACCAGCACTTGTGGAAGTTTCGGCGAAGGAAGTATTGCGAAAACTTAACACCTGTATGAAAATAGAAGGCCTTGTGTGCAGAGGTCCACAGTTGGTATGCAGACCAAGGGAAATGAATTACAGGATGTCCCTCCTATCAGTGGCACAATCTTTCGAGTTCACCACCTGACATGCAACTGCACAAACACCGCAGGGGAATCAACGTGTCTGCCATTTCTTGCTGCAACGGACACAAATGTGGCAGCCCAGAGCTTTGGAATTCCCCCTCCTTCCCGAGCCCCTCTGAGGAACCACAAACTCTCAATGTGTATCCGATGGAAATCCTTCCCTCATTCAGTGGGTACACTCCATATCAAATGATTTCCGTATTTCGAGGACCGCTTAGAATCACGGAATCCCTGCAGTGCAGAAGGAGGCCAATCGGCCCATCGAGTCTGCACCGGCCCTCTGAAAGAGCATCCTATCCAGGCCCACTCCCCCGCCCATGACTCCACCTGACCTTTGGAGAAGTGGCAATTTGGCGTGGCCAATCCATCTAACCTGCGCACCTTTGGACTGTGGGAGGTGCTAATTTTGTTTCTCTTTTACATTCAATAATAGATTTAAGGGACAAATTCATCGGTGGCCCCGTGGTGATAGCACTGGACATGCAATCTAGAGGCCAAGCTTTTAATAATATTTATTGTCACAAGTAGGCTTACATTAACACTGCAATGAAGTCACTGTGAAAATCCCCTCGTTGCCACACTCCGGCGCCTGTTCGGGTACACGGGGAGAATTCAGAAACCAGCACGTCTTTCGTCTTGATGGGGACTTGGGTTCAAACGGCTGGTGGGATTGACTGTTCAATTGATAAAAATCTGGAATGAAAAGTTGGTCCGCTAAGGTGACCACGAAACTGGCATCGATCGATGTGGGAAAAATACCATCCGGCTCGCAGAGACCGTCAGAGAAGGAAGTCGGCTGCCTTTACCTGGCCTGGCCTACACGTGACTCCAGCCCGGCAACCATGCCCTCGGAAATGGCCAGGCAGTGCAAAGGGCAATTGGGGATTGGGAACCAAAGGCTGGCCGTGAAAGAATCATAGAATTTACAGTGCAGAAGGAGGCTATTCGGCCCATCGAGTCTGCACCGGCTCTTGGAAAGAGCACCCTACCCAAGGCCAACACCGCCACCCTATCCCCATAACCCAGTAACCCCAACCAACACTAAGGGCAATTTTGGACACTAAGGGCAATTTATCATGGCCAATCCACCTAACCTGCACATCTTTGGACTGTGGGAGGAAACCCACGCACCCGGAGGAAACCCACGCACACACGGGGAGGATGTGCAGACTCCGCACGGACAGTGGCCCAAGCCGGAATCGAACCTGGGACCCTGGAGCTGTGAAGCAATTGTGCTATCCACAAGGCTACCGTGCTGCCCTGAATAAAAGGAGAAAACGTTTTTGTACCCAGGGGGTATAATAAATGCAGCACTCGCTACCACACACAGTGGTTGGGGTGATTCGCGCAGGAAGGGAAAGTTAGATAGAGGTGTGATGGGAAAAGGAATAGGAGGATATGCGGGTACAGTGATGCGAGGAGGGGTTGGGTGGGACCAGTATAAACCAGTCGGGCCGAATGGCTGATTTTTATGCTGTCGCGACTCCTCTTGTTTTATGGCAACCTATTCCTGTAAGGGGTTGTTTAGATTTTGCGGGGAATCCACTTGATTTGGACTGTGACAGTCGGGGAGAGAGGCGGTTCTGGAGAGAGCCAGGGCTGATGACTATGCTGTGAGGTATTGGCTCCTGGAGGCTTGCCTGGCTATGAAAGCATCCCTCTGTTCATATTCTGTAATATGAGTTACAGGATGTCCTGTGGATTGGTGCCGTTATCACCTTCCTGATGGGAGGCGCCGGATGAACCTTTGCACCTGTAGCCTCCTGGCCTGGGGCCCTGTCTGATTTCCCATTCGGCGCTTCTCCCGGATGAGGTTCCCAGCTGGAAGTTTCCACCCCGCCTTATCCCTGCTCCCTGAGCCGACAGGCAGCTTTCTCCTCCTTCCAGGCCTAGCCCAGGCTTGTCGCCATCGAATATGCTGATCACTGCGGGTGTCCCGATCGCCTGAGCGGGAGAATCAGCCGCTCCAACTGCCGAGGATGTTCGCTGACAGCCTGCGGACTGAACCTTTTCCGTTTGCCCAGTCTAGGCCTCAAGCCGGATAAGACCGTCTGACATCTTCACAAGCAGCCGACTCCGTTCCCACCGTACGATGTAGGCCCATCGAGTCTGCTCCGCCATTCGATCATGGCTGATATTTTTCTCATCCCCATTCTCCTGCCGTCTCCCCATAACCCCTGATCCCCTATTAATCAAGAGCCTATCTATCTCTGTCTTAAAGACTCAGTGACTTGGCCTCCACAGCCTTCTGCGGCAAAGAGTTCCACAGATTCACCACCCTCTGGCTGAAGAAATTCCTCCTCATCTCAGTTTTAAAGGATCGTCCCTTCAGTCTGAGGCTGTGTCCTCTGGTTCTAGTCTCTCCTAAGAGTGGAAACATCCTCTCCGTGTCCACTCTATCCAGGTCTCCCCGCGCCGCTATTCGAAGAAGAACATGGGCTGTTCGGTGCTCTCTCACTGAAACAGATTCACCCGCACATAGGTGGTTCTGGGAGCCTGCAGTGTGCAGATTGACTCGCGCATTTCCCATGATGCAACTGCGCCATCAGAAAGCGCGTCATTCACTGTAAAGCACTACGACACGTCCTGAGGTCGTGAAGGACGCTCTAGAAATGCAAGCCTTTCCTTCCCTGTGGCACTATTATTCCCTCTGCAGGCTGTGCCCTTGAGAATGGCCTATTTAGACCAGGCCTCGCCTCAGCATTAACCCAGTGGCAGGCAGCCATTTTGATGACGCAAACCAAACCTCACCGGAGGGATCTCCACCACATTGATTAAATGTCGCGCTCCCGTCAACCCTGTAGGCTGGCAACCTGTTACCGTTTTAAAAGTACTTGCAGGTAGCGACTGCGCCGCGTACCTGGATAG
The DNA here is from genome assembly GCF_047496885.1 of Scyliorhinus torazame. Taxonomy (NCBI): domain Eukaryota; kingdom Metazoa; phylum Chordata; class Chondrichthyes; order Carcharhiniformes; family Scyliorhinidae; genus Scyliorhinus; species Scyliorhinus torazame. The sequence goes on from NC_092726.1 coordinate 23,311,092, forward strand.
CACAGACGGGACTACTTCCAGAATGTTCCACCCCCAGTTTATGCAGATTGAGTTGATCGTCCTCGGTTTAGGTGGAGAGGGAGGCCATTCGGCCTGTCATGGCAGCGTCAGCCCTTATGAAAAAAAAAAATTGTTAAAAGTTTGCATATTTACACTACACGAAAAGAAAAAAAAATTGACGTGAAGGTAACAGTTTACACATTCCTATTCGGTGCCCCCCCCCCCCCCCCCCCCCTTCCCCCACTTCCTTTCGAGCAGGTCTTGGAACAGGCTGATGAATGGCCCTCCACGCTTTGTGGAAGCCTTCCTCCGACCCTCGGACGGCGTACTTGATCCTCTCCAGGTGGAGCCAGGTCTGCCGGCCAGCCTGCAGCTATGGGTGGTGTCGCCGATCGCCAGCCGAGCAGGATTCCCCGGCGGGCGACTGGGGAAGCGAAGGCAAGGGCGGCGGCCATCTTGCCCAGGTGACATTCTGGCTGGTACGCTGCCCCGAAGATTCCCACTCCCCGGCACGGCTCCACCCTCACCCCCCACCACCTTGGACATTGTGGCATCTGATTCTCCCTCCTTTTTCTTCCTTTGTCATCCAGGGAACTCCTGAGTTGGATTGATGGTGGTTGTCATGGTGACCATAACTTGAGACTAGCTTTATATCCCAGATCTTATTGAGTTTAAGATCGTTTCCCCCAGTTGTCACGGTGGGATTTGGACCCATTTTCCCAGGATGTCCTCCGTAACCTTCTGGAGTCCTAGCCCCGTGACATCAGCACTCTGCCACTATGGTGGAGCGATTGAGGGGCGGCACAGTGGTTAGCACTGCTGTCTCACAGCGCCAGGGTGCCGGGTTCGATTTCCCGCTGGGTCACTCTGCGCGGAGTCTGCACGTTCTCCCCGTGTCTCGTGGGTTTCCCCCGGGTGCTCCGGTTTCCTCCCACAGTCCAAAGATGTGCGGGCTAGGTGGATTGGCCGTGATAAATTGCCCCTTGGTGTCCAAAAGATTAGGTGGGATTACTGGGTTACAAGGATAGGGTGGATGCATGGGCTTGTGTGGGGTGCTCTTTCCAAGGGCTGGTACAGACTCGATGGGCCGAATGGCCTCCTTCTGCACTGTAAATTCTATGATTTAAGTTATAGATTTGTAGGCCTCAGGGTGTGAATGTCCAAGAGGCTGGGATTTGAGAAACGCAGGTTCATAGAAACCCTACAGTGCAGAAGGAGGCCATTCAGCCCATCGAGTCAGCACCGACCCTCCGAGCGAGCACCCCACCGAGGCCCACTCCCACACCCCAGCCCTCCCAACACCGCCTAACCTTTTGGACACTAAGGGGCAATTTAGCATGGCCGATCCACCTTACCGGCGCATCTTTGGACTGTGGGAGGAAACCAGAGCACCCGGAGGAAACCCACGCAGACACGGGGAGAACGTGCAGATTCCGCACGGACAGTGACCCAAACCGGGAATTGAACCCGAGTCCTTGGCGCTGTGAGATGCGACCGTGCTAACCTTGGTGCCACCCCAGGTGTTGCAGAGGGTTGGCCAAGGCTATGAGGGGGGGGGGGGAGGTCTGGGGTGTGGGCGGACCTGGGGGACTTGTAAACAGGGATGAGAATTTTAAAATTGAGCCTTCACTTAATCGGGAGCCAGTGTCTGGCCAACCAGCAATAGGGGCGAACAATTATCATTTAAAATACTTGCATATCAAAAGAAGCGATAGAGGGCGTTTAGCACCTTTCCCCCCTGACATCACAAAGCGCTCTGCAGCCGATGAAGCACTTGGGCAGTGTCGTCAGTGGGGTAATGTGGGAAACGCAGAAACCAATTTGAACACAGCAAGCTCCCCCCTAACAGCAACGTCATGGTGACCGAGCGATCTGTGTTCGGTGAATCAGAATTCCGACTAGAAGCTCACTGACCTGAAGCATTAACCCCGCATTGCTCTCCCCGGGTTCTGTCAGGCCTGCCGTGCATTTCCAGTATCTTCTGCTTTCATTGCCCAAGGGAACAGTCCTGTCTCGGAAAAGGTCAGAATCATAGAATCTGCGGTTATTGATTTAGACATTTGGAGCGCAATGAGTTCTGGACTCTGTTTTGAAGGAAGCAATTGAAAAAGCACTTAACTTGGCCGCAAGTCAAAACTAAACTGGGATTGAGAGGAGATCCCGTCACGGAGGCTTTACTGCAACGTTTGAGGAAGATGCATGGGATGTGAGCGTCGCCAGGAAGACTGACGTTTATTTCCCATCCCAAATTGTTCTTGAGAAGCTGATGGTAGTCCTTGTAAAGGCAGCTCTTCTGGTCCTTTGCCCCATAATCCTGCAGTGTTTCTATCCAGTTGAAAGCCACAATTGAATTTGCCTCCATCGCACGCTGAGGGAGTGGATCCCGGATCGCAACCACTTGCTGCATGAAAACGCTTCTCCCCCATGTGGCCTCTGCTTCTTTCGAGAACGAGAAGTCACGGATACAGGTTGCGAGGCGGTAGATTGGGAACTGAGACGAGGAGGAACTACTTCTCGGCGAGGGTGGTGAAGTTGTGGAACTCGCTGCCCCGCAGCGCGGTGGAGTCCGAATCATTAAATGGTTTCAAGAAGGATACAGATATATTTCTGATTTTAAAAACGGGCTAGAGGGAGATGGGGAAGAGGTCGGGAGGCGGATTTGAGACCAGGAAGAGAGCAGCCCTGATCTGATTGAATGGTGGAGCAGGCTCGAGGGGCTGAATGGCCTACGTTTGCTCCTCATTCCCGTGTTCCTATGTTTTTCTGGCCACTTGAAATCAGTATCCTCTGGTTCCTCACCCAGAGGAACCTATCCACCCCTCAAGTGTCTGGCCACCTCGATCAAATCTCTCTTCTCTAATCTGAAGCTAGCCTTGGCCTTAAAAAAAAAAGAAGTTTATTTCCCAATTCTTTTTTCCAATGAAGGGGCAATTTAGCGCGGCCAATCCACCTACCCTGCACATCTTTGGGTTGTGGGGGCGAGACCCACGCAGACACTGGGAGAATGTGCAAACTCCACACGGACAGTGATCCAGGGCCGGGATCGAACCTGGGACCTCGGCGCCGTGAGGCAGCAGTGCGAACCACTGCGCCACCGTGCCGCCCCAAGAAGATTTATATCTCCGACCGCAAAGTAAAGACGCAGGTGGGAATTTTCCACCCTTTCACGCTGGCGGGATCTTCCAGACTTACACATGGCCGCTGTGGGGTGAGGTGCGTTCAACAAGAAATGGCGGGTGTCGAAGATTCCGTCAGCCAATGGCAGGCCACCTCTGTCGCCGCAAAACATGTGACCGGGCGGACAGAAAACCCCGCCCACGGACTGTAGCCACTTAAAATTGGCCAACTCCCGATTCAAAATGGCGAACGGCAAAGGCTGATGGGAAAGTCAGCCAACAAGACAAAAACCAGCAGCTGCAGGTTAGCTGTGTATTTACCTCTGGAAAGGCCAGACAATATCGATACCAGCAACCATCAGCATAACAAAACAACAGCCATCTGCATACTGATGAGCAATCCCCGGGAACAATAAGCAACATTTAGACACACTAAGCAAAGCCAGACTCCCCGGCGCCAGCAGGAGCCGACACAAAAGGAGGTGAACGAGCACCTCCAGACCGCCCATCGATCAGGGGAACCGCTCCAGCATTGGAGAAAATCGAACCAAGCGATTGGGACAAAGTCCAATCACTTGGGGACCAAGTACAGGGTCCGCCCGAAAAAGGCGGGAAGCCCCTGGGGACTATGAGAATTGAGCCCCGAGTTCAAATCGCGCTCTTCTCTTCCTCTCCACCTCTTCGCGCTCTTCGTCCTGCCCGGGTCACCCAGCAACAACGAACCAACATTGACCGTGACCGGAGCAGTGAAGATCGAACCCGTAAGTCTTAATTCAACGCTCGCTACGAGATAGGCACTCCTAGCTACCAATCTGTACCAACTTCGAATATCGCAGGCTCAGAACCCGAACGAAAGGCCGTTTGTTTCCCTGACCTGGTGGGCCAGTTCCAAGTTACGTATTGGCCTGTTAGTTATAGAAGTAGCTTAGACGTAGAATTTGTGCATGAGTAGTGATTACGTGTATAATAAATGTGTTTTGATTTAAACCTTACTAATCGGTGTATTGGGTTATTGATCATTACTCAGACTTGAACCACGTGGTGGTATCATAAAGATACCTGGCGACTCGAGAGCAAAGGTAATAAAACAGAGCAATTGAACTCAGGCAAAATCAGCAACAGGACTCTCCCAGACACCCAGATTGAACTAGTTTATGTACTCTTGCTACGATAATCTGGTCACGGAGGTGAACGGCTTCCCATTAATACTTTAAAAAAAACTTAACTTTTGGAAAAAAACAGAAAGGAAAAGAAACTGGAAAATAAAATGGTTCCTTTTTTGTACTGTGCTGTGGACCTGATTGGTCCATGATAGCCATGTGGCAATCTAAACCAATCAACTAGTGGGCTGCACGGTAGCACTATTGCTTCACAGCTCCAGGGACCCAGGTTCGAATCCCGGCATGGGTCACTGTCTCTGCGGAGTCTGCAACGTTCTCCCCATCTTCCTCCACTTCCGCCTGCGTGGGTTTCCTCCGGGTGCTCCGGTTTCCTCCCACAAGTCCCAAAAGATGTGCAGGTTCGCGAGGGCGGCGCAGTGGTTAGCACTGCTGCCTCACGGCACCGAGGACCCGGGTTTGATCCCGGCCCCGAGTCACTGTCCGTGTGGAGTTTGCCCATTCTCCCTGTGTCTCGCCCCCACAACCCAAAAAGATGCGCAGGGTAGGTGGATTGGCCGTGCTAAATTGCCTTTAATGTCCAAAAAAAAAAAGGGTTGGGTGGGGATTACTGGGTTATGGGGATAGGGTGGAGGTGTGGGCTTAAGTAGAGTGCCCTTTCCAAGGGCTGGTGCAGACTCGATGGGCCGAATGGCCTCCTTCTGCACTGTAAATGCAATAATTCTATGAACTGCAGTATTACAGAGACATAGAAGGGTTTTTATTAATATTCTGGCTGAAGATATTCACAGAGAATTTGATAAGCTTGCAGATACAGGTGTAGTAAATCTGATGAGCATTATTCAATATCAAGGAAAAGATGGAGGCAAGGCCAGAGGATGTCGTTCAATGCTCTCTCGACGTTGGCGGGGATGGAAGATTCCACCGAGCAGCGGGATTGTGGAGTTCTGCCCTATATCCGAGGATAAGGCACCACCCAGATTTAACAATCCTCTGCCGTTCTCCCATTATCCTGGGGATATCATTCAGGAATTTTCAACCCAAGAGGCGCAGAAACAGTTTGCTGAGCAAATGGGGATGGGCTGTGACGCCCCGTCTCCCAAGAATGACTAAAACAATGACTGGAGTCTGCGTTCCTCTCCATGTTCCGCACCACCTTGGTCCTTCGCTGTTCCACAGGAAGGGACAGGACTATTCGGCCCACTCAAACATTGACAGATTGGCCATGAGTGGAGAGGAAAAGTCAGCTTGAGCTGTCTGCTCCCGCACGGGAGTGGAGGAAGGATGTGGATGAGTGAGCAATTCCTGACGGGAACAGGAGAGGGATGTGTAGCAAACTTCATTGGTGAGGCAGGAAAAGAGAGCAATGTGTGAGGGACAGAATCGAAGCAATGAGGTAAAGGGGTGCCTAGCATTTTCTCACACAAAGGCAGGTCTGTGTTGAATCATATTGATTATATTAGTCACGACCAATCTGTTTCATGAATCAAACCTAACCAAGCACAAAGCAACGCCAAAATAGTCGATGATGTGATCTGAAGCCACCATAGCTGTGAAATGGCAGGTATCAATTGATTCCTGCAACTACTGAACGATAGATGTGGTGGCATTCCATGGCATGCAGGATCGGACTGAGCCAATGGTTATCTTTGCGAGGGTGGCAGTGGGGGGCTTCTCCCCATAAGGGGAAAATCCCAGTCACTTAACCTCGCGAGGGCGCGGCGGTGGTGCAGTGGTCAGCACTGCTGCCTCACGCCGCCGAGGACCCGGGTTCGATCCCGGCCCCGGGTCACCGTCCGTGTGGAGTTTGCACATTCTCCCCGTGTCTGCGTGGGTCTCGCCCCCACACAGCCCAAAAAAGATGCACAGGGTATGTGGATCGGCCACGCTAAATTACCCCTTAATTTGGGGAGTTAAAAAGAATTGGGTGTGCTAAATTTATTTTTGAAAAGGAACTTGGCAACCTCGCTCCTTTGTCGAGACGAGCACTGGAAGACGAGGGAATGCGTCTCTGCTGTCTCGGCGTGGTCGTGAGGGTTTTTTTCAGCGTAAGTTTGACTCTTTCCCCTTTTGCCTTTAGATCTGAAGCCAGGATGAGTCGACCTCTCTCCTCACAGAACCTGACCTGCGGATCGTGGGAGATGAAGGAACGCCTGGGCACCGGAGGCTTCGGGAATGTCAACCGCTGGATGAACAAGGTAGTGCCTCTGAATGTCTGCTCCGCTGACTGCGTTAGATCGGGGATGGGAACATTCTCAGTCCCCACTCTTTCACTCGCTGTAGAGTTTAATTGGACGCTTCCATCAGAGTTCCAACTTGCTCCAACTCCATTGTGGATTCCTGCTGGAAGTGAATAAAGTATTGAATTAATCCAGCAATGGTCCCGGAATGGAGTCAATAGATTCTGACCAGTATTCACTGTCGCGGTGTGGGGAGTGATTTGGCGGAGTGGAAGCCACTCTTTGTAAAAACTCTTTGGATTTTCATTCCATGGCGTAAATGCCTTGAAAATGGTTTTCGATCCATTTTGGGAATCAAAACATAGAAAATAGAAGCAGGAGGAGGCCATTCGGCCCTTCGAGCCTGCTCCGCCATTCATTATGATCCTGGCTGATCATCAAGTTCAATACCCTGATCCCGCCTTCCCCCCCCCATTTCCCTCGATCCCTTTATCCCCAAGAGCTAAATCTAATTCCTTCTTGAAATCTCAACATTTTGGCCTCAACCACTTTCTGTGGCAGCGAATTCCACAGACTCACCGGTCTCTGGGTGAAGAAATTTCTCCTCACCTCAGTCCTGAAAGGTTTACCCCTTATCCTCAAACTCTGACCCCTAGTTCTGGACTCCCCCACCATCGGGAACATTCATTCTGAATCTACCCTGCCCAATCCTGTTAGAATTTTATAAGTTTCTACGAGATCCCCTCTCACTCTTCTAAACGCCGATGAATATAATCCGAACCGACTTAGTCTCTCCTCATATGACAGTCCGGCCATCCCAGGAAGCAGCCTGGTAAACCTTCGCTGCACTCCCTCGAGAGCAAGAACATCCTTCCTCAGATAAGGACCCCAAAACTGCACACACTCCTCCAGGTGTGGCCTCACCAATGCCCGATACAATTGCAGTGAAACATCCCGATTCCGATGCTCAAATCCTCTCGCTATGAAGGCCAACATACCATTTGCCTTTCTTACTGCCTGCTGTACCTGCGCGCTTACTTTCAGCGACTGATGCACGAGGACACCAAGGTCTCGCTGAGTGTCCACCTCTCTCAATTTACACCCATTCAAATAATCTGCCTTCCTATTTTTGCTGCCAAAGTGAATAACCTCACATTTACCCACATTATACTGTATCTGCCATGCACGTACCCACTCACTCAGCCTGTCCAAACCCTGCTGAAGCATGTCTGTATCCTCCTCACAGCTCACCCTCTCACCCAACTTTGTATCATCTGCAAATTTGGAGATCATACATTTAGTTCCCTCGTCCAAATCATTAATATACAATGTGAACAGTTGGGGTCCCAGCACAGATCCCTGCGGTACCCCACTTAGTCACTGCCTGCCAATCAGAGAAAGACCCATTTATTCCAACTTTTTGCTTCCTGTCTGCTAACCAGTTTTCTATCCACCTCAAGACACTACCCGCAATCCCATGCGCTTTAACTGTACACAGTAAAGATCCTGCTAACATTTTGACAGGAGTTTCTGTCGAGGGGTAAAACAAATTCAAAGAAAGCGCAGGTGGATAAGCGGGTATTTATTGTTGCAGCCATGGTCGCCCCGCTGCGACAGGATGTCATTTCCCTGCCCATTTCCTCTATTCGGTCTGCTGTCTGCTTCTGTCTCCATGTTCAGCTCTAATCTGCTGAGCTGCCGCCGCCGAAACTCTTTCGAAGCAACAGGGCGATGATGAACAGGAAATGGAGGGGGGTCACACGACCTCTGGGCTGGGGGTTCAGCCAAGGTCGCTTCATAAAGACCTCGTGAGGTAACCGCTGGTTTTAAGGAGGAGGAGAGGGCTGAGCCTGCGCACAATTTCCTTGCAGCCCGTCCCGGACATTTGTTGCAAATACTAACATTCAAACTCCGCCGATTATCCAAAGTCATTCGCTCGAGTGAGGGAAGGTTTGCAGGGCTGTGTGGCAAGCGGGTAGGTCATGTGACTAGTTACACAGCTCCGTCAAAGAGGCTTGATGGACCGAATGGCCTCCTCCTTTAGACTCCCCACACTGCCGAAGGAGGCCATTCAGCCCATTGAGTCTGCACTGAACCTCCAAAAGAGCACCCTACTCAGGCCCCCGCCCTATCCCTGTAACACCGAGCTTTCTTCACGGCCAATCCACCTAACCTGCACACCTTTGGACTGTGGGAGGAAACCGGAGCACCCGGGGGAAACCCAAGCAGACACGGGGGAGAACGTGCAAACTCCACACAGTCACCCGAGGCCGGAATTGAACCCGGATCCCTGGTGCTGTGCGGCAGCTGTGCTAACCACTGTGCCGCCCTATCTGCCATATTATAAGACCATAAGACAGAAGAGCAAAATGTGGCCATTCGAGTCTGCTCCGCCACTCAGCCATGTATTCTGCTATTGCGTCCCAGCAGGTTACCAATGCTGCAGGCCACTGTTGATACTGACCCACCCTAAAGGTGAGCCTGTGGCTAGGGGCTGCCATTCCCCATTCTCCTCTCCCCTCACCCCCTCTCCCCTCGAGGCAGTGCCCCAAGAGATTGAGTTGCGAAGGCTGGTGAAGGACCAGGGGTTTTGGGGGGGGGGGGGGTATCCATGGTATCTCTGGTAAAGTTCCAGAGGTGCTTACTTGGCACTGCCCACTTGTCTGAATTTTTTTTGTGTTGAAATAAATCGAATGCCCCCTTATTGTCAGAGTGTAGCGTAATTGGTAAACCAGAACTGGACGTGCCTCGTTCTGGGTGGCACGGTGGCCCAGTGGTTAGCACTGTTGCTTCACAGCGCCAGGGACCCGGGTTCGATCCCCGGCTCGGGTCACTGTCTGTGCGGAGTCTGCACGTCCTCCCCCGTGTCTACGTGGGTTTCCTCCAGGTGCTCTGGTTTCCTCCCACAAGTCCCCGAAAGACGTGCGTGTTGGGTGATTTGGACATTCTGAATTCTCCCTCAGTGTACCCGAACAGGCGCCGGAATGTGGCGACGAGGGGATTTTCACAGTCACTTCATTGCAGAGTTAATGTAAGCCTACTTGTGACAATAAAGATTATTATTATAGGCTGTCGTGCATCTTCTTGAAAGATGGCATCAGGTGGAGGAGGGGGTTATGTTCATCAAATAGGCAGCTGAGTTTAAAATAGCAAGAAACCTTACAACACCAGGTTAAAGTCCAACAGGTTTGTTTCGAATCACTAGCTTCCGGAGCGCAGCTCCTTCATCAGGTGTGTCACCTGCGCTCCAAAAGCTAGTGATTCAAAACAAACCTGTTGGACTTTAACCTGGTGTTGTCAGATTTCTTACTGTGCCCACCCCAGTCCAACACCGGCATCTCCACATCGGAGTTTAAAATAAAGATTGAACTGGGTGAACGAGTTTCATATCAGATGCTCGGCTGTCTTTGTGAATGCCTGTATGGATGTCAACACTCCACTGGTGTTGGTGGGCAATACTCGAGGGGATTAATCAGCCAGGGTTCCTCCTTTTTTTTTTTTTTAAAGCTTCGAGTTGATCTGCCCTCAGTAAGCTGGGATGAATGATGTCCCCCAGCTTCCCAGAACTCCCTTAGTTGCCAATCTCCAGATTGAAGGGGTGTGTGACAGTTGGTTCAGCACGCTGGGCTAAATCGCTGGCTTTGAAAGCAGACCAAGGCAGGCCAGCAGCACGGTTCAATTCCCGTACCAGCCTCCCCGAACAGGCGCCGGAATGTGGCGACTAGGGGCTTTTCACAGTAACTTCATTTGACGCCTACTTGTGACAATAAGCGATTTTCATTTCATTTCATGGAAGCTTAAAAAAGAGAACCTGTATTTCAGTCTCCCCTCCCCAATGGCCGCTGGATCCTGGACCTAACCTCGAAACGGGAACTCTCCCAGTGGGGGAGGGTGGACAGGCACGGGGGAGGGGCAGCTTTCCTGCTGTGCTGGGCGTCGCAGGCCCCGATTTCTTTCCTCCTCCCTGGACCCAGCCCAGCGAACTCGCATTACGGCAGCACCACTTGCGGCAACAACTTAAATCTTTGGGAATAATTCTAGGAAATTGGACGAGGAAAAAGCATTGTGCAGGAGATGCTGAGAACCAGGCACTTCACAAAGATAGAATCATAGAATAATACAGCATTGCATATCATGTCTCTGCCAGCTCTTTCAGCTGCGTTTTCCTGTTAATCCCACTCTGCCAAAGCCCCGTAAATTACTCCTGTTCAAATATTTTTCTAATTCCCTTTTGGAAGATTGAATCTGCTTCCCCCCCCCCCCCCCCACGCTGTCAGGCAACGCATTCCAGATCACAGCAACTTGCTGTGCTTTTAAATAAATATATCGTTTCCTCATTTCTGCGTCCCTTGTTATCACTGGGGACTGTTTCCCCCTGATTTAGACTGTCAAAACCGGTCCTGATTTTCAACCCTGTAGTTGTCTGACGCTCCACGGGGTGGTACTTATCCAGGGAGATGCTCTGGGGGTCTTGCTGGTGATGGCAAGATGGGGGAGGGGCACACATGGTGGGGAGGGGGTGGGGGTAGGGGCACCCGATGTGGCAAGTGGGGGGCTTTTGCGAGGTGCCCCCCTTCCCTCCCCAGGTCCGAGCAAGGTGACCTGCCGGCTGTTCCCTCGTCCCCTCACTCAACCCTTCCTGCCGGACCCAACGTTGAGTGGTCAATAATTGGTTTTGCCTGCCTTGTGTAAAATAGTGGACAGTTTGTGGGGGGGGGGTGGGGGGGGGGCAGGAAGGCCACCCATGAGAGCATAAGACACAGAAGCAGAATTAGGCCACTCGGCCCATCGAGTCTGCTCCGCCATTCAATCATGGCTGATATTTTCTCATCCCCATTCTCTTGCCTTCTCCCCATAACCCCTGATCCCCTTATTAATCAAGAACCTATCTATCTCTGTCTTAAAGACACTCAGTGATTTGGCCTCCACAGCCTTCTGCGGCAAAGAGTTCCACAGATTCACCACCCTCTGGCTGAGGAAATTCCTCCTCATCTCTGTTTTAAATAATCGTCCCTTTAGTCTGAGATTGTGTCCTCTTGTTCTAGTTTTTCCTACAAGTGGAAACGTCCACTCTATCCAGGCCTCGCAGTATCCTGTAAGTTTCAATGAGATCCCCCCTCATCCTTCTGAACTCCAACGAGTACAGACCCGAGTCCTCAACCATTCCTCATACGTCAAGCTCTTCATTCCCGGCTCATTCTTGTGAACCTCCTCTGGACCCTTTCCAAGGCCAGCACTTCCTTCCTTCGATACGGGGCCCAAAACTGCTCACAGTACTCCAAATGGGGCCTGACCAGAGCCTCATACTGCCTCAGAAGCACATCCCTGCTCTTGTATTCTAGCCCTCTCGACATGAATGCTAACATTGCATTTGCCTTCCTAACTGCCGGCTGAACCTGCACATTAACCTGAAGAGAATCGTGAACAAGGACTCCTAAGTCCCTTTATGGGTCTGCTTTTTCAAACATTTCCCCATTTATTTTGGATGTCGCCACTCTGCCACTGGTAAACCAGCTGGCAGGGAAGTGTAAAATTCTGCCCGCTGTGCCTCCTACTGATAAACCCAAGGAGCCCAAATGCTTTTGTTTAAAAAAAATAAATAAATTTAGAGTACCCAATTATTTTTTTCCAATTAAGGGGCAATTTGGCGTGGCCAATCCACCTACCCTGCACATCTTTGGGTCGTGGGGGCGAAACCCACGCAGACGCGGGGAGAATGTGCAAACTCCACACGGACAGTGACCCGGGGCCGGGATCGAACCTGGGACCTCAGCGCCGTGAGGCAGCAGGGCTAACCCACTGCGCCACCGTTCCCGCCCCGAAATCATGCTCTCTGTGTCCAAGTCCAGGTCACGATTACGAACAGTGCTTTGACATTGAAACTTTTTTCCCACTCTGGAAGAACCACTGACGTCCCGTCCACTGCCTGTGCTGTCGCAGGTTTTGTGTCCACACACACACACACACTGTTCCTTCAGTCCCCTGATGTGTCTAATCGGGGTATTTATGGGTGTTTTATTTTCAGGACACCGGGGAGCAGATCGCCATCAAGCAATGTCGGCAGGAGCTAAGCCCGAGGAACCGGGAACGCTGGTGTCTGGAGATCCAGATTATGAAAAGGTGAAGGCTGTCTGACCAGAACCTCCAGTCTCGGCCCTGGTACAGAGAGTGAGGGGTCCGGTTCCGAAGCTCGCTTGATTTCCGCTGCCCAGAGCTGAGAGTGTTTCCAGGAGAGATGGGGTGGGAAGTTGGGGGGCGGGGTGAGTGCTGGCAGGGGCAATGTGATCTGTCTTTCTGTGATATTGATTGAGGGATACCAAAGATAAACCTCTTTGAAATAGTGGCGGGATCTGTAATGTCCGCCCGGGAGGGCTGGCAAAACCCTGGTTTAAAACTCCAACCCGAAGATGCCGCCTCCGACAGTGCACCGCTCCCTCGGTGCTGCGCTGGGCATGTCAGCCTAGGTGTTGGAGCTCCATTAATTTAACTTAACAATCTTTATTGTCACAAGTAGACTTACATTACCACTGCAATAATAATAAGCTTTATTGTCACAAGTAGGCTTACATTAACACTGCAATGGAGTTACTGTGAAATCCTCTAGTTGCCACACACCGGCGCCTGTTCGGGTACAATGAGGGAGAATTCAGAATTTCCAATTCATCGAACACGTCTTTTGGGACTTGTGGGAGGAAACCAGAGCACCCGGAGGAAACCCACGCAGACACGGGGGAGAACGTGCAGACTCCGCACAGACAGTGACCCGAGCCGGGAATCGAACCCTGGCACTGTGAAGCAACAGTGCTATCCACCGTGCTACCGTGCCGCACTCGAGTCTTGAAGTGGGACCTGAACCCAGAGCCCGCTGAGAGAGAGCTGGCACCCGAGAGCCACGGGCAGGTGAGAGAGAGGGGAGATTGAGCAGCAGGGAGAGGCAGACTGCCAGGGCGCGGAACATGGGGCTCGGGAAACTCCGATCGGAGGCCAGAAGAGATAAAGCCGTGGGAGAAAAAAAAGGCCGCTTTGGGCGACGCCTTTCCGCAGATGTGAACACCGCCATGAAGCTGTCGAGTTGGGCTGTGCGACAGCCTGTTTGACGGCCTCTTTTTTGTTGATTCCCCAGGGGCAAGAGTCAGATTTTGGAAGGGGCGCAATGCCAGAGTAAATCTAAAAAACAATACACCTCCCCACATCAGATCAGACTGCCCGGCAGCTGTGATGTGACCCGTCCCTGATAACGGACCAGCATTCAGTTACCAGCAACATGGAAAAACAATCTTTATGATTCCCTTGGAAGCTCAGCGGAGGGTCCGACTGGGTGGCCAAAATCCCCCCCCTGGCCTCAGCGTGTCCCATCTGCCAGATTCGTGCCTGGAATTGCTTTTGCATCTGAGTTGTTTACCACGGTATGACCGAATCATAACACCGCTGCGTTCCAAACATGAAGCAGCAATCCCAATCTAAACACAACTGGCCTCGAGACGCGCAGCAGGAAATTAGCTCTTCAAACTGGTCAAGGCCCAAACCACAGCGGCTGGAAACCAGCACGACTTGTTTAGATTTTCTGTCCCGGAGCCTGCGTCAATTTTGCTTGCAAACCCAAAGTGATTCTCTTTCCGGGTTCCTCGTTGGGAGTATTTGGTGTACCCTCTCGATGACACAGTGATGAGCAGGAGATGGCCCTTTCGAAAACCTACGCGGCGCTGGGTTGGGGAGCTGCTGGATTGTAGTTGGGCCTACGTCAGAGGATGCACCGTAAATACCCCCATTCGTGACACCCCCCCCCCCCCCCCCCCCCATTCACCACTTGTCCCACCCCCTCCCTCCCCCGAACCTCAATCCGAGATTTGACCTGAGAGCGAGGGGACAAGAGGCACTGTCCTAACCGAGGACTCTGCACTGTTGGGAGGACTGAACATTAAATGCCTTGAGCTCAGAGACGGCGTCGATGGACGGGGCTGAATTCCAGACCGGAACGTCCTTACCAGCCGCTGGTGACCCCTTGCGGGGCGTGAGCAAAGACAAAAGTGTTGACCACCAAATCGCAAAGTTTGGTCACCACTACAAACCGTGTCCGGACCAGTCGGGTCAGCTTTTAATCCATCCTTCAGTCAACGCTTGAATTGATTTATCAAAAACCCTTGAATCACTCTGGGGCACAAGGCCTCTGACTCCACTTTTAGGCTTGGTTTGAAGAGGTGATGAGCTGGTCCAGAGAACTCTCTCTCTCTCTCTATCTCTACCTCTCTCTCTCTTCTCTCTCTATCTATCTCTCTCTCTCTCTCTATCTATCTCTCAATCTATCTCTCGCTCTCTCCCTCTACCTCTACCTCTCTCACTCTGTCTCTCTCTATCTATCTCTCTCTCTACCTCTATCTCTCTCTTGCTCTCTATCTATCTCTCTCTCTCTTTATCTATCTCTCTCTCTCTACCTCTGCCTCTACCTCTATCTCTCTCTCTATCTCTCTACCTCTATCTCTATCTCTCTACCTCTACCTCTCTCTCTCTCCCCCTCTATCTCTACCTCTCTCTCTATCTCTCTCTCTACCTCTCTCTCTGATTCTATCTCTACCTCTCTCTCTCTCTCTCTCCCCCACCTCTATCTCTCTCTCGCTATCGCTCTATCTTTCTACCTCTACTTCTCTCTACCTATATACCTCTATCTCTCTATCTATCTCACTCTCTCTATCTCTCTTTCTGTCTATCTCTCACTCTCTGTCTCTCTCTATCTCTCTCTCTATCTATCTCTCACTCTCTCCCTGTATCTCTCTCTATCTCTCTCTCTACCTCTCTCTACCTCTACACCTCTCTCTCTGACTCTATCTCTACCTCTCTCCCTCTCTCTCTACCTCTCTCTCTCTCTCTCTCTACCTCTATCTCTCTCGCTATCGCTCTCTATCTTTCTCCTTCTACTTCTCTCTCTCTACCTATATCTCTCTACCTCTATCTCTCTATCTATCTCTCTTTCTGTCTCTCTCTCACTCTCTCTCTCTATCTCTCTCTCTATCTCTCACTCTGTCTCTCTCTCTATCTCTCTCTCTCTCTCTCTCTCTATCTCTCACTCTGTCTCTCTCTCTCTATCTCCCTTTTATCTCGGCTTTAGATTCTTCATCAGTTGAGTCACCAGTTGCCTAACTCGTTGTGTAATATTTAACAAGAGTGCTGCTTGGGTAGAGTTTGGAATGGTTATTGTGTCGGACACTCTTGTCCGTTGTAGCTTGGCGCTAGAGGTCCGTGCGAGTGTTAAAGAGGACAGTGTTTATAAAGGGGGGAGTGGTTAAGTTCAGTTAATAATCGAGGCAGACCAGTGTGCGATTCTGTCAGGTGATCTGTCTTGAAAGGCCAACCATTGGCTGGTTGAAGAGGTCCTCCCTCTCTGGAGGAGGTGGCCAATCAGCTCCTGAATCTTCGCAGTTTTGAGGTGGGCCCATTTCCAGCGTTGACGGTTCCTTTCTGTCGAGGCCTCCTTGTGACAGAATATTGAAAACGGGTGCAATCCAAAACACGCAATGGAAATCGTGCCCGTTGCTGTCCGCTGATGAGCACCACAAGAGCTTGTGGAAGCTGTTTGGAAGGTGCTGAGGAAGGAGCCTTGGCGAGTTGCTGCAGTGCATCTTGTAGACGGTACACACGGCTGCCACTGTGCGTCGGTGGGGGAGGGAGGGAGTGTTTGCGGATGGGGTGCCGATCAAGCGGGGCTGCTTTGTCCTGGATGGTGTCGAGCTTCATGGGGAAGGGAGGGGGGGTGGGTGCTGATAAAATTCTGCCGACGGTAGTTAAAAAGCTCTTGAATTAACAACAATTCAAACTAAATTCAGATCATTTCTGCCTTCAATTATGTTCTCCGCCCAGCTCCCATTCTGACTTCCCATCACACATTCCACTTACTCAATTCTGAACTTCGGAAATTGTGAAGTCCTCTTTTGGATTAGCTCATTCCCTCCCTTGGTCAGTTTTGGACGATGCTGATATTAAATAGGAAATGGCAAATTCAATGATGAAGGGGTATTCAACGAAAGTCATGTCATGAGTGTCAAGTGGAGGTGGTTTAATTCTCTGTTGTTGGAGATGGCCATTGCCTGGACCTTGATGCTTGTTGATGGGCCAAATTGACTTTTGGTGAGGAATTTGTCCGTAGAAGACTCAAAGCTGAGAACTTTAAGCGGCCTGCACCTTGTCAATTGTGAAACGGGTACATGAATTTGGAAAGGTGAACATCCTTTGAGACAGCACTACAGTGTCTAATTAACAACGGGATGGTGGCAGGGCGGTCAGCACTACGACCTCACAGCGCCAGGGACCCAGGTTCAATTCCGGCCTTGGGTGACAGTCTGTGCGGAGTCTGCGTGTGTTTCCTCCGGGTGCTCCGGTTTCCTCCCACAGTCCAAAGACGTGCAGGTTCAATGGGGTTACAGGGACAGGGTGGGGGAGTGGACCCAGATAGAGTGCTCTGGCGGAGGGTTGCTGCAGAGGAGATGGGCCCAATGGACACCTTCTACATTGTAGGGAATCTATGGATTGAATGATGTTGGAATTACACTCATCCAGGCGAGTGGAGAGTATTCCATCACTCTGTCCCCCGCCGCCAAAGAATGTTGAAGGGGTATTGAACGATAGTCATGTCATGAGTGTCAAGTGGAGGTGGTTTAATTCTCTGTTGTTGGAGATGGCCATTGCCTGGACCTTGATGCCACACATGCTCAAATGCTGCCCTGATTTCAAAGGCAATCACTCTCACTTCAGTGACCCCTCCCAGCCAGGCATTGCCTTCTCCCAGACCCTTCCATCAGGCAGAAGGTACAGAAATCTGAAGACCCGCACATCCAGACATAGGAACAGCTTCTTCCCCACAGCTACTAGACTCCTCAACGACTCCCCCTCGGACTGATCTGTTCCCTGTAAGAACACTATTCACGGCGCCCTATGTTGCTCTTGCTCATGTATTTGCTTTGTTTGGCTTCTTGTAACCAATCACTGTTTGTCGATGTACCATTTGTCAATGCTCTCTGTTGATTATTCTCCTTGTCTACTATGTACGTACTGTGTACGTTCCCTTGTCCGCAGAAAAATACTTTTCTCTGTACCTCCGTACATGTGACAATAAATCAACTTCACTTCTTTCCAGCTTTTTTGTCCATGTTTTACCCAAGACTGGAAAGAGGTCTGTAGCTGGGTGTCATTTAACTGTCCATAAATCTGAACATATGGTTCAGGAAAAGGAGTACGCGTCTCGGTCCTTCGAGCCTACTCCGCCATTCGATAACATCGTGGAATTTATTTTACAGTGCGTAAGGAGGCCATTCGGCCCATAGAACTCCCTTGGAAAGAACTCCCTTCCCAAGCCCACGCCTCCACCCTATCCCCTTTCCCCAGTAACCCAACCTAACCATTGGACGCTATGGGGCAATTTAGCATGCCCAATCCACCTAACCTGTACATCTTTGGACTGTGGGAGGAAACCGGAGCACCCGGAGGAAACCCACGCAGACACGGGGAGAACGTGCAGACTCCGCACAGATAGTAACCCGAGGCCGGAATTGAACCTGTGATCCTGGAGATGCGAGGCAGCAGTGCCAACCACTGTGCCACCGAGCCGGCCAGTCAAGTCCAGTCGACAGATTGTGTACTGGGTTCCTGTGTTATGTCACGCTCTTCCTCACTGTTGGGTAATCCCAGTTTCGTATCCGCAATGATCCCGCCTTCAGCTGCAGAGTGGGTTAGCACTGTTGCTTCACAGCGCCAGGGTCCCGGGTCCGATTCCCGCCTTGGGTCACTGCCTGAGCGGAGCCTGCACGTTCTCCCCCGTGTCTGCGTGGGTTACCTCTGAGTGTTCCGGTTTCCTCCCACAAGTCCCGAAAGACGTGCTTGTTAGGTGAATTGGACATTCTAAATTCTCCCTCTGTGACCCGAACAGGCGCCGGAATGTGGCGACGAGGGGATTTTCACAGTAACTTCATTGCAGAGTCAATGTAAGCCTACTTGTGACATCAATAAAGATTATTATTACCATATAAATGCTAGTTGTTGGTGTAAAAAAAATTCCACCCATTGGGATAAAATGGAGGGCGATCGGGGGGGGAGGAGGTGGGGGGTTGCCCCCCCCCCCCCCCACGGCATCCTGGTCAGCACATACCCCTCAACCACGATGGCTGAATACCGTCATGGCATCTCGCTGTGGGCAGCAGCAGCCATCTTCGCATGACCAACTGGGCGACATGGTGCGGCGGCGCTGAGAGCAGACGTAGGCCTCTCTCCAACCCCCTCTCGCCAGATTGCCATAGCGACAGCCCAGCCCCCCCACCCCCCGGCAACCAGAAGCCAGGCGACCGGCCCGGCAGAGGCCCAGCAATTCCCCCCTCGGCAACACCAGTCTCCCGCTTCCACCATGTCCAATACTGAGGGGGTGCGGGAGAGGGAGTAACGACCTCCCTCTGTGTGGGAAAGAGAAGGAGAGACAAGATGGAGGTCGGAGACTGAGAAGTGGGCCAAATAGGCCGGCATTGAGATTCAAAATCAAAGCTTTGCGCACACTGGTAGGCCATCGGCAATCTTTCTGTGAAAGGAAATTGTGGTTGGTACTTTTATATCGAATGTTTAGTTCGTTAGCAATCACCCCACATGGCACCCCCTCCCCCACCACAGCCTGTTGGTCGAGCTAATTCCAGACACCCATTACCTCAAAGTCATGAGTTCAGTACTTTAGAAACAGGAAGATGCGGTATTTTGTGGAACCCCTGCAGTGCAGAAGGAGGCCATTCGGCCCATCGAGTCTGCACCGACCCTCTGAAAGAGCAGCCTACCCAGGCCCAATCCCCCCCCACTGGAACCACACCTACCTTTTGGACACCAAGAGACGATTTATCACGGCCAATCCACCTAACCTGCACATCTTTGGACTGTGGGAGGAAACCAGAGCACCCGGAGGAAACCCACGCAGACACGGGGGAGAACGTGCAGACTCCGCACAGACAGTGACCCAAGCCGGAATCGAACCTGGGACCCTGGCGCTGTGAGGCAGCAGTGCCAACCCACTGTGCCACCGAGCCGGCCAGTCAAGTCCAGTCGACAGATTGTGTACTGGGTTCCTGTGTTATGTCACGCTCTTCCTCACTGTTGGGTAATCCCAGTTTTGTATCCGCAATGATTTTCCCAAACCTCCAATATTTGGAAAAAGTAACAAACAGAATTGGGGGCGAGAAACTCACATTTTTACAGCCCCTATGAGTTTTTCTTTCCTGGGTTATGCTCGTGCAATGTCTTGGAGATGAATCTTCCATCTCCACCAATCTCCGGCGTTGACAACCCAACTCCCACATCCTAAGCCTGAGGCCTCAACTCCCAGGCCCCAGTCCTGGGCTCTGTCTGAGTGCTGACTCCCCAGATTGTTCCTGGCCTGTTGGTTTTCGTGTCCCGTAACAATGAACACCTCCGGCCTGCTTCCTGTTTACACCAGACTGTTACTAAAACTGAATTCTTATAAATAAATGTCTTGAAAAACATCGCTCCACGCAGTCAAAAAGGAATTTGCTGTCGCAAGTGGTCGGCTGGGCCGAAAATGGGTGTGTGAATTGCAAGTGGAAAAGATTGTGGGGTTGACTTCGCACCGTGGTTTCGTGTGAATGGCTGGAGGCGGTCAAAGCAGACAGTCGTAAGATTTGGTGCACGAGATTTCGGGAAGAGAGAGGAGGAGAAAGATGTGGCGCAGAAATGGGTTTGTGATTGAAGTGGAGTCCACCGAAACATAGGAGAATATGGTCGACAGGAAAAGGGGGGATCAAAGGATGTGGGAACAGAGGAAGGGCTTGGGGTCAGCCGTTCTTTTTGAAAGGGACGTAATCACTTAACAGCATATTCAGGTTCCCTGGGCAGACTCCCGAGGACCCTGCATCGCTGCCGTTCAATAGCTCCCTCTACAGAGCTTGTGCCAGCGCAGGACAGTAGTTCATCATCGGAGGCCGTTCAGCCTATTCTGCCTCTGCTAGCTCATAAAAAGCCATCATGGGTGCTCGCAAATCTCCCGCTTTTTGACTCTAACCCTGTACGCCACTCATCCTCCAAAACCTTCTCAGATTATTGAGGGAATCAACTCGCACCCTCTTTGCAAGTCGAAGGTCCTGGGTCCAGACAGCTCTGAGTAAAAACATTTGTCCTCCTCTTCCCTCTGGACCTTTTCTCACTGATTTTAAAACAAGGGACTCTGGGTATTGATTCACTCAGCGGAGTGAATAGTTTTTATCCATTTAGACTCCTATCAAAACCTTTCGCCGTTCTAGTCAGCTGCTTTGTAACCTCTGTACCCAAGGAGAACGATCCTAACTATCCCAACATTTCCTTAGAACTGACGTCCCTCATCCCTGGGAACGTCCTGGGAAATCTCCTCTGTTCTCTCTCTCCCTCTCTCTCTCATCTCTTTCTCTCTCGTCTCTCTCTCTCATCTCTCTGTCTCTCTCTCTCTGTCTCATCTCTCTCGTTTCTCTCGTCTCATATCACCGCATCTCTCTCGCATCTCTCTCGCATCTCTCTCGTATCTCCTCTCTCTCTTTCTCTCTCTCTCGTATCTCCTCTCTCTCTCTCTCTCTCTCTCTCTCTCTCTCTCTCTCTCGTCTCTCTCGTCTCTCTTGTCTCGTCTCTCTCTCATCTCTCGTCTCTCCCTCTCCTCTCTCTCTCACCTCTCTCCTCTCTCACGTTCATCTCTCGTCTCTCTCTCTCTCTCGTCTCTTTCTCATCTCTCGCGTCGCTTTCTCGTCTCTTTCTCTCTCGTCTCTTTCTCTCTTGTCACTCTCTCTCTCATCTCTCTCGTCTCTCTCTCTTCTCTCTCGCGTCTCTATCTCGTCTCTCTCTCGTCTCTCACTCGTGTCTCTCTCACATCTCTCTCTCTCTCTCTCTCGGACCTTTACATCATTCTTGAGATGTGGGGCCCAGAGTTGGCCACAATGCTCCAGCTGAGGCCTGATGGCTGATTTCTAGAGCTTGGCTTTGTCGATCATGTTGCAGATTGGGATAACTCCTGTTTAATTTCCCCCCAGGTTGAACCATGTCAATGTGGTAGCAGCACGGGATGTTCCTGAGGGAATGCAGAAACTTGCCCTCAATGACTTGCCTCTGCTGGGAATGGAATATTGTGAAGGAGGAGATCTTCGCAAGGTTAGTGCTCAACTCTAGTAGGGGCTAGCCCGGCGAACCATGTCCATATGTTTTGGTCATGCCCGGCACTGGAGGGGTTCTGGAGGGGAGATGCGGGAACAGTATCTCAGGTGGTGAAAGTCCGGGTCAAGCCAAGCTGGGGGCTAGCACTATTTGGAGTCTGGACGCGCCGGGAGTGCAGGAGGCGAAAGAGGCCGGCATTCTGGCCTTTGCGTCCCTAGTAGCCCGGCGAAGGATCTTGCTAATGTGGGAGGAGGCGAAGCCCCCCAGCCTGGAGGCCTGGATAAATGACATGGCTGGGTTCATAAAGTTGGAGAGGATTAAGTTCGCCTTGAGAGGGTCTGCGCGGGGGTTCTACAGGCGGTGGCAACCGTTCCTAGACTATCTCGCGGAGCGTTAGAGGAAGGTCGGTCAGCAGGAGCCGCAACCCGGGGGGGGGGGGGGGGGGGGGGACGACATCCTGAGAGGGGGAGGAGAGGGGGGACTGCCTGGGAGGGTGGATGAGCAAGAGATAACATGAAGAGTCGGGGAAACTGGCACGTACGGGAGAGGGCCAGTGTACAAAGCTGTGTAAATATATCATTTTGCCATGTATATATCTTGCTCTGCGCGATTTCTCGTTTTTTTTTGTTACGGGGGGTGGGTTATTGTTTGTAAGGGAGAAAAATTGTGTTAAAAAACTTTTTAAAAAATATATTTTTTAAAAACTCTAGTAGGGGCTGCTCTGTGTTTGACAAGTGCCACCCCCGCTTATCGTCTCTGACCGATGGGGTGAGTTGGCAGGTCTGTCGGCTCTTGTTCTTTCCTCTTTTCATTCCTCCTCTCCCTATGATTCTCCCTTCCTCCTTCCATCTCTCTCTCTACCCTCCTCTCATCTTCCCTCCTTGACTCCCCATCTTTCTCCATCCCTTTCTCTCCCTCCTTCATTCCCTCTTTTTCTGTCCATCGCTCCCACCCTCTCTATTCCTCTTTCCCCTCCCTCTCCAGTCTTCCTTCCCCTCTCTTTCTCTGTCCCTCTCCATCTTCCTCCTTCCCCTCTTGCCCTTTCCGTCCTCTCTCTCTTTCTCAGTCCCCCTCTCTTCCTCCTTTCCCTCCATCCCTCTTCTTTCGCTCCTTCCATCTCTTCCTCTGTTTCTTGCTTTCTTCGAGCCTCCCTCCCCAGTCCTTTTTCTCTCCCCCTCTTCCTCACTTCCCTCCCTCCCACCCGTTTGTTTCCCTTTCCTTGCACGCTATCCATCTTTCTGCCACCATCTTTTAACTTCACCGCCTGTCTCCCCCTCTCTCTCTCTGCCTCTCCCTGGTCTCCATCCTTTGGTTGAGGTGGATGGGGCACAACGCCAGCGGAACAAAGCGTTTGGGCTGGGTCAGTGCTTGGGTGAGCCCAGTGGGATATCCCCAGCGCTCATTTTCCTGGTGCGATGAGCACAGGGAGAATGAGAGAGTGGAAAAAGTGTGCGCTGACCTTTGGAAATGGCGTCGGAGGAGAGGGGGCGGTTTTTCCGATCAGATGTGATCCATTTGCAACGCCGGAGGGTTAGAGAACAGAGATTGCATTGTTAGTTGTGTGACTTCATTCATGTACATGGGCCAGCCTCCCTGATAACAGTGGAGACGTGAGCTGGCGATTCGAGCCCACTCAACCATGCCCTTTGATAGGGCGTCTTTGTTCTGTGTCTTTGATGTGTGTGGAAATTTGATTCTCCCTTCATTTGGAACCTTCCTCCGTTGAGTCGGTTCCTGATTGTTTTGCGGCCTTGTCGAGCCTCGTCACGCAGCTGTGCGCCCCCATTAGTCAGGAGCAGCTTTGCCCCTCATCCGCGTTCTCTAACTTTTATTTCCTGTGTTGTTCCAGTTCCTGAATAAATTTGACAACTGTTGTGGGATGCGCGAGAGTCCGGTGCTCACCCTGCTCACGGACATCGGTGAGTATGAGGCGCGACCACCTCTTCAGTGCTCTTCGCAACGAGGTTTCGAAGCTTGTCGACGGGTGGCGCAGTGGTTAGCGCTGCTGCCTCAAGGCGCCGAGGACACGGGTTCGATCCTGGCTCTGCGTCACTGTCTGTGCGGAGTCTGTGCGGAGTCTGCACGTTCTCCCCCGTGTCTGCGTGGGTTTCCTCCGGGTGCTCCGGTTTCCTCCCAGATCCCAAAGATGTGCAGGTTAGGTGGATTGGCCGTGATAAATCGCCCCTTAGCGTCCAAAGATGTGCAGGTTAGGTGGATTGGCCGTGATAAATCGCCCCTTAGCGTCCAAAGATGTGCAGGTTAGGTGGATTGGCCGTGATAAATCGCCCCTTAGCGTCCAAAGATGTGCAGGTTAGGTGGATTGGCCGTGATAAATCGCCCCTTAGCGTCCAAAGGTGTGCAGGTTAGGTGGATTGGCCGTGATAAATCGCCCCTTAACGTCCAAAGATGTGCAGGTTAGGTGGATTGGCCGTGATAAATCGCCCCTTAGCGTCCAAAGGTGTGCAGGTTAGGTGGATTGGCCGTGCTAAATTGTCCCTTAGTGTCTAAAGATGTGCAGGTTAGGTGGATTGGCCACGCTAAATTGTCCCTTAGTGTCCAAAGATGTGCATGTTAGGTGGATTGGCCGTGCTAAATTGTCCCTTAGTGTCCAAAGATGTGCAGGTTAGGTGGATTGGCCGTGCTACATTGTCCCTTAGTGTCCAAAGATGTGCAGGTTAGGTGGATTGGCCGTGATAAATCGCCCCTTAGCGTCCAAAGATGTGCAGGTTAGGTGGATTGGCCGTGCTAAATTGTCCCTTAGTGTCTAAAGATGTGCAGGTTAGGTGGATTGGCCACGCTAAATTGTCCCTTAGTGTCCAAAGATGTGCATGTTAGGTGGATTGGCCGTGCTAAATTGTCCCTTAGTGTCCAAAGATGTGCAGGTTAGGTGGATTGGCCGTGCTACATTGTCCCTTAGTGTCCAAAGATGTGCAGGTTAGGTGGATTGGCCGTGCTAAATTGCCCTTCGTGTCCAAAGATGTGCAGGTTAGACGGGGATAGAGCAGGGGGAGTGGGCGTAGGTAGGGAGCTCTTTCAAAGGGTCGGTGCAGACTCGGTGGGCCGAATGGCCTCCTTCTGCTAATGATAGACATTGGGGTTAAAATGTGAGGCCAAGTTTCATGGACTAGTGTCCTGTGTGGGTTCAGGGGTGACCTAATTGAAGAATTTCCAAAGATTGAAGGATTGATTAAGGTAGCGAGGGAACAGTATCCCACCACTGAGGATGAGTCCAGAGCGAGGGGCCATAATCAAATCAGAAATTAGGCTGTTCTGTGGTCTGGCTGGGAAGCACTTCCTCACACAAGGGGCAACGGCGATCTGGATTGTTAGGTCATGAAATTCAGGATCAGGGGTCAAAGGCCATGACCTCGTTGAATGGAAGACCTGAATCAAGGGGCCAAATAGCCTCCTCTTGTTCCTATACTACGTCGCTCATAGAGCTGGCCGATGCAAGAAGTGTAACATTGAGCTGTCAGCTCACTGCGAGGTGGTGGAGGGGGTGGGGAACCGTGCCTATGTCTTAATTTTAAAATACGACTCGCTGTGCTGCAACGTACGATTGACGGATGTTGCCAGCTTGGCCCAGCAGTCATGACGTGGTCCGCTGTACCGACACTCCTAACTATCCCCCCCACACACACACACCAATAGCTCTCCCTTCCTCTCCCTTGGTTGTCTGTGATATCACCCGGCCTAAATGTTTTGGGAGTGACTGTTCAAACTCATTGTCCCCTTTTCCCAATGCCAGCTGGTATTAACCGGATTAGTGCTGCCCTCGTTCCCTGTCGCGGACTTTATCCGCTGACTTGGTTTCCTCTCCAGTCAGTCAAACAGTGGCTCACATGCCGGGAGCTGTGAATTTGATCCTGACTGCAGGAGAGTGGGGGCACGGGCGAGAGTTGCTAATGGGAGGAAGGAGATGTCACTTGTCTCATTTCCTCCTTCCTGCAGTCGACCATCGGGGAACTGAGAAACTCAGGTTTGCGCTCACTCTTTTTTTTCAATAAATATTTTATTGAAAATTTTTGGTCAACCAACACAGTACATTGTGCATCCTTTACACAATATTATAACAACACAAATAACAATGACCTATTTTATAAACAGAAAATGAATAAATAATAAATAACAAAAATGAAAACTAACCCGAATTGGCAACTGCCTTATCACAAGTAACACTCTCCAAAAATATAATTTAACAGTCCAATATATAATTATCTGTCGCAACGACCTATACATATTATACAGTATATATTAACAACCCTGAGAGTCCTTCTGGTTCCCCCCCCCCCCCCCCCCCCGATCCTGGGCTGCTGCTGCTGCCTTCTTTTTTCCATTCCATCTATCTTTCTGCGAGGTATTCGACGAACGGTTGCCACCGCCTGGTGAACCCTTGAGCCGACCCCCTTAGAACGAACTTAATCCGCTCTAGCTTTATAAACCCTGCCATGTCATTTATCCAGGTCTCCACCCCCGGGGGCTTGGCTTCTTTCCACATTAACAATGTCCTGCGCCAGGCTACTAGGGACGCAAAGGCCAAAACATCGGCCTCTCTCGCCTCCTGCACTCCCGGCTCTTGTGCAACCCCAAATATAGCCAACCCCCAACTTGGTTCGACCCGGACCCCCACTACTTTTGAAAGCACCTTTGTCACCCCCATCCAAAACCCCTGTAGTGCCGGGCATGACCAAAACATATGGGTATGATTCGCTGGGCTTCTCGAGCACCTCGCACACCTATCCTCCACCCCCAAAAATTTACTGAGCCGTGCTCCAGTCATATGCGCCCTATGTAATACCTTAAACTGAATCAGGCTTAGCCTGGCACACGAGGACGACGAGTTTACCCTGCTTAGGGCATCTGCCCACAGCCCCTCCTCGATCTCCTCCCCCAGCTCTTCTTCCCATTTCCCTTTTAGTTCATCTACCATAGTCTCCCCTTCGTCCCTCATTTCCCTATATATATCTGACACCTTACCATCCCCCACCCATGTCTTTGAGATCACTCTGTCCTGCACCTCTTGTGTCGGGAGCTGCGGGAATTCCCTCACCTGTTGCCTCACAAAAGCCCTCAGTTGCATATACCTGAATGCATTCCCTTGGGGCAACCCATATTTCTCGGTCAGCGCTCCCAGACTCGCGAACTTCCCATCCACAAACAGATCTTTCAGTTGCGTTATTCCTGCTCTTTGCCACATTCCATATCCCCCATCCATTCTCCCCGGGGCAAACCTATGGTTGTTTCTTATCGGGGACCCCCCCAAGGCTCCAGTCTTTCCCCTATGCCGTCTCCACTGTCCCCAAATCTTCAGTGTAGCCACCACCACCGGGCTTGTGGTGTAGTTCCTCGGTGAGAACGGCAATGGGGCTGTCACCATAGCCTGTAGGCTAGTCCCCCTACAGGACGCCCTCTCTAATCTCTTCCACGCCGCTCCCTCCTCCTCTCCCATCCACTTACTCACCATTGAAATATTATCGGCCCAATAATACTCACTTAGGCTCGGTAGTGCCAGCCCCCCCCTATCCCTGCTACGCTGTAAGAATCCCTTCCTCACTCTCGGGGTCTTCCCGGCCCCCACAAAACCCATGATGCTCTTTTCAATCCTTTTTTTAAAAAAAGCCTTCGTGATCACCACCGGAAGGCACTGAAACACAAAGAGGAATCTCGGGAGGACCACCATCTTAACCGCCTGCACCCTCCCTGCCAGTGACAGGGATACCATATCCCATCTCTTGAAATCCTCCTCCATTTATTCCACCAACCGCGTTAAATTTAACCTATGCAATGTGCCCCAATTCTTGGCTATCTGGATCCCCAGGTAACGAAAGTCCCTTGTTACCTTCCTCAACGGTATGTCCTCTATTTCTCTACTCTGCTCCCCTGGATGCACCACAAACAACTCACTTTTCCCCATGTTCAATTTATACCCTGAAAAATCCCCAAACTCCCCAAGTATCCGCATTATTTCTGGCAACACCTCCGCCGGGTCTGCCACGTATAGTAGCAAATCGTCCGCATACAGAGATACCCGATGTTCTTCTCCTCCTCTAAGTACTCCCCTCCACTTCTTGGAACCCCTCAACGCTATCGCCAGGGGCTCAATCGCCAGTGCAAACAATAATGGGGACAGAGGGCATCCCTGCCTTGTCCCTCTATGGAGCCAAAAATATGCAGATCCCCGTCCATTCGTGACCACGCTCGCCATCGGGGCCCTATACAACAGCTGCACCCATCTAACATACCCCTCTCCAAAACCAAATCTCCTCAACACCTCCCACAAATAATCCCACTCCACTCTATCAAATGCTTTCTCGGCATCCATCGCCACTCCTATCTCCGTTTCCCCCTCTGGTGGGGCCATCATCATTACCCCTAACAGCCTCCGTATATTCGTGTTCAGCTGTCTCCCCTTCACAAACCCAGTTTGGTCCTCGTGGACCACCCCCAGGACACATTCCTCTATTCTCATTGCCATTACCTTGGCCAGGATCTTGGCATCTACATTTAGGAGGGAAATAGGTCTATAGGACCCGCATTGTAGCGGGTCCTTTTCCTTCTTTAAGAGAAGCGATATCGTTGCTTCAGACATAGTCGGGGGCAGTTGTCCCCTTTCCTTTGCCTCATTAAAGGTTCTCGTCAATACCGGGGCGAGCAAGTCCACATATTTTCTATAGAATTCGACTGGGAATCCATCCGGTCCCGGGGCCTTTCCCGCCTGCATGCTCCTAATTCCTTTCACCACTTCTTCTACCTCGATCTGTGCTCCCAGTCCCACCCTTTCCTGCTCTTCCACCTTGGGAAATTCCAGCCGATCCAAGAAGCTCATCATTCTCTCCCTCCCATCCGGGGGTTGAGCTTCATATAATTTTTTATAAAATGTCTTGAACACTCCATTCACTCTCTCCGCTCCCCGCTCCATCTCTCCTTCCTCATCCCTCACGCCCCCTATTTACCTCGCTGCTCCCCTTTTCCTCAATTGGTGTGCCAGCAACCTGATCGCCTTCTCCCCATATTCGTACTGTACACCCTGTGCCTTCCTCCATTGTGCCTCTGCAGTGCCCGTAGTCAGCAAGTCAAATTCTACATGTAGCCTTTGCCTTTCCTTGTACAGTCCCTCCTCCGGTGCTTCCGCATATTGTCTGTCCACCCTCAAAAGTTCTTGCAGCAACCGCTCCCGTTCCTTACTCTCCTGCTTCCCTTTATGTGCCCTTATTGATATCAGCTCCCCTCTAACCACCGCCTTCAACGTCTCCCAGACCACTCCCACCTGGACCTCCCCATTATCATTGAGTTCCAAGTACTTTTCAATGCACCCCCTCACCCTTAGACACACCCCCTCATCTGCCATTAGTCCCATGTCCATTCTCCAGGGTGGGCGCCCTCCTGTTTCCTCCCCTATCTCCAAGTCTACCCAGTGTGGAGCGTGATCCGAAATGGCTATAGCCGTATACTCCGTTCCCCTCACCTTCGGGATCAACGCCCTTCCCAGCACAAAAAAGTCTATTCGCGAGTAGTCTTTATGGACATAGGAGAAAAACGAGAACTCCTTACTCCTAGGTCTGCTAAATCTCCACGGGTCTACACCTCCCATCTGCTCCATAAAATCTTTAAGTACCTTGGCTGCTGCCGGCCTCCTTCCAGTCCTGGACTTCGACCTATCCAGCCCTGGTTCCAACACCGTATTAAAATCTCCCCCCATTATCAGCTTTCCCATCTCTAGGTCCGGAATGCGTCCTAGCATCCGCCTCATAAAATTGGCATCATCCCAGTTCGGGGCATATACGTTTACCAAAACCACCGTCTCCCCCTGTAGTTTGCCACTCACCATCACGTATCTGCCCCCGTTATCCGCCACTATAGTCTTTGCCTCGAACATTACCCGCTTCCCCACTAATATAGCCACCCCCCTGTTTTTCGCATCTAGCCCCGAATGGAACACCTGCCCCACCCATCCTTTGCGTAGCCTAATCTGGTCTATCAGTTTCAGGTGCGTTTCCTGTAACATAACCACATCTGCCTTAAGTTTCTTAAGGTGTGCGAGTACCCGTGCCCTCTTTATCGGCCCGTTCACCTCTCACGTTCGACGTGATCAGCCGGGTTGGGGGGCTTCCTACCCCCCCCCCTTGTCGATTAGCCATCCCCTTTTTCCAGCTCCTCACCCGGTTACCACGCAGCTGTATCTCCCCCAGGCGGTGCCCCCCCGCCCATCCTCTCCCATACCAGCTCCCCCCTCTCCCCAGCAGCAGCAACCCAGTAATTCCCCCCTCCCACCACCCCCGCTAGATCCCCCGCTAGCGTAATTACTCCCCCCATGTTGCTCCCAGAAGTCAACAAACTCTGGCCGACCTCGGCTTCCCCCCGTGACCTCGGCTCGCACCGTGCGACGCCCCCTCCTTCCTGCTTCTCTATTCCCGCCATGATTATCATAGCGCGGGAACCAAGCCCGCGCTTCTCCCTTGGCCCCGGCCACAATGGCCAACGCCCCACCTCCTCCACCTCCCCTCCTCCCCCCATCACCACCTGTGGAAGAAAGAAAAGTTACCACATCGCAGGATTAGTACATAAAACTCCTCTTTCCCCCCTTTTTAACCCCCCTCTTCGCCCCCCGCATTCGCCCCACCACTTTGTTCAAACGTTCTTTTTAATAACCCGCTCATTCCAGTTTTTCTTCCACAATAAAAGTCCACGCTTCATCCGCCGTCTCAAAGTAGTGGTGCTCCCTCGATATGTGACCCACAGTCTTGCCGGTTGCAGCATTCCAAATTTTATCTTCTTTTTGTGCAGCACCGCCTTGGCCCGATTAAAACTCGCCCTCCTACTCGCCACCTCCGCACTCCAGTCTTGATAAACGCGGATCACCGCGTTCTCCCATTTACTGCTCCGAGTTTTCTTTGCCCATCTAAGGACCATTTCTCTATCCTTAAAACGGAGGAATCTCACCACTATGGCTCTGGGAATTTCTCCTGCTCTCGGTCCTCGCGCCATCACTCGGTATGCTCCCTCCACCTCCAACGGACCCGCCGGGGCCTCCGCTCCCATTAACGAGTGCAGCATCGTGCTCACATATGCCCCGACGTCCGCTCCCTCCGCACCTTCAGGAAGACCAAGAATCCTCAGGTTGTTCCTCCTTGCGTTGGTCTCCAGTGCCTCCAACCTTTCCACACATCGTTTATGGTGTGCCTCGTGCATCTCCGTCTTCACCACCAGGCCCTGTATGTCGTCCTCATTCTCGGCTGCCTTTGCCTCCTCCTTTAGCCCTTCGATCGCCTGTAGTATCGGGGCCAACAGCTCTTTCTTCATTTCCTTTTTGAGCTCTTCCACACAGCATTTCAAGAACTCTTGTTGTTCAGGGCCCCATGTTAAACTGCCACCTTCCGACGCCATCTTGGTTTTTGCTTGCCTTCCTTGCCGCTGTTCTAAAGGATCCACTGCAATCCGGCCACTTTCTCCTCCTTTTTTCATCCGTATCCAGGGGGGATTTCCTTCTGGTTTACCGCACAGTGTTTTTAGCCGTCAAAATTGCCGTTGGGGCTCCTATCAAGAGCCCAAAAGTCCGTTTCACCGGGAGCTGCCGAAACGTGCGACTCAGCTGGTCATCGCCGCACCCGGAAGTCGTTTGTGCTCACTCTTACTCACTGGCCATGATTATCAGCCAAGCAACTGGCTCAATGTCCAGCTCAGTGCGCTCCCACTCGCGTTCAGCCTCTCTCTTCACCTCCTTTTCAGTTTGTTACGTTCCATTATCGACCAAGTACGGGGTGCAAAATGTCCCATTTTCTCCCCAACCGTATTCTGCCGGGGATCAAGTCCAGACGGACGAGAATCAGAGAATGGTTACAGCACGTTGTGGCTGCGCTGCCTTTGTGTTTGGGCATCTCGCCGCTCAGCAGCTGAAC
Source organism: Scyliorhinus torazame (assembly GCF_047496885.1). Classification (NCBI taxonomy): domain Eukaryota; kingdom Metazoa; phylum Chordata; class Chondrichthyes; order Carcharhiniformes; family Scyliorhinidae; genus Scyliorhinus; species Scyliorhinus torazame. The sequence goes on from NC_092726.1 coordinate 23,342,549, forward strand.
TGGACCCAGCCACATTAATACCTTGGCTCCCAGGGCAGGTCAGAGGCTGGGAATCCTGCGGAGAGTAACTCACCTCCTGACTCCCCCCAAAGCCTGTCCACCATCTACAAGTCACAAGTCAGGAGTGTGATGGGATACTCTCCACTTGCCTGGATGAGTGCAGCTCCCAACGACACTCAAGAAGCTCGACACCATCCAGGACAAAGCAGCCCCGCTTGATCGGCACCCCATCCACAAACATTCACTCCCTCCACCACCGACGCACAGCGGCAGCCGTGTGTACCATCTACAAGATGCACTGCAGCAACTCACCAAGGCTCCTTAGACAGCACCTTCCAAACCCACGACCTCTACCATCTAGAAGGACAAGGGCAGCAGATACCTGGGAACCCCACCACCTGGAGGTTCCCCTCCAAGTCACTCACCACCCCGACTTGGAAATATAGCGGACGTTCCTTCCCTGTCGCCGGGTCAAAATCCTGGAGCTCCCTCCCTAACAGCACAGTGGTGTACCTACACCACACTGACTGCAGCGGCACAAGAATGCGCCACAAGGGCAACTAAGGATGGGGCAATATATGTTGGCTTAACCAGCGATGCCCACATTCCGTAAATAAATCAAAAAATCCAATTCCCTTTCGAAAGCTCCCAATCGAATCTGCCTCTTGAGGCAGCCCACTCCAGATCTTGACCACTCGCTGTGTGAAAACCTCCTGTCTCCAATGCTTCCACACCTTAAATCCATGTCCCCATCTCACGATCATTCCACCGATGGGCACAGTCCCTCTCGATCTAACTCTGTCCGGAACCACCACGGTTTTGAACAGCTCGATCGAAATCTCCCGCTCGCCCTCCTCTCCTCCAAGAAAAACAGCCGCGATTTCATTGCAGCCAAAGAGATCTTTCCCGAGACCCGGCCCCAGCCCCTCACCGACCCTGGCTTCACTGCAGAGACGAACTGGGGATATAATTGACTTGCAGCCTTCTCTTTTGTGACCCCCCAGATTCCCATCTGCAGCGCCACCCTTTCCCATCCCCGCCGCTGCTTTCCCATATCTGCTGGCCACCCCGAAAGACCACCAGAGCTCGATGAAGATCTCTCTTTCCCCTCCCTCTCTACTCTTCCTTCCCCTCTCTCCGTCCCTTCCACTCCCATCTCCCCACACCAGGATGGGATTCAACATCTACAGCCAGCATTTATATTACAATCCCAGACCAGACCCCACACAGTGGCTTGGATATCGACCAAAACCCCAATAATTTTGTTGATTTGTAAGACGGTGCAGAAGGAGCGATTGAGTGAAGAAATAGGGCTTGGATCCTTTTTAAAACAAAACATTTTTATGACTACAAATTAAACTTCTAAACGCCACACCCAAAAAGAACAACTTGCAATTTACCCCTTAAAAACTATTACTCAATTCCCCATTGAACAACAAGAAACGGAGAGCTCACAATCCATCTTATTGTGGAAGAATTGTGGACCCAGCGTCCGGCAGATCAGAATTCAACTCCTTTCTCCAAAAACTGCCTCTCTAAAACTTTTCAAAATGTCTCTCTGCTTTCCTGGGCTCCATCCAGCAATGACCTCATCTCCCCAAGTTGAAAAACAAATGATCTTTGCAGGCTGCAAAGCGCATTAACTCCCCAGGGTCTTTCCCAGTTGAGCCACAGTCCATTAGCCCAGACTGAAAAACACAATCCTTTGTCAATTTCACCTTCTGGCTGGAAAAGAAAAACATGACCACTGCACTCATACACACTCGAACCCCAGGCTTTTTAACCCTGAAATTGCCCAATACTTAGAATCAAATATTGCTAGTCTTCCAGTCATCATAATGTGGTGCAGAATGCCCCAAGGTACAATCGTCGAGCAGAATTTGAGCATGATCCACATGGGATTATCCAGTCCAGGGGATCAAAAGTGTGACCATAGAGGGGGAGGTTTTGGGGAGGATCTTGAAAGGGGGAGAGAGAGGTTTATCGAAGGAATTCTGAGGCTTAGGGCTTCAGCAACTGAAGGCACTGTTGCGAGTGGTGGCACGATTAAGATTAAGGATGCAAAGAGGCCAGAATTGGAGGAGCGTCAGGGTCCTGGTGGGTGATGGGGAGGGAGGAGGTGACTGGAGTTCGGCAGCGGAAATGGGAGGTGGAGGGGATGGGAAGGGGAGGACAGATTACGACGAATGCTCCAGCCGCAGAGATGGTCAGGTCGACCAGGGGAGTTCCTTTGGAGTGTTGTGAACTATGGGCTCTAAGCAGCTGTACGCCAGGAGAGTCCAGGCCTTTTTCCTCGTGCCGGGTAAGAGCGGACTTCCATCCCCAGCTCCCACCAATTTCCAGGCCAAGATCGTCGAATCATAGAATTTACAGTGCAGAAGGAGGTCATTCGGCCCATCGAGTCTGCACCGGCTCTTGGAAAGAGCACCCTACCCAAACCCACACCTCCACCCATCCCCGTAACCCAACAACCCCACCTAACCTTTTGGACACAAAGGGGCAATTTATCATGGCCAATCCACCTAACCTGCACATCTTTGGACTGTGGGAGGAAACCGGAGCACCCGGAGGAAACCCACGCACACACACGGGGAGAATGTGCCAACTCTATAAAGTCACCCGAAGCGGGAATCGAACCCGGGTGCCTGGAGCTGTGAGGCAGCGGTGCTAGCCACTGTGCCACCGTGCCCCCCGCCCCCCTCGGGTTCAGGATTCAGGGCACAACATGAAGAACAAGCCTTCTGGACTCAGATCGTAAACTTGATCAATAGCGGAAGGGGGGGTGCGAGTAATTGCAGGGATACGGAGAAAGGGAGTGGGACGGACAGGATTGCTGTGGGAAAGAGACGGCGGAGACACAGTGGGCCGAATGGCCTTCCTGTGCCGTCCAAAAAGGAGGTCACAACATCTGAGGGCAACAATCTGCATATCAGATCGTGCAGGCGACGTGTTTGGGCAGGAGGCGGTGAGAAGGGGCCTGATTTTAACACCGTGATGTGGGTTGTGTTTGCAATGGGGGGGGGGGGGGGGGGGGCGGGGAGGGGGGGGCGCGAGCTGGAGCGACGGCTGGTCCTTATTGGAGGTCCTTTTGCGTTGCAGCCTCTGCCCTCCGTTACCTGCACGAGAACAGAATCATTCACCGGGACCTGAAGCCAGAAAATATTGTCCTGCAGCAAAGAGACCAGCGGGTGAGTGATGCAAGGGCCCGGGTTGGCGGGATATCTCCTCAGTTGGCCGTGGAGCAGGAAGGGCGGTTTCACCAGTGTGTGGGCCGGTGGTGGCGGCGTGAGGGGCGTTGCTGGTTTTCAAGGAAGCTACTTTAATGTCCGTTGGATGATCATTGTACCAGTTGTATGGGCCGGCCCAGAACGGGGAATCGCTAAATGTTGCTGAAAGCCTGCTGTAGCAGTTCCCAATTCGGTTTTAATACCTTTAAGAGCCTGGCATTTTCTGCCCGTCCTCCGTTGCCCCGAAAAGAGTGGAGGTGAGCCGTTGCCTTCTTGCCGGTCCAGGATCCCGGGTTCGATTCCCGGCTTGGGTCACTGTGCGGAGTCTGCAGTCTGCACGTTCTCCCTGTTTCTGCGTGGATTTCCTCCGGGCGCTCCGGTTTCCTCCCACAATTCCCAAAAGGGTGAATTGGACATTCTGAATTTTCCCTCTGTGTACCCGAATAGGCGCTGGAATGTGGCGACGAGGGGATTTTCACAGTCACTTAGTTGCAGTGATAATGTAAGCCTACTTGTGACACTAATAAAGATTGTTATTATTTCGGTCAGATTGGGTAAGCCTGGCAGATTTCCGCCTCAGGCAGGGATTGGATTTTGTCCGACCTGAGGACTTCATGCTCGCTTTTATTTAATTTAAGTTTTTAGCTTCCTGATTTTTAAACCGAATTCACCTTCTCAAACTGAGATTTCGACCCGCCTTCTCTGAACTATTCGTCCAGGCCTCCGATGGTGTGTGAGCACCACACCGCGTACACAAGGAACTGCATTCCCGTTCCTCCCTACCGGAATATTGGCCGGAATTATCCGGGCCGTTGGGATTCCCGCAGGCAGTGCACCCCCGCCCCCGGGGTTTCCCGGCGGGGTGGGGTGGCTTGATTGGGAAATCCCGTTGACAAGCGACGGGAAGGCAGAATCCCGCTGCCGGCGGTGGGCGCGCAGTTGAATGGACAATGGTTGGAATGGACAATCCAGCCCGTTATCTTTTTCCAGTGAAGCAGTGCTCCTTTGCACTGTTCTTTCAACCGTTTACAGTTCGGGACAGGAAGGGGCCTTGACGTCTTGTGCAAGTCCATTCCATGACATCATGACTGGTCTGTATCCAATCTCCATCCATCCAACTTGGCTTCATTTCCTTTGGTTTGCAAAAGATCCCTCGTAGATTTAAGATGATTTAACAAGCTAGTACCAATGCTTTTTTGTGAGGGAGAGAGCTCCACATTTCTACCACCTCTGCGTAAAGAAATGATTCTGAACTTCTCTCCGGAATGGCCTGGATCTGACATTAAGGCTATGCCCCTCGTCTTAGACCCCCCCCCCCCCACCAGCCTTTCAATTCGCTCCTAACACTCCCTTTTCCAAGATCCTGGAAATCTCAGGCAAATCACCTCTTCGCCCTTCTATATTTCAGGGAATGCAATCCTAATTTATCTCCTCACAATCGAACCCTGGGAACGTTGATAACAGTCTGACAAATCTGTACTGCACTCCCTCTGCGGCCTGTATACGTTATTGCTCCCTTGGTGATTTGGTATTCTCGTGAATGGGTCCTGATGAGTGCGAGACGAAAAGATTTGACAGCCTGTCTCTTTTTTTTTTTTTCACCGATAGTCAAGGCTTCTACATTGCCTGGAACTGTGTGCACTATTTCTGCGTGCGGCACATTTATTTCAGAATCCTCATTGGCGTACACCTGTCCAGCCCACCCCCCCAAATCATTCTGGACCATCACTCTTTCTGTATCTTCAACACTTTAAAAAGTCACTAGAATCTATTCTCTGTTGAAATAACCTGGACAGCCCGCCATGATCTCATTGAATGGCAGGGACGGGCTCGAGGGGCCGAATGGCCTCCTTCTGGGATTCTGGCATGGGACCTGAGCCCGTAGCCTCCGACGCGGAGAACGCTATGGCACAGCCTCCAGCACCTCATCTAAACCGGGGGGGGGGAGGGGGGGCTGGTTTAGTACAGTGGGCTAAACAGCTGGCTTGTAATGCAGAACAAGGCCAGCAGCACGGTTCAATTCCCGTCCCGACCTCCCCGAACAGGCGCCGGAATGTGGCGACTAGGGGCTTTTCACAGTAACTTCATTGAAGCCTACTTGTGACAATAAGCGATTATTATTAGAGGAGGCCTCTCTCCGTTTATCGACGAATCTACGAATTTCCTAACAGCTGCACCAGCTCCAACCTCTTGAGCATAGCCACCAGTGATCAGAGGGTTAAATCCATGATTCGGGCCTTTGGGGAAAAATGTGCCTGCCGCCCGCTCAGGAAGTGATGTGTGACTTTGCTGAATTTGTTTTTGGAAGGAGCTGGCTTTGTGTTCCTTGTCTTCCTGACCCAGAGTTGACTTTGACGTTTTATCAGTCGCTGGGCACCGATGGAACACGAAAAGCTGCTTCCGTCAGCTCACAGCTCGCAGGGGTAAAGCCATAAATAATAATGTTCCAGTGCGGGCTTCGGTAATCTGTGACATTCGTTGGCTGAAAGACGCACATCCTTGATAAACACACCACATCACTGGGTTAATCTCTGTTGCCAATCCTTTCTCCACAGCCCTGTCACCTCCTGACTCAATCCCCCCGCCCCGGGGTAATTCCTGGCACAACCTCTTACTTGACCCAATCACGTTGGCCCGAACTCAGCGCCCTGCTTTGCCCACCGAGCCCTGGTCCTGTGGCCCTTCCAATCTTGCTTGACCAATCCACCTCGCTCTATTCTTTGAAGAGGTAACGGGGAGGGTGGATAAGGGTAATGTAGTAGATGTAATCTACCCAGATTTTCAAAAGGCCTTTGATAAGCCGCCACATAATAGTCACGAATAAGGACAGAGGGCAATGGGACAAGAAGCAGAATGGTGGGGGGGGGGGGGGGGGCAACGGATTGGGTGACCTAATCGTGCTGCTTGAAATTTCTGAAACATTTTCGATGGAGAGGATGCCGAGAGAATGTTTCCTCTTGTTCCCAGGGGAGGGGAGAACGTAATTAGAGACCATCGATGTAAGGCAGTCATCAAGAAATCCGACCGAGAATTCAGAAGGAACTGTTCCACCCAGAGAGTGGAGGGTGTGTGGAACGCAAGCTAAGTCGTTGAGACAAATAGAGTAGATGCGCCCAAGAGGGAGTTGGATAAACCACGAGAGAGAGAGAGAGAGAGAGAGAGAGCGTGAAGACAACAGAGGGTTATACTGATGAGGAAGGGTTGGAGGAGGCTCGACTGGAAGATGAGCACCGGCATGGACTAGTTGGGCCGAATGGCCTGTGTCCCTGCTGTATCTTCTACTCAATTCTATATAACTATATTAATCTAACCTTGTGGCCTCTCCCTCCCCTCCATCTATTCCCTCGGTTTTCTGTTTCCTGCTTTTAGCATCTTCCCTTACTTTCTTATCTATCTTTAGTTTTTACAATCAATCTTTTAGTCCTTGTGGGCATCTTTCTCCTCAAAACTCTATATTCTATACATTAGAACATAGAATTTACAGTGCAGAAGGAGGCCATTCGGCCCATTGAGTCTGCACCGGCTCTTGGAAAGAGCACCCCACTTAAGCCCACGCCTCCACCCTATCCCAGTAAACCCGCCTAACTTTTTTTTTGGGAGGGGGGACACTAAGGGCAATTTAACATGGCCAATCCACCTAACCTGCACATCTTTGGACTGTGGGAGAAAACCGGAGCACCCGGAGGAAACCCACGCACACATGGGGGAGAACGTGCAGACTCCGCACAGACGGTGACCCAAGCCGGGAATCGAACCCGGGACCCTGGTGCTGTGAAGCAACTGTGCTAACCACTGTGCCACCATGCTACCTCATGCCCACCCTCTTCAAAACCATCCCCCTTGTTTCACTCCAGGCCGGGGAGGGTAGTTTACCAGTCCGCTATCCCTTCCCCGCCTAGAGTTAAGTTCCGCCCTTTAACGTGAGGCCCAAATTTGCTCCTTAACCTCTGTGCGAGTGAAAACTTTTGTCGTGTTTTGTCCCCAATCCAGTTGATTCACAAGATCATTGACCTGGGCTACGCCAAGGAGCTGGATCAGAGCAGCCTGTGCACCTCGTTCGTCGGGACGTTGCAATACCTGGTAGGAGCCCGCACCCTGACGTTCCGTGAATGCCCATCCAGCCTCCTTTCGCCCGCGCACCGTGGAGGAGGCGGCAATGTTCGGGGCCCAGTCAGAAAGTGCCGTCGGGCATTGAACCAAAGTTGGCGAACTTCGATTGGAGCCACACGCTGATAGGCTGACTGGACAGGGCTCCTGTGGAGCAGTACAGACCATTTGGGCCAGGCCAGGCCAGCCGGTTCTGTGCTGGACATTCCGTGCAGGTGACCCATTCCTGTTGGTCAGTCCGTCAGTGAGGGAGTGCCGGGTGGAAAGCACGGATGGCACAGTGACTGCGCGGGAGGGAATTAGTCCATTTTACTTTTGCAATCCCCCTTGGGGTCAGAGCCCATCCCTAATTGCCCTTGAGAAGATGGTGGGTGAGTCACCATCTTGAACCGCTGCTGTCCATGTGCTTGGGAGCTCCAGGATTTGGACCCAGCGACGCTGAAGGAACCGCGATAGAGGGCAGGATTCTACCCTACCCGGCGGGGCGGGGGGTTCTGGCGTAATGGAGTGGCGGGAACCATTCCGGCGTCGGGCCACCCCAAAGGTGCGGAAGTCCCCGCACCTTTAGGGGCCAAGCCCTCACCTTGAGGGGCTAGGCCCGAGCCGGAGTGGTTTCCGCTCCCTCGGCTGGCGGGAAAGGCCCTTGGCGCCACGCCAGCCTGGGCCGAAAGGTCTTCACCGGGCGACGCATGCGCGGGAGCGTCAGCGGCTGCTGATGTCATCCCCGCGCATGCGGGGGTGAAGACCATGGCGAAGGCTGAAGAAAAAGAGTGCCCCCACGGTACAGGCCCGCCCGCGGATCGGTGGGCCCCGATCGCGGGCCAGGCCACTGTGGGGGCACCCCCCGGGGCCAGATCGCGCCCCCCCCCCCCAGGACCCCGGAGCCTGCCCGCACCACCTTGTCCCGCCGTTCAAAAGGAGGTTTAATCCACGCTGGCGGGCGAGGGTTGACAGCGGTGGGACTTCGGCCCATCGCGGGCCGGAGAATCGCCTGGGGTGGGCCCACCGACCGGCGTGTTGCGATTCCCGCCCTCGCCGAATCTCAAGTGGTGGAGAACTCGGGACATGGCGGGGGCGGGATTCACGCCAGCCCCCTGCGATTCTCCGACCCGGTGGGGGGGGCGGAGAATCGCGCCCATAGTTCCCACGTCAGGAATGGGGTACGACCTGGGGAGGGGATCTGGGAGGTGATGGATCTCCCCCTGAACTTGCTGCCCTGGGGGTCACGGGTTTGGAAGGTGCCACCACTCAGCTGGGTTTCCCTCACTGACGGTTTCCGTCCCTTGCTAACGTGCAGGGTTGACTGTTTGCAGGCTCCCGAGCTCCTGGAACAGAAGAAGTACACGGTGACGGTGGATTACTGGAGTTTGGGGACGCTCGCCTTCGAATGCATTACCGGATTCCGGCCATTTCTACCCAACTGGCAGCCCGTGGCCTGGTAAGGGCTTGGCGTTCAGGCGGAGGGGATTGCGGGATCCCGCGTGCTGAATGTGGAGGATAAGTACATTAGAAAGATCACGGGCGGGATTCTCCGTCCCGGCAGCTGGCTAATGGGGTTTCCCATTTGGGCCTTCCAACGCTGTTGGGAAATCCGCGGGCGTGAGTGCGCTGCCGGTGAAGCGGAGGATCCCGTCGACAGAGAATCCGGCCCATCTTTCCTCACCAAAATCTACCATCATAAACTCTCCCTTCCCTTCTCCCTCACACCTTTTGTCGGGTTTCCCCTGGAATACATCAACGCTTAGGACTATTTGACGAAATAAATAAGAGATTAGAGAGAGAGTGACAGCAACTCAGCATTGCCAAAGTGGGGGGGGGGGGGGGGGGGGGGCACGGTAGCACAGTGGTTAGCACTGTTGCTTCACAGCTCCAGGGTCCCGGGTTCGATTCCCCGCTTGGGTCACTGTCTGTGCGGAGTCTGCACGTCCTCCCCGTGTGTGCGTGGGTTTCCTCCGGGTGCTCCGGTTTCCTCCCACAGTCCAAAGATGTGCCGGTGAGGTGGATTGGCCGTGATCAATTGCCCTTCGTGTCCAAAAAAAAGGTTGGGTGGGGTTACAGGGGTAGGGTGGAGGTGTGGGCTTAGGTAGGGCGGTCTTTCAGAGGGTTGGTTCAGACTCGATGGGCCGAATGGCCTCCTTCTGCACTGTAAATTCGTTGACTGTGGTTGAAATCGGTTTGTTTGCGTTGCACGGGTGGTTGCTTTGGTTAATTCGTTTTCTGTTAATTTGTGCTAATTGAACGCTCGACTGTAATCTAATTTGAAGGAGGAGAGGGAGAACAGGAGTAGAGTGCCTTGGGGTGCTTTACTAAACCAGAGACGCTCTATCGATCCCAGTTGTCGCAGGTATTGACTGTCCGTGGTAGGCCTCGTCCTGGGGTCTAACGAATTCACCTCGTGAAGGTTGCGAGGCCAGAGTCGGCCATTTTGGGAGGTCAGGGGAGTGTTCGAGCCCGCCTTTCTCCTCTTGTGTTCCCAATCACTCTGGCGTTTTCTCTTCCGCCAGGCACAGCAAGGTGAAGCACAAAGGCGATTGCGACATTATGGTGTTCGAGGATATGAACATGGAGGTGAAGTTTTTCAACCGCCTTCCAGACCCCAACAACCTCAACAGGTGAGGATCCCCAGCTCGCTCGCTCCTGTGTGGGGTAATCCGGGTCATGTGGGTGGGGGGGGATGTGGGATGGCTTATTCCTTGCAGTCGATTACCACAGCCCATTCCTGGAGATAGATGCCGCCCACATGGTGTCCAAAGTGCTGCCTGATTCTGGGGAAAGACCCCTTTTCACGCTGACCTGACCGATTGCCATTTTAGGAGTGAGGGGTGTGGGGGTGTCAGAGGAGCTGGTCATAGTCTGCACCCACGCACATCCCGCCCAGTCCCATGGGCGACGGAACCAAATGACCCCAACGAAAGGTGGGAGTTTGATTATTTTTTTAGGCAGCAGGAGTGGACCGAGACAAAACCTAACCTGGGGCTGCCGTCACCCTGGGGAGCCCACACTCTTGTGATTGTGACTCTTTACCCCCTGTCTCGGGGGCTCAGTAAAATGTCACCAGCTCCCGGGTTGACATTGGGAGGAGGCTGGCAAACGGTGCTGAAGTAGAGGGAGGCTGGTGTCAGAATGGAGGGTGATCACAGTTCCCTCGCCCAGTGCTCCATCTGCGGGCCGGGGATTTGGGGTTATTTGTCGCTGCCAGAGCAGGTCAGAGGCTGGGAATCCTGCGGAGAGTAACTCACTTCCTGACTCCCCCCAAAGCCTGTCCGCCATCTACAAGGCACAAGTCATGAGTGTGATGGAATACTCTCCACTTGCCTGGATGAGTGCAGCTCCCAACAACACTCAAGAAGCTCGACGCCATCCAGGACAAAGCAGCCCCGCTTGATCGGCACCCCTTCCACAAACATTCACTCCCTCCCCCACCGACGCACAGTGGCAGCCGTGTGTCCCATCTACAAGATGCACTGCAGCATCTCACCAAGGCTCCTTCGGCAACATTCCAAACCCACGACCTCTACCATCTAGAAGGACAAGGGCAGCAGATACCTGGGAACCCCACCACCTGGAGTTTCCCCTCCAAGTCACTCACCATCCCGACTTGGGAATATATCGGCCGTTCCTTCCCTGTCGCTGGGTCAGAATCCGGGCCCTCCCTCCCTCGCAGCACTGTGAAATTACTCTTCTTCCAAGTCTGCGGAAAGACCACAGGCCGGGCTCAGTGTTTCTCACGCTTGTTGCTGTCTCTGTTCCAGTGAGTTAGCAGCTCCCTTGGAGAGGTGGCTGCAGTTAATGCTGCGGTGGAACTCGAAAGAGAGGGGCACGGATCCCGTTCACGGCTCAAACGGCTGCTTCAAGGCGCTGGATGACATCATTGACAGGAAGGTGGGTGAGTGGCGGGAGCCGTGACAGGCCAGGGCGTCGGCACCCCTCCGCAGTGCGGAGTGACTGGAGATGCAGGAGTTGCAAAACCCAGAGACCCAGTCCCCTCCTGGCCAGCGTCGGAGCGAATGACCCTTCACCTTCTCGTACTCGCTGTTTCCTTGGCCCCTGACCTCTGGCAACGTGTCGAGCCGCGGCCGACGGTTTGCACCATCCCGGTCGTCAGCAGCCTTTGTCCCATCCACTCTCAAATCCCGACCACCAATTAATAAATTAGAGCAAGGTATCTCTTTGAAATCTGGCCTTTGGGCTGTAGAATTGACCGTGCGAAGATCATAGAATTTACAGTGCAGAAGGAGGCCATTCGGCCCATCGAGTCTGCACCGGCTCTTGGAAAGAGCACCCTACTAAACCCACATATCTACCAGTAATCCCCACTTAACCTTTTTGGACACTTAAGGGCAATTTATCATGGCCAATCCACCTAACCCACACATCTTTGGACTGTGGGAGGAAACCGGAGCACCCGGAGAAATCCCACGCAGACACGGGGAGGATGTGCAGACTCCGCACAGACAGTGACCCAAGCTGGAATCGAACCTGGGACCCTGGAGCTGTGAAGCAATTGTGCTATCCACAGTGCCACCGTGCCGCCCACACTCTTGCCAAATCGTCTTGTGCTTTTGTGCAGCGTGGATGAGGGAGGAGGCGGCACGGTGGTGCAGTGGTTAGCACTGCTGCCTCACGGCGCCGAGGTCCTGGGTTCGATCCCGGCCCCGGGTCACTGTCCGTGTGGAGTTTGCACATTCTCCCCGTGTCTGCGTGGGCCTCGCCCCCACAACCCAAAGATGTGCAGGTTGGATGGATTGGCCGCGCTAAATTGCCCCTTAATTGGAGAAGAGAAATGAATTGGGTACATAAAATATTTTTTTAAAAAGGAGTTCATCCCTGGTACTCATACTGGTAAAGTCCCCATATATGTAGCGCTGCTCGCCTGCTCTCCAGCGAGACATGTGCCGGAGTAACAGAGTGTGCAAGGGCGGTGTGTCCATGTCCGCCCCTCTCTCCTGTTTTAGGCCCTGCGTTTTAGGAGTGCGCTCGTGACTAGCTGGGGGTGGCGTGCTCTGTTCCTGCCTCGGCTGGCATCGCCCTCTCATGCCATGCTTCCTGTGTTCTCCAGTATCTGCAGATCCTGGACATGAAGTCGGGGCAGCTCCACACGTACCCTGTCTCCCCGGAGGCCGGCGTGCAGGCCCTGCAGCAGTGGATCGAGGCGGCCACCGGCATCGAGGACTTTAACCAGGAGCTGCTGCTGGAAACGGGAACCGCCCTGGACCCTCGCAAGCCCGTCACCCAGTGCGTGCCCGACAGCAGGGTAAGGGACACTGCCTGAATCCGAGGAGCGAAAGCCAGGGTTGAGGCTGTGGGACAAGGTATCAGCCATGTTGCATCAGACGTCCTGCCTCCTGGGGGTTCCTGTGGCGCAGTGGGCAGCGTCCCTGCCTCTGGGCCAGGAGTTCCCGGTTCGATTCCCACCCCAGGACTTGGCAGCCAAGGAAGATACATTAATAAAGTGGCCAAACAGGTTGAGGATCAGCCTGTAAACCCTTCCGACTCTCACCAATGTGAGGAGGTGGTAAGAGTGGAAGAGATTCCTAGTCAGCTATGCTTGATGGTGTGATGAATGTGGGAAATTGCAACATGTTATATTTTATATATGCATTTAAGATACATACTGGCAGTATGTCTGCAAAATTTGTGATTAAGGGGTCATAAAGTGAGGTCATCATCGGTTTTAACCATTTGTTTACAGATAAATGGTAATGGAACATTGTTTTGGTTTTGGAGTGTAGATAATTTATGAGGGGTGGTGCTTAGTCCTGGATAAACAGGTCATGGGACATCTTGGTGGGGCGGGACTGAAGAGTGCCTTATGATGTAATCAATGTGTGGAGCCAGGTCTGTTTGTAGTTTTAAAAACAAATTATGGGCGGTGGCAGGAATCCGAAACAGAAAATGCTGGAAAATCTCAGCAGGTCTCGGAGAATATGTGGAGAGAGAAGGGAGCTAACGTTTCGGATCTGGATGACTCTTCAAAGCTCTGATGAGGAGTCATCCAGACTTGAAACGTTAGCTCTCTTCTCTCTCCCCAGATGCGGTCAGACCTGTCTGGAGTTTTAGTGGTCTGTCACAGGAGTTCAGTCTGACGAGACCGGGCTTCATTTGGCTGCTGGAAGGCCATTGCACAGAGAAAAGCAAGTAAACCTGATTGCTAACTTTATTTATACGTGGCTTTTGAACAGCATTGGTTTGCTTAATTGGAATATATATGTAGGTACAGGGAGTAAATTATAGTTTAACTGTAGGGCTGTTACTTTGAGGCTGTTTAGCACAGGGCTAAATCGCTGGCTTTGAAAGCAGACCAAGGCAGGCCAGCAGCACGGTTCAATTCCCATACCGGCCTCCCCGAACAGGCGCCAGAATGTGGCGACGAGGGGCTTTTCACAGTAACTTCATTTGAAGCCTACTTGTGACAATAAGCGATTTTCATTTCATTTTCATTTGTTGGTAATGTGATTGATTTGGCGTTTAAATGAAAGATAACTCGGACACATTACCGTCGCGGCGTTGCTCTGTCGTCCTGGTGGGTAGTGTTGGGGGATAGTTGGGCGGCGGGCTTCCTTCGGCCTGTTCGAACCGTAATTTGCTGCTTGCTGTGATTTCTCTGCAGCAGAACGAAGGGAAGAAGTCGGACCTGGCCATCGTCTATCTGTTCGACAGAAGTACGAGTACCTATGATAGGCAGGTCTCGGTTCAGAAGCAGCCGGACGCCGTGAATTTCATCCGTAAGGCCTTTTCCCCTCATGTTTTCCTCATGTTTCTATCCTGTGAGAGAGATGTCAAACAGACACAAGTCTGCCCCATCCGCCCTCGCTCCCCCCCCCTAAATCTCCTGATGGAGTCGCTCCTTATCGGTCACGTCCAGGTCACCGCTCGTCACCAGGAAGCTATTCAACTGTGGAATGTTCAGTGAGAGCTTCCTCCCTGGGGGGGGCCTGAGCTGAATCCCCCCCGCCTCCCTACCCCTCCCATCAGAACCACTGGTTATCTACGGACTGCCTCACCTCCTCGTTGCTCGTCTAGCCCAGGGGAGGGCTCTTGGGGCAGGGCTAACCCACCCTCCCCACACTGTTGCCCACGTGGGGGACCAGCACAGACCCGGCATCGCTGGCAAGGTGGCCGCTTGTTGCCCATGAGATGCGGTGAGCTGCATTGTTGGTTTTTGAACCTGCGGGTCTTGAGGAGCAACGTAGCCGGGCACTTGCGAAGGCAATGTGGCACTGGGTGTGATGTCGTTTGAGAATGGTTGGCGTCGTGTTCACAAACACCACAAAATAGCTTTAACTTGAACAAAACTATAAATTTATTAACACTACTAATTTGGATTCGACACGCACTCCCCAGACAATACCCAATTGATAATAAACATATAATCTACACTCATCTACAACTAATCTCTACGCTATTATAAACTATGATCTGCTCTCACTCACACTATCTTTCCTTCAGTCTGCACTCCAGCTAACTCTTTCACTTCTCCCCCCCCCCCCCCCCCCCCCCACAAGGCTTAGCATCAATGTCTTATATACTTGTACATCTAGCTCCCTCTAGTGGCTGATCTAGACATGGCATTAGCCCTTGCAGTTTCTTATATTTCTGATAATACCACGCTGGGGTCAGAGTCGGTACCATTGTGGGTAAGAGTGTCACAATCTCTGGATTGCCGATCCAGGGAGGTGACTCCACGCCGCCTTTCAAACGTGACTGGTGTACTTGACGTCGGTCAGTCACAACTGTCTCTCGCTTCCAGTTCAGGACCCGAAGAAGTTGCTGACTTTTCATCAGTTGCGGAAGGCCTGGGGCCAGAGCTGGCATGAGATCCGCGGCCTGAAGGAGAACTGCATCAGACTGCAGCAGGGTCAGCGAGCCGCCATGTAAGTGTGGGGAGAAGGGGGAACTAGGCCCTGTCCGTACCTGAACTGCATCATTTTCCCCACTCTGCATGCATAGAATCATTGAATCCCCACAGTGCAGTAGGAGGCTGTTTGGCCCATCTAGTCTGCACCGACCCTCTGAAAGAGCCGTTGAAGTTAATCAGCATTGACGCACTCAACGAGACCAGAGTCTCGCTGCCTTTCTGACTTCCTCTCCTCTAGCTTCCCGAGGGCCTGTCCCGAAGTCACTGACACCCCTCCGGTCCCCCACCCCAGAGCCCTGTCTGTGAGCCGAGACAGTGAACGTGGTGTGCATCACAGCCGAACCCAATCCTCCCCTTGCCCAATATTCACGCCTGGATGTGCGTCAAGAGCGCTGACTGCTCCCTCCCAGGGGCACTCCAGTTTCTTCCGGGACTCCCGGAGGGGCATCGTGAGCAGGCGGGGTGAAGTGGGTGAGGGTAGGCAGGGAGGGTGTGGACGGTGAGGGGGGGGGGGGGGGGGGCAAGGACGGTGAGGGTGAAGAGAGGGAGGGTGGGCAGGGAGAGTGGGGAGAAAGGCAGCCCTGGGTTGCAGTTCGCTGGGCAATGTCGCTACCTGCTGGCGGAACCCGGAACGGCAGCGGCGACAAGTAGTCGCTCTTTCCTGGTCACCCAGCCTTCACGTACAAGTCCAGGCAGGGAACGCTGACAGGCCTAACCAGCTGGGCCCAATCCCCGTCCTGTTGTCCCCTGACAACCCATTAGCTGGCCTGTAATTGTCCATCTCATCCAAACCTGTCAGAATCAAGGACGCCAGATCTCCTGGGAGGGTTGACCTCTGAACCGATGCCTTATTTCTCCGCAGGATGAGTCTGCTACGATACAACAGCAACCTGTCCAAACTCAAGACCACCATGTTGTCCAGTTGCCAGCAGCTGAAAGCCAAGTTAGATTTCTTCCGCGTCAGTATTCAGATTGACCTGGAGAAATACAGTGAGCAGATGGCATTCGGCATCAGTGAGTATCCGGGAGGCGGGCATCGGGCAGAGCCGGGTGGGAAAAGGGATGGGCAAAATGCCGCTCGGCGGGGTCAGGCAGCTGGGTCAACCCCCCCCCCCCCCCCCCCCCGAGGCCATTGTAATGGTTCCAAACCTTTCCCCCCTCTCTCTCTCTGCCTGTCTCGTGGCCTCGTGAAATCCGGGAATGATTACAGTGGAGAAGGAGACCCAGCAGCCCATCATGCCAGTGCTATCTCTCTGTAAGGGCGCCGTGCCTAGTCCCACTCCCCAGTATTTTTCCCCCTAGCCTCAGAGGCGGAACGGTGGCACAGTGGTTAGCACTGCTGCCTCACAGCCCCAGGGTCCCGGGTTCGATTCCGGCCTCGGGTCACTGCCCGTGAGGAGTTTGCACGTTCTCCGCGTGTCTGCGTGGGTTTCCTCCGGGCGCTCCGGTTCCCTCCCACAAGTCCCGAAAGACGTGCTTGTTAGGTGGATTGGCCGCGCTAAAATTGTCCCTTGGCGTCCAAAGATGTGCAGGTTAGTGTGTGGGGTTATTGGGGGAGTGGGCTTGGGTAGGGCGCTCTTTCAGAGCGTTGGTGCAGAATGGGTGGGCCGAATGGCCTCCTTCTGCACTGTCGCGAATCTATGAATGATCCAGTTCGCCTTCGAAAGCCTCTATCGAATCTGCCTCCACTGCACTCTCAGGCAGCGCATTCCCGATTTAAACGCATTCTGCGTTTTTAAGGAAAAAGACTTTTCCGACTGCCGTATCTGCTCTTTGACCGATCCTCCAATCTGTCTCCTCCAGGTCGCGCCCTTTTCCGCCAAAGGGAACAGTTCCTGTCCCTCTGCTCTCTTTCCCCCCCCCGTGATTGGGAAAACCTCGATCGAATCTGCTCCCAACTTCCCTTCTCCAAGGACGACAGTCCCAGCTTCCCCAATTTATCCGAATAATTTATCCTTGGCTTATTTCTACATCGATCAACAACCTTTCCGAAACTTTAAAAAGCGCTGTATTGACTTGGGGCACTTTGAAATAGCGCGAAATGGCGAAGACTGCGAACTAAATACCGTTTTCCAGTCACCACAGGAAGCTTTTTGACAATGTTCAGTCTGCTTTTCCTTACGAAATGAGACGGCGTCAAAACGCGACTCTTACCCTGGATGTTTCAAATTGCTCGGATCGTGGCTGACCCCATCGTCTTTGCCTTCTAGCCTCGGAGAAAATGATCGCTGCCTGGAACGAGATGCAGCAGAAAGCGGAAGGCTGCGGGAGGGTGAGTGTTCTCTCTGCCCATGTTTGGGAAACGGACCCATTCGACTCTTTGCAATCATCTCTGATTTCTCCCGTTCCGTCCGGGCGTAGGCACAGGGAGGGTGGAGGTATGGGGTGTGCGTGGGCTTCACGGTTTTCGAGATGCCCGGGGGGGGTGGTGACAGTGATTCAAAGCTCGTCGAGCTTTTGACGTTTAAATGTAGCAAAGCCTGTAGGACCTTGGGCTTCGTAAACAGAGGATTTAATAATCTTTATTAGTGTCACAAGTAGGCTTACATTAACGCTGCAATGAAGTTACTGTGAAAATCCCCTCGTCGCCACATTCCGGCGCCTGTTCGGGTCACAGAGGGAGAATTCAGAATGTCCAATTCACCTAACAGCACGTCTTTCGGGACTTGTGGGAGGAAACCGGAGCGCCCGGAGGAAACCCACGCAGACACGGGGGAGAACGTGCACTCTCCGCGCAATCAGTGACCCAAGTCAGGAATCGAACCTTGGACCCTGGCGCTGTGAAGTAACTGTGCCTCCGTGCCGCCCGGGACAACGCAAGGAAGTTATGCTGAACCCTTATTAAGCGCTGACAAGGCCAGAACCATAGTGTTGCTTCCAGTTCCCGTCGCCGCACTTTAGGAAGGGGTGTGAGAGGGGGGAGGGGGGTGGGGGGTCCTCGAGAGTATGCGGAGGGAGGTTTACCAGAATGATCCCGGAGATGAGGGGGGTTTTGGCTCCAGGTTTGAGGTTGGAAAAGCTGGAGTTGTCTCCTCGGAGCGAAGGAGGTTGAGGGGGAGATTCGATCGAGGCGCACGAGATGGTGACGGGTTTACATAACGTCAGCAAAGAGAAGCTGTTCCCGGTCGTTGATGGGGCAACGGTGCAGGTTTTTAGGAGTGAGACATACAGGGTAGGCATGGAGTCTGTGGTAACCTCCGTGAGGTTCACGGAGAAACGGTAATCGTTCTCCCCGTGGAGCCCGTGGACAAGCAGCTTCCCCGGCAGTGGGTGGAGGCCCACTTGGCTGGGGTTTGTAAGATCAAGCTTAGAAGCCGGCCCAAGCGGGGACCGTGAAGTGTAAAAATAGTGACCGCCGCGGGGCAGACTTTAAGTGAAGTTAAGTCAATCCCTTCGTCATTCCTGGTTACCTGGTCATTGAAGAGTCGATGGGCTGAATGGCACCGTTGTGTGACGCCAGGAGGTGACAGCACGATGAGAAGTGGGCCAGAGACCGATATGGGACGAGGTGGGCCTGGGGACAGATTGGGGGGGGAGGGAGCTGGACCTTGGAGCCAGGACGGAGACTGAGATTCCACTCCTGGCTCAGTTGAGCTCCTGCCCAATTCCTGCAGCCTGACGTTCCGTTATTCCCATAGCTCTCTCTCTCTCTCTCTCTTCAGATGAACGACGTGACCAACCTGGACGAGCTGTCCATGGCACTCCAGACGGATCTGGTTGACCTTCAGAGGAGCCCGTCAGCGCGGCAACGAGGAGAAGGTCTGGAAAATCTGTAAGAAACTCCTTGATTTTCCCGGGTCCGTTACGCGCGTCAGCTTCTGCAACGTCCATTTGTCCTTCAGTCCGCCATTCGGGGAGGATTCCTTCTGCGTTTCGTGTCGATTCAACTACCTTTTCAGCTAAATTACCTTTGGAGCAGGGTGGCACAGTGGTTAGCACTGCTGCCTCACAGCGCCAGGGTCCCGGGTTCGATTCCCGGCTTGGTTCACTGTCTGTGCGGAGTCTGCACGTTCTCCCCCGTGTCTGCGCGGGTTTCCTCCGGGCGCTCCGGTTTCCTCCCACAGCCCAAAGATGTGCGGGTCGGGTGGATTGGCCGCGCTAAATTGCCCCTTTGTGTCCAAAAAGGTTAATTGGGGTCACTGGGTTAAGAGGATAGGGTGGAGGTGTGGGCTTGAGTGGGGTGCTCTTTTCAAGGGCTGGTGTAGACTTGATGGGCCGAATGGCCTCCTTCTGCACTGTAAATTCTATGATAAAAGAGAACTCATTTATGCCAAGTCTTTACCAATATTCCTCACTGTGTGTGTGTCTGTTAAGTATGGAGATAGGGACACACACTGTCTCCTCTTGTATCTGTTCCTCTGCTGGCTACTGACTGGGACCAACTCCTCGGATATGTCGCACAGAAAACAGGCCATTCAGCTCAACCCACTCATACTGCCGTCCATTTTCCACTCCAGCCTCCTCCTAGCCTTCCTCATACAGCTCTGTCAGTATAACCCTCTGTCCCCTTCTCCCCCACGTGTTTGTCCATTTCCCCCTCAAACACATCCGCACTCCTCACTTCAACCCGTGGTCGCGGGTTCCGCGCTCTCCCCGCTGTCTGGGCGAACACGTTCCTTCTGAATTCCCAATCGGATTTCCCGGTGACGATCTCGTAGTATGCTCCTTCCACCCGCACAAGAGGAAACATTCCGTATCCGCGCCGCCGAACGCCTTTCAGAATTTAAGTGCTCGATTAGGTCACCCCATCATCCCCCCTTTTTTTTTCCCGAAGGGGAAAGGGACCCGGCCTCTCGATCCTTTCCTGATAATGTAAACCCACAGATTCCTGGGATCGTCATTGTCAATCTTCTCTCCGCCCGCTACGACACTTCTGTACCCTTGGTATAACATGGCGACCGGGACTTCGCAGAGTAGCTGTCCGAATAGTGCCTGATAGGTTTTCTCGCTGTGTGACGCCCTGCTGGGATATATTTGGATGTCGTGGTACACTGTTCCTGATCTAACACGCTGCTTTTCTTTGTGCCCCGCCCTTAGTGAAGACGCTGCGATGGAATTGTATCGTAAACTCAGGGAGAAGCCAAGAGGTATGGACAAAGACAAAGTGATAAAAACAAACAACAGAAACAGCAAGTCAGCCACTGTAAAGTGAGGGGCTGACCCACTGAAATGCCTCTCGACTCTAAAGCTGGTCTTGCAGCAGTGGGCAGACGTTCAATTTTTACTTCTGGGTTTGTTTCTGTACTCCTGCAATTGCTTAGTTCCTCCTCCCAAACCTGGAGGTGTGGTGGGCAGGCAGGACGATTCCAATGGACTGCAACGGGACAGGAAGAGGCTGGCAGAATGGGCAGACGAGTGGCAACGATGAACAACTCCTCAAACATGGTCACGAACAGCCCCCACCATGCCTCAAAGCCCTCCGCTCAACCCCTCAGTTCAAACTTCATTTTCTCCGACTGGCGGAAGTCATACAGGGCCTCGAGCGAGGACGCCACCGCCGCCGGCATTGCCGATCGCCATTCCGATAACATTCTCCACCGGGCAGTCAGAGAGGCGAAAGCCTTCCTCCCCTCCATCAGCTCCGCCTTTTCCGATATCCCAAAAATCGCCACCATCGGATCCGGCCTGACCTCCTCCCGCAAGATCTTTGTTGGCGCCGCAAGCACTTCCACCCAATATCTCTCCAGCGTCTCACAGCCCCAGACCATATGCGCGTGGTTCGCTGGGTCCGCGCCCACACTTCTCGCGCTCGTCTGCCACCCCCTGGAAGAACCCACTCACCCTCGCCCGAGTCATGTGCACCCTGTGTACCACCTTGAACTTCGCCCTACGCAGTGCGCACTCCACACTCCCCAACCCATTTACCCCCCCTTCCCGCCCAAACTCCTCCTCCCATTTCTACTTGATCCTCACCACTTGCGTACCCGCCTTGCTCCCCCAGCCACCCGTATATGTCCCCAATCCTACCCTCCCCTTCCACATCCGGAAGCAGTAACCATTCCCAAAGGGCATATTTCAGCAGCCTGGAAAAACAGTTCCACACCTTCCGTACAAAGCCCCTAACTTGTGAACACCTAAATTCACTTTTCTTCGGGAACTCTACCCTCTCCCCCAGCTCCTCTATTGCTTGCGAGCCTCTCTTTCAAATACAAATATCTCGCCCTCACCAGAGGCAATTTAGAAGTAATGACCCCGGTCTAAAGTGTGTGCAGGAACGGAGGGAACAAGGTGCCTCATTCTCTGAAGGAGGCACCGCACATTGAGAGAGTAATTAGCAAAGAATAGGAGGACTCCTGCTTCGATAAATGTCCTCACCAGCAGTGGGCTCAATATTTCTGAAAACTTCCTGAATTCCATAGATTCACAACCCTTTGGGTGAAGAAGTTCCTCCTACACTCCGTCCTAAATCTACTTCCCCTTATTTTGAGGCTATGCCCCCTAATTCTGCTTTCCCCCACCAGTGGAAACAACCTCCCCGCATCTATCCTATCTATTCCCTTCATAATTTTATATGTTTCTATAAGATCCCCCCTCATCCTTCTAAACTCCAATGAGTACAGTCCCAGTCTACCCACCCTCTCCTCATAATCCAACCCCTTCAGCTCTGGGATTAACCTAGTGAATCTCCTCTGCACACCCTCCAGTGCCAGTACGTCCTTTCTCAAGTAAGGAGACCAAAACTGAACACAATACTCCAGGTGTGGCCTCACTAACACCGTATACAATTGCAGCATAACCTCCCTAGTCTTAAACTCCGTCCCTCTAGCAATGAAGGACAAAACTCCATTCGCCTTCTTAATCTCCTGTTGCACCTGTAAACCAACTTTTTGCGACTCGTGCACTAGGTAGGACCTTAAAAAAAAACAGAGGCATTGAGTACCAAAGCAGGGCCGTCGTGCTGACTTTTTCCACAAAGCTTTAGTGTGGCCTCCAACTAGATTATTGCATCCAGATCTGGTCATGGCACTTTGGAAAGGGATGTGAGGGGGTCCTCGAGAGGGTGCGGAGGGAAATTTGGTTGCAGGGCTGAGGGAGAGTTGAGCTCCAAGGTGTGGCTGGAGGAGCTGGAGTCGTTTTCCTTGGAGCGGAGGAGATTGACGGGGAGATTTGATCGAGCATTTCACAGATGTACGACAGAACGTCTTCACACTAGTAATGAGCTGGAACCCGCTGGCCGTGAGATTGGTGGAAGCGGAGACGATGAATGATTTCAAATAGAAATCGGGCGCACTCTTGAGGGAAATAAATTCGCAGGGACACGGGGAACGGGCAGTGGAATGGGACTGACTGCATTGCTGTGCAGAGAGCTGGCGTGGACTCGATGGGCTGAATGGCCCCCTTCTGTGCCTTCTCCTCACGGTGCTGTCTCCCAATACTCAGGGAAGGGAAGAAGGGGAGAGGAAGACATTGAGGATACCTGGAGGGTTCGATGTGGTCAGACGGCTTAACAGTATTCTGGGAAGAACTTTGGCACGGTGGTCAGCACTGCTGCCTCACAGCGCCAGGGGTGCCGGGTCCAATTCCGGACTCTGGTGAGCGTACGTGTGGAGTTTGCACGTTCTATGATTCTGTTTATGGTTGCTCTTGTAGACCAGAGGTCCAGTGGGGACAGCCAGGAGATGGTCCGAATTCTTTTACAAACCCTGCAAAATTTTGACAAGAAGGTGAAGGACATCTACACCCACCTCAGGTACCGTGTTGGGGAGGGGGGGTTGGGGGGGGGGGGGGGGGGGGGGGGGGGTGTACACCTTACCCAGTGGGGCCTAGTCTCGGCCTGGAAGCCTCCGATCTTACCGTGGAAAGTAAGGAAATCCAGCTCAACAAATCAAGTCAATTTTGGCTCCAGAAAATGGCCGTGGACGCTTCCAGATAATTGTTTAAAAAAATAAATAAAGAGACAACAATTTTGATGAGTCCATTCAGGAAAATGAGTTGTCACTTAAGCCTGGCGTGCCCTCTGGACAATGGGCAGCACGGTAGCACAGCGGGTAGCACTGTTGCTCCACAACGGCAGGGTCCCAGGTTCGATTCCCGGCTTGGGTGACTGTCTGTGCGGAGTCTGCACGTTCTCCCCCCATGTCTGCGTGGGTTTGCTCCGGGTGCTCCGGTTTCCTCCCACAAGTCCCGAAAGACGTGCTGTCAGGTGAATCGGACATTCTGAATTCTCCCTCTGTGTACCCGAACAGGCGCCGGAATGTGGCGACGAGGGGATTTTCACAGTAACCTCATTGCAGTGTTAATGTAAGCTGACTTGTGACAATAAAGATTCTCATTATTAGGATTGCCAACAGAAATAATGGAAAGTAGCTTTCTCGAGAACACTCTGTTGGTTGGTGGGAGATGGGGCGGTTTTGGACTCCATTAGACCACACGTGAGGGTAGCGAGCAGAGGACAGCCCTCTGTTTAAATAAGCGGAAACAGAATGACTCAACTCTGTAGCCTGACCCTTGGCTTTGCTACATCACCCAGCATCGGGAACCTGACCGATACTTGGCTTATTTGCTCCTGTCCTGGTCGAAGCACCACGTTCGAGAATTAAGAAAAAAGTAATGTTGAACATTAGTTTGTAATCTCAGGGATAGGACGCACTGTTGGGACTGTGGAAGCTTTGCTCTGTATCTAATGTTGTACCTAAACCACAGCGTGTCTTTAACCTGTATACGAGGGACAAATGACCACAAGTTTGGTTGATACAAAAAAACACTTTATTTCACACACACAATAGTTAGTATTAATTAATCACACACACACAGTTGCAAGTTGAACTCTAAGCTAATACACACAAGAAAGACCTTAACTTAACTTCCAAGTGATTGGCAAATTCAGGACAGATATGGCCTCATCTAGAAACCTGGGGCCTGGCAGTGCTGGGCCTCTGTGTCCTCAGCTCTGGTCCCTCTGACGATGGCATGGATGGTCTTCCTCTTGGCCGGTTGTTGTGGGCTGTCGGAAGCTGCAGTCGGGAGAGCGAATGGTGGGGTGCGCAGCATCTTTTATCCCTGAAAGTTTTTTGCACCCCCTTGGGCGTTCCCACTTGGCATCCAATCCATCGACCCTGATCGATCCTAGCCAATCCTTTGCCACCCTTATGGCGGGGCGGGTCCCGATCGGCCATGGCCGTCAGGGTCCGAGGCACGTAGGCCTTTCCAAATAAGGAAGCCAAAGCCAACCAAGTCTGCCACTTATTGTCTATTCCCACCCGGAGCCCATTGTCCCGGGATGGCCTCTCAACGGACTTTCGCCTGTGTTACTCTTGCAAAGTCTGGGCTGCCGCATGTCTGTACCTGCCTTTGACCATTTTTCCCATCAGCCCTTGCAGGAGCCCATTTTAGGTGGCCACGTTCGCTCAGGCTGACCCGCCTCCGATCTCGTGTACTGTCCATCTGTGATCACTTACCTTCAATACCACTGAGGTCAGGAAAGTGAAGCATCTAGTCAGGGCGGGCACCAGGAATGAGTCAGGAGTTTCGATATTACCTCTCCGGACCTGAGCATCTCTGACAAGACGACCTTTTATTGCCTAACTTTAGTGTTCTTCGGACAGCCGTGGTGAGCTGCCCTCCCACTGGTGGGCTGCTCTCCCAAGAGCAATAGCAGGCAGGAACACACAGTGCACTTTGGTGGGAAGAATGGAGCCATGGACTATTTTCCCAAATGGGAAAAGGCTTAGGAAATCGGAAGCACAAAGGGACTTGGGAGTCCTTGTTCACGATTCTCTTAAGGTTAACGTGTAGGTTCAGTCGGCAGTTAAGAAGGCAAATGCAATGTTAGCATTCATGTCGAGAGGGCTAGAATACAAGACCAGGGATGTACTTCTGAGGCTGTAGAAGGCACTGGTCAGACCCCATTTGGAGTATTGTGAGCAGTTTTGGGCCCCGTATCTAAGGAAGGATGTGCTGGCCTTGGAAAGGGTCCAGAGGAGGTTCACAAGAATGAGCCCGGGAATGAAGAGCTTGACGTATGAGGAACGTTTGAGGACTCTGGGTCTGTACTCGTTGGAGTTTAGAAGGATGAGGGGGGATCTTACTGAAACCTACAGGATATTGAGAGGCGTAGATAGGGTGGCACAGTGGTTAGCACTGCTGCCTCACAGCTCCAGGGACCCAGGTTCAATTCCGGCCTCGGGTGACTGTCTGTGTGGAGTCTGCATGTTCTCCCCGTGTCTGCGTGGGTTTCCTCCGGGTGCTCCGGTTTCCTCCCACAGTCCAAAGATGTGCAGTTTAGATGAATTGGCCACGCTAAATTGCCCCTTAGTGTCCAAAAGGTTAAGTGGGGTTAATGGGTTACGGGGACAGGGTGGAGGCGTGAGCTTAAGTAGGGTGCTCTTTCCATGATCGGTGCAGACTCGATGGGCCGAATGGCGTCCTTCTGCACTGTTGATTCTATGAGCGGGCGTGGAGAGGATGTTTCCACTTGTAGGAGAAACTAGAACCCGAGGGCACAGCCTCAGACTGAAGGGACGGTCCTTTAAAACAGAGATGAGGAGGGATTTCTTCAGCCAGAGGATGGTGAATCTGTGGAACTCTTTGCCGCAGAAGGCTGTGGAGGCCAAATCACTGAGTGTTTTTTAGACAGAGATAGGTAGGCTCTTGATTAATAAGGGGATCAGGGGTTATGGGGAGAAGGCAGGAGAATGGGGATGAAAATATATCAGCCATGATCGAATGGCGGAGCAGGCTCGATGGGCCGAGTGGCCTAATTCTGCTCCTATGCCTTATGGTCTTCTGGCCTTCAGAGTGAAGGGATAGTGGTATGGTAAGAGCAAGGTTGATTGGAAGGCTGTTTGATGTCTGGAAGCTTTGGCCTGGGTGGTTGCGAGAGGGGGTTGTGTTCCTGATCTCTGTATCTGTTATGGCTGTGCAGTAAAACTCTGGCCTGCAAGCAGAAGGTGATTAAACTGCTACCCCAGCTCGACGAGGTACTGCAGCAGATGGCAGACGATGAGAAGCTGGTGATGAAACTGCAGGAAAAACGGCAGAAAGAGCTCTGGCACCTCCTGAAGATCGCATGTGTGAGTATCATTACTCCGTCATGTTGCCTGGCAGGGATTAGCACTGCTGCCTCACGGCACCGAGGACCCGGGTTCGATCCCGGCCCCGGGCCACCGTCCGTGTGGAGTTTGCACATTCGCCCCGTGTCTGCGTGGCTCTCGCCCCCACAACCCAAAGATGAGCAGGTTAGGTGGATCGGGCCACGCTAAATTGCCCCTTAATTGGAAAAAATGTAATCGGACACTCTAAATTAAAAAAAACAACAATTTCATTGCTATTCTCTGATTTGCTGGCCATGTTCTCTTACGTTGAAAAAGTGACTAAACTTCGAAAGTGCTTTTTGTTGAGTTGGTTGGGCACACTGGACCAGAATCAAACGCCAGAAGCCTGGAAACATAGGCCCGAATCCCATTGTGGCAGCTGGGGAAGTTAAATGCAGTGAATTAAATGGACCTGGAATAAAAAGTTAGCACCGAAAATGACCGTGCAACTACCGGATTGTCGATCGAAACTTGTCTGGTTTGTCCCCCCGCCCCCCCCCCCCCCCAAATGCCTTTTAAGGGAGGAAATCTGCCATCCTTGCCCAGCCTGGCCTACATGTGACTCCATGGCAACTGCCCCCTGAATTGGCCTAACAAGCCACACTGCGGCAGTCAAGAAGGCGGCTTCACCATCATCTCGAGGGCAGGGCACCGTCCTTACCATCGATGCCCAAGTCCCGCGGCCGCCATGCGATTGGGGATGTTTCGACTTGCGGTTTAAATATGGTGGAGCGGGACACGCAGTCCCACCGTCGATTCGTCCTCGCAGTGACTTCCCTCCCAGTTGGGCCTCCTGCATTGGGCAGAGTTGCAGCCTGGCTTTCATTAACTGGAGCTGCTGTTGACGGGGGTTTTAAGGCGGGGTTTCATAGTCAGGAAGTCTGCAAAGGAATTGGATAGCACTTGAACAGGGGTAGAACGGTTGGGCTGTGGGGAAAGAGCGGGGAGTACGGGTCTTGTCGAACACACGAACGCACTCCCGTAACAGCCTCCCCGAACAGGCGCCGGAATGTGGCGACTAGGGGCTTTACACAGTAACTTCATTTGAAGCCTACTTGTGACAATAAGCGATTTTCATTTCATTTGCATTTCATTTTCACTTTTCTGAAGAGCGCGATGGGCCGAATAGCCTCCTGTGTCGCACATCGGGCAGCATGGTAGCACAGTGGTTAGCACAGTTGTTTTACAGCTCCAGGGTCCCGGGTTCGATTCCGGCCTCGGGTCACTGTCTGTGCGGAGTCTGCACGTTCTCCCCGTGTGTGCGTGGGTTTCCTCCGGGTGCTCCGGTTTCCTCCCACAGTCCAAAGACGTGCAGGTTAGGTGAATTAGCCATGATCAATTGCCTTTAGTGTCCAAAAACAATTACGTGGAGTTTCTGGGTTACGGGGACAAAGGGGTATAGGGTGTGGGGCTTGGGTAGGGTTCTCTCCAAGGGCCGGTGCAGACTCGATGGGCTGAATGGCCTCCTTCTGCACTGTAAATTCTCTGATTCCATGCAGTTTCCCGAAGATAATGTTCGGAAGCGGATTCTCCGGGCTGCCTGTTTTGTGGAGGTCTCCGTCATAGCCACCCCACTGCTTTTGCCCGGTTTCCAGCGAGCTGGACCTGAGCGGATGTCCTGTGCTTTGTTTCAGAGTAAAGTGCGAGGCCCGGTCAGTGGAAGTCCGGAGACTCTCTGTGCCAGCCGCCTGTCTGCCCCCAGCCAGTCCATCTCTCCTCCCCGGCTCACGCCCGGCATGCTGCTCTCCGAGAAATCCAGGAATGCGTAAGTTACTGGGCCAGCGTCAATCCCGGAAGATGGGGACGGGAATTTGGTTCGTGGGGGGGGGGGGGGGGGGGGGGGCTTCTGGAAGAGAGGTGGAGAGAGTGGCTCCAGTGGATATGAGCCGCCCGATATTCTGTTCTCAAGCAGGGCACTGGCGGTTCTGAGGCTCAAGTGCCCGAGGGACACAGGTCCCCGGAGAGAGGCCACCGACTCTCCTCTCTCCGAATGGCAGCTCCCCCCCCCCCCCCCCCCCCCCCCCCCTCCACCCGCAGTGGGCGCCCACTGGGCCAGTTTCAGGCCAAGTTACCACACCGAGCACCTCGAGGCCCCCCCGCCCACCGCGGACGTCTTGCGTGCACATTCAGCTGCCTCCCCAACCCCCGCACTGGAGCCGACGCTGTACGTGGGTTGAGTGTGGGTGTGAGCAGAGAGAGTGTGTGTGTGTGTGTGTGTGTGTGTGCACAGAGTGAAGTGTGACTTGGTACAGTTGTCTGGGAGGTCTGTGGGCAAAGGGCAGAGGTGGACAGAGAGTTGCGCTGGGCTCGGAGTTGGATCCGAGGATTTTCCCAAAGCCTCTTCTTGTTTTTTGACCCTTTCCAGTGAGGAGTCATTCGGAGTGATTGAGGAAAGCCAGAATTTCCGCAGCCAGCTTCTGAATGTCATGCAAGAGACAATACAGGACAATGAACACTCTCTGCAGGTGAGATTGAGTCTGCGACTGTGACAAAGGCTGCGCAGTTTCCGGATTTTATTCACTTTCAACAAGTAACTGTTGGCAATTCTTCTTTTCTAATGAGGGAGCTTTACTCTGTATCTAACCCCGTGCTGTACCTGTCCTGGGAGTGTTTGATGGGGACAGTGTAGAGGGAGCTTTACTCTGTATCTAACCCCGTGCTGTACCTGTCCTGGGAGTGTTTGATGGGGACAGTGTAGAGGGAGCTTTACTCTGTATCTAACCCCGTGCTGTACCTGTCCTGGGGGTGTTTGATGGGGACAGTGTAGAGGGAGCTTTACTCTGTATCTAACCCCGTGCAGTACCTGTCCTGGGAGTGTTTGATGGGGACAGTGTAAAGGGAGCTTTACTCTGTATCTAACCCCGTGCTGTACCTGTCCTGGGCGTGTTTGATGGGGACAGTGTAGAGGGAGCTTTACTCTGTATCTAACCCCGTGCTGTACCTGTCCTGGGAGTGTTTGATGGGGACAGTGTAGAGGGAGCTTTACTCTGTATCTAACCCCGTGCTGTACCTGTCCTGGGCGTGTTTGATGGGGACAGTGTAGAGGGAGCTTTTCTCTGTATCTAACCCCGTGCTGTACCTGCCCTGGGAGTGTTTGATGGGGACAGTGTAGAGGGAGTTTTACTCTGTATCTAACCCCGTGCTGTACCTGTCCTGGGAGTGTTTGATGGGGACAGTGTAGAGGGAGCTTTACTCTGTATCTAACCCCGTGCTGTACCTGTCCTGGGAGTGTTTGATGGGGACAGTGTAGAGGGAGCTTTACTCTGTATCTAACCCCGTGCTGTACCTGTCCTGGGGGTGTTTGATGGGGACAGTGTAGAGGGAGCTTTACTCTGTATCTAACCCCGTGCAGTACCTGTCCTGGGAGTGTTTGATGGGGACAGTGTAAAGGGAGCTTTACTCTGTATCTAACCCCGTGCTGTACCTGTCCTGGGCGTGTTTGATGGGGACAGTGTAGAGGGAGCTTTACTCTGTATCTAACCCCGTGCTGTACCTGTCCTGGGAGTGTTTGATGGGGACAGTGTAGAGGGAGCTTCACTCTGTATCTAACCCCGTGCTGTACCTGTCCTGGGAGTGTTTGATGGGGGCAGTATAGAGGGAGCTTTACTCTGTATCTAACCCCGTGCTGTACCTGTCCTGGGAGTGTTTGATGGGGACAGTGTAGAGGGAGCTTTACTCTGTATCTAACCCCGTGTTGTACCTGTCCTGCGAGTGTTTGATGGGGACAGTATAGAGGGAGCTTTACTCTGGATCTAACCCCGTGCTGTACCTGTCCTGGGAGTGTTTGATGGTGACAGTGCAGAGGGAGCTTTACTCTGTATCTAACCCCTTGCTGTACCTGTCCTGGGAGTGTTTGATGGGGACTGTGTAGGTGTTGTTTTACTCTGTATCTAACCCCGTGCTGTACCTGTCCTGGGAGTGTTTGATGGGGACAGTGTAGAGGGAGTTTTACTCTGTATCTAACCCCGTGCTGTACCTGTCCTGGGAGTGTTTGATGGGGACAGTTTAGAGGGAGCTTTACTCTGTATCTAACCCTGTGCTGTACCTGTCCTGGGAGTGTTTGATGGGGACAGTGTAGAGGGAGCCTTACTCTGTATCTAACCTGTGCTGTACCTGCCCTGGGAGTGTTTGATGGGACAGTGTAGAGGGAGCTTTACTCTGTATCTAACATCTTGCTGTACCAGTCCTGGGAGTGTTTGGTGGGGGACAGTGTAGATGGTGCTTTACTCTGTATCTAACCCCGTGCTGTACCTGGCCTGGGAGTGTTTGATGGGGACAGTGTAGAGGGAGCTTTACTCTGTATCTAACCCCGTGCTGTACCAGTCCTGGAAGTGTTTGATGGGGGCAGTATAGAGGGAGCTTTACTCTGTATCTAACCCCGTGCTGTACCTGTCCTGGGAGTGTTTGATGGGGACAGTGTAGAGGGAGCTTTACTCTGTGTCTAACCCCGTGTTGTACCTGTCCTGCGAGTGTTTGATGGGGACAGTATAGAGGGAGCTTTACTCTGGATCTAACCCCGTGCTGTACCTGTCCTGGGAGTGTTTGATGGTGACAGTGCAGAGGGAGCTTTACTCTGTATCTAACCCCTTGCTGTACCTGTCCTGGGAGTGTTTGATGGGGACTGTGTAGGTGTTGTTTTACTCTGTATCTAACCCCGTGCTGTACCTGTCCTGGGAGTGTTTGATGGGGACAGTGTAGAGGGAGTTTTACTCTGTATCTAACCCCGTGCTGTACCTGTCCTGGGAGTGTTTGATGGGGACAGTTTAGAGGGAGCTTTACTCTGTATCTAACCCTGTGCTGTACCTGTCCTGGGAGTGTTTGATGGGGACAGTGTAGAGGGAGCCTTACTCTGTATCTAACCTGTGCTGTACCTGCCCTGGGAGTGTTTGATGGGACAGTGTAGAGGGAGCTTTACTCTGTATCTAACATCTTGCTGTACCAGTCCTGGGAGTGTTTGGTGGGGGACAGTGTAGATGGTGCTTTACTCTGTATCTAACCCCGTGCTGTACCTGGCCTGGGAGTGTTTGATGGGGACAGTGTAGAGGGAGCTTTACTCTGTATCTAACCCCGTGCTGTACCAGTCCTGGAAGTGTTTGGTGCGGGACAGTGTAGAGGGAGCTTTACTCTGT
Source organism: Scyliorhinus torazame (assembly GCF_047496885.1). Lineage (NCBI taxonomy): Eukaryota > Metazoa > Chordata > Chondrichthyes > Carcharhiniformes > Scyliorhinidae > Scyliorhinus > Scyliorhinus torazame. The sequence goes on from NC_092726.1 coordinate 23,373,903, forward strand.
ATCTAACCCCGTGCTGTACCTGTCCTGGGAGTGTTTGATGGGGACAGTGTAGAGGGAGTTTTACTCTGTATCTAACCCCGTGCTGTACCTGTCCTGGGAGTGTTTGATGGGGACAGTGCAGAGGGAGCTTTACTCTGTATCTAACCCCGTGCTGTACCTCTCCTGGGAGTGTTTGATGGGGACAGTGCAGACGGAGCTTTACTCTGTATCTAACCCCATGCTGTACCTCTCCTGGGAGTGTTTGATGGGGACAGTGCAGAGGGAGCTTTACTCTGTATCTAACCCCGTGCTGTACCTGTCCTGGGAGTGTTTGATGGGGACAGTGGAGAGAGAGCTTTACTCTGTATCTAACCCCGTGCTGTACCTGTCGTGGGAGTGTTTGCTGGGGACAGTGTAGAGGGAGCTTTACTCTGTATCTAACCCCGTGCTGTACCTGTCCTGGGAGTGTTTGATGGGCACAGTGTAGAGGGAGCTTTACTCTGTTTCTAACCCCGTGCTGTACCTGTCCTCGGAGTGTTTGATGGGGACAGTGCAGAGGGAGCTTTACTCTGTATCTAACCCCGTGTTGTACCTGTCCTGGGGGTGTTTGATGGGGACAGTATAGAGGGAGCTTTACTCTGGATCTAACCCCGTGCTGTACCTGTCCTGGGAGTGTTTGATGGGGACAGTGCAGAGGGAGCTTTACTCTGTATCTAACCCCTTGCTGTACCTGTCCTGGGAGTGTTTGATGGGGACAGTTTAGAGGGAGCTTTACTCTGTATCTAACCCTGTGCTGTACCTGTCCTGGGAGTGTTTGATGGGGACAGTATAGAGGGAGCCTTACTCTGTATCTAACCTGTGCTGTACCTGCCCTGGGAGTGTTTGATGGGACAATGTAGAGGGAGCTTTACTCTGTATCTAACATCTTGCTGTACCAGTCCTGGGAGTGTTTGGTGGGGGACAGTGTAGATGGTGCTTTACTCTGTATCTAACCCCGTGCTGTACCTGGCCTGGGAGTGTTTGATGGGGACAGTACAGAGGGAGCTTTACTCTGTGTCTAAACCCGTGCTGTACCTGTCCTGGGAGTGTTTGATGGGGACAGTGTAGAGGGAGCTTTACTCTGTTTCTAACCCCGTGCTGTACCTGTCCTTGGAGTGTTTGATGGGGACAGTGTAGAGGGAGCTTTACTCTGTATCTAACCCCGTGCAGTACCTGTCCTGTGAGTGTTTGATGGGGACAGTGTAGAGGGAGCTTTACTCTGTATCTAACCCCGTGCTGTACCTGTCCTGGGAGTGTTTGATGGGGACAGTGTAGAGGGAGCTTTACTCTGTATCTAACCCCGTGCTGTACCTGTCCTGGGAGTGTTTGATGGGGACAGTGTAGCGGGAGCTTTACTCTGTATCTAACCCCGTGCTGTACCTGTCCTGGGAGTGTTTGATGGGGACAGTGTAGAGGGAGCTTTACTCTGTATCTAACCCCGTGCTGTACCTGTCCTGGGAGTGTTTGATGGGGACAGTGTAGAGGGAGCTTTACTCTGTATCTAACCCCGTGCTGTACCTGTCCTGGGAGTGTTTGATGGGGACAGTGTAGCGGGAGCTTTACTCTGTATCTAACCCCGTGCTGTACCTGTCCTGGGAGTGTTTGATGAGGACAGTGTAGAGGGAGCTTCACTCTGTATCTAACCCCGTGCTGTACCTGTCCTGGGAGTGTTTGATGGGGGCAGTATAGAGGGAGCTTTACTCTGTATCTAACCCCGTGCTGTACCTGTCCTGGGAGTGTTTGATGGGGACAGTGTAGAGGGAGCTTTACTCTGTATCTAACCCCGTGTTGTACCTGTCCTGCGAGTGTTTGATGGGGACAGTATAGAGGGAGCTTGACTCTGGATCTAACCCCGTGCTGTACCTGTCCTGGGAGTGTTTGATGGTGACAGTGCAGAGGGAGCTTTACTCTGTATCTAACCCCTTGCTGTACCTGTCCTGGGAGTGTTTGATGGGGACTGTGTAGGTGTTGTTTTACTCTGTATCTAACCCCGTGCTGTACCTGTCCTGGGAGTGTTTGATGGGGACAGTGTAGAGGGAGTTTTACTCTGTATCTAACCCCGTGCTGTACCTGTCCTGGGAGTGTTTGATGGGGACAGTTTAGAGGGAGCTTTACTCTGTATCTAACCCTGTGCTGTACCTGTCCTGGGAGTGTTTGATGGGGACAGTGTAGAGGGAGCCTTACTCTGTATCTAACCTGTGCTGTACCTGCCCTGGGAGTGTTTGATGGGACAGTGTAGAGGGAGCTTTACTCTGTATCTAACATCTTGCTGTACCAGTCCTGGGAGTGTTTGGTGGGGGACAGTGTAGATGGTGCTTTACTCTGTATCTAACCCCGTGCTGTACCTGGCCTGGGAGTGTTTGATGGGGACAGTGTAGAGGGAGCTTTACTCTGTATCTAACCCCGTGCTGTACCAGTCCTGGAAGTGTTTGATGGGGGCAGTATAGAGGGAGCTTTACTCTGTATCTAACCCCGTGCTGTACCTGTCCTGGGAGTGTTTGATGGGGACAGTGTAGAGGGAGCTTTACTCTGTGTCTAACCCCGTGTTGTACCTGTCCTGCGAGTGTTTGATGGGGACAGTATAGAGGGAGCTTTACTCTGGATCTAACCCCGTGCAGTACCTGTCCTGTGAGTGTTTGATGGGGACAGTGTAGAGGGAGCTTTACTCTGTATCTAACCCCGTGCTGTACCTGTCCTGGGAGTGTTTGATGGGGACAGTGTAGAGGGAGCTTTACTCTGTATCTAACCCCGTGCTGTACCTGTCCTGGGAGTGTTTGATGGGGACAGTGTAGAGGGAGCTTTACTCTGTATCTAACCCCGTGCTGTACCTGTCCTGGGAGTGTTTGATGGGGACAGTGTAGCGGGAGCTTTACTCTGTATCTAACCCCGTGCTGTACCTGTCCTGGGAGTGTTTGATGGGGACAGTGTAGAGGGAGCTTTACTCTGTATCTAACCCCGTGCTGTACCTGTCCTGGGAGTGTTTGATGGGGACAGTGTAGAGGGAGCTTTACTCTGTATCTAACCCCGTGCTGTACCTGTCCTGGGAGTGTTTGATGGGGACAGTGTAGCGGGAGCTTTACTCTGTATCTAACCCCGTGCTGTACCTGTCCTGGGAGTGTTTGATGAGGACAGTGTAGAGGGAGTTTTACTCTGTATCTCACCCCGTGCTGTACCTGTCCTGGGAGTGTTTGATGGGGACAGTGTAGAGGGAGCTTTACTCTGTATCTAACCCATGCTTTTTGATGTTGGAGCTTGGAGTGAAAGCTGTCCTACGCCTGGCCTGACAAAAGTTATCACAAAAATAATGAGCAAGGCGATCATTGAGTTAATTCCTATTTTGTTCTTTGTTTTAGTCACTGGATTGGAGTTGGCTCTCTAGCTAACGTGGAACCCATTGGAGTTGGGACGGGGAAATGTGGAAACCCCTCTCCAATCAGCTGGACTGTGTGACCAGAAAGACAATGGCCTTCGTCTCAATCCGGTGACGCGGCGGGGAGCCCGAATGCAGGTTGCATCGATTTTGTTTTGGCAAGAGGAAGCGCCTCGCGGACCTTGCACCACGCAGAGCTCGACCCGCGCTGCGTCCTGTCCCTCAGTCCTCTGGCGATCAATATTTCAAAATCGTCTCTGGTTCCACACGCTTGGCTTGGGAGCCTCAGCTCCCCTCCGACCCCAGACTCCGCCGTTTCCCGGTTCGTGCCGTCCCAGGAAGGGGCGGGTCTTGTCAGATCGTGGTTGCTCAGTGAAGCGTGGAGCCAGCCACTGTGGATTCATGCATCTCGTGGGGTAGGGTGGGCTGCAGGTGGGGCCTGGTTGGGGGGGGGGGGGGAAGCGGGGGGGGTGTTTGCCAGGCACTACAGATCTGGACAGTGGAAGAAGATGTCAGATTGCACCTCATTTCCTCGCTGCCTTATTTGAGCCGGATTCCTGCCGCTGTAAACCCCAGTTGCGGGCTGACTGGATCTAAACAAGGTGCTCAATCAACTGCCCCGTTATTGCAGCACCAGCAACCTTTTAAAAAAGAAATTAAAGTGCCTTGCATTCTGTACAGCCTTCATCCTGTCTGTGTCGTACGTCTTATTGCTGCCTTGTGTGACGTGTGGAAATAAAGTTCGATCAAAAACCTGCTGATGTTTGGTGACTTGTCTGGCTTGGTCACTGACTAAACATTTTATTCCAATTAACGGGCCATTTAGCGAGGCCAGTCCACCTACCCTGCACATCTTTGGGTTGTGGGGGCGAGACCCACGCAGACACGGGGGAGAATGTGCAAACTGCACTCGGGCTGGGATCGAACCCGGGTCCTTGGCGCCACTGTGCCACCCTGCGCCCTGGTGTTGTGGTCAACATTAATAGCTCAACCAACATCACGGTAAACCAAATGATCTCTGGTGATCATCCCAGTGTCCAAATTGGCTGCATGCCTCCCACTTTAACATAGCGACTGTCACATTGGTGCTTCCAATATGTGCCGAGGACGTGAAAGGAGATATACAAATGCAAATATCTTGGGGACGTCGAGACTGGTAGCTTCGAGATGAGGATAACGATCATCTTTATTCTTGTCACAAGTAGGCTTACATTAACACTGCAATGAAAAAAGGAAATGAAGAAGGAGCTGTTGGCCCCGATATTACAGGTGATCGAAGGGCTAAAGGAGGAGCAAAAGACCCAGGAGCGGGAGCTTCGGGTCATGAAGGCAAAGGCTGCCGAGAATGAGGACGACATACAGGGCCTGGTGGTGAAGACGGAGACGCAGGAGGCACACCATAAACGATGTGTGGAAAGGCTGGAGGCACTGGAGAACAACGCGAGGAGGAACAACCTGAGGATTCTTGGTCTTCCTGAAGGTGCGGAGGGAGCGGACGTCGGGGCATATGTAAGCACGATGCTGCACTCGTTAATGGGAGCGGAGGCCCTGGCGGGTCCGCTGGAGGTGGAGGGAGCATACCGAGTGATGGCGCGAGGACTGAGAGCAGGAGAAATTCCTAGAGCCATAATGGTGAGATTCCTCCGTTTTAAGGACAGAGAGATGGTCCTTCGATGGGCAAAGAAAACTCGGAGCAGTAAGTGGGAGAACGCGGTGATCCGCGTATACCAAGACTGGAGTGCGGAGGTGGCGAGAAGGAGGGCGAGCTTTAATCAGGCCAAGGCGGTGCTTCACAAAAAGAAGATAAAATTCGGAATGCTGCAACCGGCAAGACTGTGGGTCACATATCGAGGGAGGCACCACTACTTTGAGACGGCGGACGAAGCGTGGACTTTTATTGTGGAAGAAAAACTGGAATGAGCGGGTTATTAAAAAGAACGTTTGAACAAAGTGGTGGGGCGAATGTGGGGGGCGAAGAGGGGGGTTAAAAAGGGGGGAAAGAGGAGTTTTATGTTATTAATCCTGCGATGTGGTAACTTTTCTCTCTTCCACAGGAGGTGGTGGGGGGAGGAAAGGAGGTGGAAGAGATGGGGCGTTGGCCATTGGGGGCGGGGCCAAGGGGGAAGCGCGGGCTCGGTTCCCGCGCTATGATAATCATGGCGGGAAGCAGGAAGGAGGGGGCATTGCACGGTGCGAGCCGAGGTCACGGGGGGAAGCCGAGGTCGGCCAGAGTTTGCTGACTTCTGGGAGCAACATGGGGGAAGTAATTACGCTAGCGGGGGATCTAGCGTGGGGGGTGGGAGGGGGGAATTACTGGGTTGCTGCTGCTGGGGAGAGGGGGGAGCTGGTATGGGAGAGGATGGGCGGGGGGACACCGCCTGGGGGAGATACAGCTGCGTGGGAACCGGGTGAGGAGCTGGAAAAAGGGGATGGCTAATCGACAAGGGATGGGGGTAAAAAGCCCCCCAACCCGGCTGATCACGTGGAACGTGAGAGGGCTGAACGGGCCGATAAAGAGGGCACGGGTACTCGCACACCTTAAGAAACTTAAGGCAGACGTGGTTATGTTACAGGAAACGCACTTGAAACTGATAGACCAGGTGAGACTACGCAAAGGTTGGGTGGGGCAGGTGTTCCATTCGGGGCTAGATGCGAAAAACAGGGGTGGCTATATTAGTGGGGAAGCGGGTAATGTTTGAGGCAAAGACTATAGTGGCGGATAGCGGGGGCAGATACGTGATGGTGAGTGGCAAACTACAGGGGGAGACGGTGGTTTTGGTAAACGTATATGCCCCGAACTGGGATGATGCCAATTTTATGAGGCGTATGCTAGGACGCATCCCGGACCTAGAGGTGGGAAAGTTGGTAATGGGGGGAGATTTCAATACGGTGTTGGAACCAGGGCTGGACAGGTCGAGGTCCAGGACTGGAAGGAGGCCGGCAGCAGCCAAGGTGCTTAAAGATTTTATGGAGCAGATGGGAGGAGTAGACCCGTGGAGATTTAGCAGACCTAGGAGTAAGGAGTTTTCGTTTTTCTCCTATGTCCACAAAGTCTATTCGCGAATAGACTTTTTTGTTTTGGGAAGGGCGTTGATCCCGAAGGTGAGGGGAACTGAGTATACGGCTATAGCCATTTCGGATCACGCTCCACATTGGGTGGACTTGGGGATAGGGGAGGAAACAGAAGGGCGCCCACCCTGGAGAATGGACATGGGACTAATGGCAGATGAGGGGGTGTGTCTAAGGGTGAGGGGGTGCATTGAAAAGTACTTGGAACTCAATGATAATGGGGAGGTCCAGGTGGGAGTGGTCTGGGAGGCGCTGAAGGCAGTGGTTAGAGGGGAGCTGATATCAATAAGGGCACATAAAGGAAAGCAGGAGAGTAGGGAACGGGAGCGGTTGCTGCAAGAACATCTGAGGTTGGACAGGCAATATGCGGAGGCACCGGAGGAGGGACTGTACAGCGAAAGGCAAAGGCTACACGTAGAATTTGACTTGCTGACAACGGGTACTGCAGAGGCACAGTGGAGGAAGGCACAGGGTGTACAGTACGAATATGGGGAGAAGGCGAGCAGGTTGCTGGCCCACCAATTGAGGAAAAGGGGAGCAGCGAGGGAAATGGGGAGTGAGGGATGAGGAAGGAGAGGGGGAGCGGGGAGCGGAGAGAGTGAATGGAGTGTTCAAGGCATTTTACAAAAAATTATACGAAGCTCAACCCCCGGATGGGAGGGAGAGAATGATGGGCTTTCTGGACCGGCTGGAATTTCCCAAGGTGGAGGAGCAGGAAAGGGTGGGACTGGGAGCACAGATTGAACTAGAGGAAGTAGTGAAAGGAATTAGGAGCATGCAGGCGGGGAAGGCTCCGGGACCGGATGGATTCCCAGTTGAATTTTACAGGAAATATGTGGACTTGCTCGCCCCGGTACTGACGAGGACCTTTAATGAGGCAAAGGAAAGGGACAGCTGCCCCCGACTATGTCTGAGGCAACGATATCGCTTCTCCTAAAGAAGGAAAAGGACCCGCTGCAATGCGGGTCCTATAGACCTATTTCCCTCCTAAATGTAGACACTAAGATTCTGGCCAAGGTAATGGCAATGAGGATAGAGGATTGTGTCCCGAGGGTGGTCCATGAGGACCAAACTGGGTTTGTGAAGGGGAGACAGCTAAATACAAATATACGGAGGCTGCTAGGGGTAATGATGATGCCCCCACCAGAGGGGGAAGCGGTGATGGTGGTGGCGATGGATGCCGAGAAAGCATTTGATAGAGTGGAGTGGGATTATTTGTGGGAGGTGCTGAGGAGATTTGGTTTTGGAGATGAGTATGTTGGATGGGTGCAGCTGTTGTATAGGGCCCCAGTGGCGAGTGTGGTCACGAATGGACGGGGATCTACATACTTTCGGCTCCATAGAGGGACAAGGCAGGGATGCCCTCTGTCCCCGTTACTGTTTGCACTGGCGATTGAGCCCCTGGCAATATCATTGAGGGGTTCCAAGAAGTGGAGGGGAGTACTTAGAGGAGGAGAAGAACACCGGGTATCTCTGTATGCGGATGATTTGTTATATGTCGCGGACCCGGCGGAGGGGATGCCAGAGATAATGCGGACACTTCGGGAGTTTGGAGAATTCTCAGGATATAAACTGAACATGGGGAAAAGTGAGTTGTTTGTGGTGCATCCAGGGGAGCAGAGCAGAGAAATAGAGGACTTTCCGCTGAGGAAGGTAACAAGGGACTTTCGTTACTTGGGGATCCAGATAGCCAAGAATTGGGGTACATTGCATAGGTTAAATTTAACGCGATTGGTGGAACAAATGGAGGAGGACTTCAAGAGATGGGACATGGTATCCCTGTCACTGGCAGGGAGGGTGCAGGCGGTTAAAATGGTAGTCCTCCCGAGATTCCTCTTTGTGTTTCAGTGCCTCCCGGTGGTGATCACGAAGGCTTTTTTTCAAAAGGATCGAAAAGAGTATCATGAGTTTTGTGTGGGCCGGGAAGACCCCGAGAGTGAGGAAGGGATTCTTACAGCGTAGCAGGGATAGGGGGGGCTGACACTACCGAGCCTAAGTGAGTACTACTGGGCCGCTAATATTTCAATGGTGAGTAAGTGGATGGGAGAAGGGGAGGGAGCGGCGTGGAAGAGATTGAAGAGGGCGTCCTGTAGGGGGACTAGCCTACAGGCTATGGTGACAGCCCCATTGCCGTTCTCACCGAGGAACTACACCACAAGCCCGGTGGTGGTGGCGACTTTGAAAATTTGGGGACAGTGGAGACGGCATAGGGGAAAGACGGGAGCCTTGGTGGGGTCCCTGATAAGAAATAACCATAGGTTTGCCCCGGGGAGAATGGATGGGGGATTTGGAATATGGCAAAGAGCAGGAGTAACGCAACTGAAAGATCTGTTTGTGGATGGGAAGTTCGCAAGTCTGGGAGCGCTGACCGAGAAATATGGGTTGCCCCAAGGGAATGCATTCCGGTATATGCAACTGAGGGCTTTTGCGAGGCAACAGGTGAGGGAATTCCCGCAGCTCCCGACGCATGAGGTGCAGGACAGAGTGATCTCAAAGACATGGGTGGGGGACGGTAAGGTGTCAGATATATATAGGGAAATGAGGGACGAGGGGGAGATTATGGCAGATGAGCTGAAAGGGAAATGGGAAGAAGAGCTGGGGGAGGAGACTGAGGAGGGGCTGTGGGCGGATGCCCTAAGTAGGGTAAACTCATCGTCCTCGTGTGCCAGGCTAAGCCTGATTCAATTTAAGGTGTTACACAGGGCGCATATGACTGGAGCACGGCTCAGTAAATTTTTTGGGGTAGAGGATAGGTGTGCGAGATGCTCGAGAAGCCCAGCGAATCACACCCACATGTTCTGGTCATGTCCGGCACTACAGGGGTTCTGGCTGGGGGTGACAAAGATGCTTTCGAAAGTAGTGTGGGTCCAGGTTGAACCAAGCTGGGGGTTGGCTATATTTGGGGTTGCACAAGAGCCGGGAGTGCAGGAGGCGAGAGAGGCCGATGTTTTGGCCTTTGCGTCCCTAGTAGCCCGGCGCAGGATACTGTTGATGTGGAAGGAAGCCAAGCCCCCGGGGGTGGAGACCTGGATAAATGACATGGCAGGGTTTATAAAGCTGGAACGGATTAAGTTCGTCCTAAGGGGATCGGCTCAAGGGTTCACCAGGCGGTGGCAACCGTTCGTCGAATACCTCACAGAAAGATAGAGGGAATGGAAAAGAAGGCGGCAGCAGCAGCAGCAGCCGGGGGCGGGGGGGGGGGGGGGGGAGGAACCAGAAGGAGTCTCAGGTTTATTAATATATATGTATAATATGTATAGGTCGTTGCTATAAATAATTGTATATTGGACTGTTAAATCATATTTTTGGAGAGTGTTTATCTGAGACAAGGCAGTTGCCATTTAGTTTTAGTTTTCGTTTTTGTTATATATTATTTATTCTTTGTTTATAAAACAGGTCATTGTTATCTATACTGTTATATTATTGTGTAAAGGATACACAATGTACTGTGATGGTTGACCAAAAATTTTCAATAAAATATTTATTAAAAAAAACAACAAAAAAAAACACTGCAATGGAGTTACTGTGAAAACCCCCTAGTCGCCACACTCCGGCGCCTGTTCGGCTACACCGAGGGAGAATTCAGAATGTCCGATTCACCTAACAAGCACGTCTTTCGGGGACTGTGGGAGGAAACCGGAGCGCCCGGAGGAAACCCACGCAGACACGGGGAGAACGTGCAGACTCCGCACAGAGCGTGACCTAAACCGGGAATCGAACCCGGGACCCCGGAGCTGTGAAGCAACAGTGCTAACCACTGTGCTACCGAGCCGCCCCCAACTAACCATTTTGGTACGGTCTACAAAGAGAAATAAACAAGAGAAATGTTCTGGGCAGTTTCATCACATGACCTTCCGTCATCGAATACATCTATTACCGCATTGCTGCTCCGATTGGAAAGCGGGCGGACTCTCCCCTTAAAGAATAAGCCAGGTCAACGAGAGCTTTGAACGCTACGTGTTCCAGCAGAGGCTTCAGGGTAAGGATGAGCCTTTTCAGTCCTTCTTAACCCATCTCCGTATCCTCGCGCAGTGCTGCAACTATGGCTCCACTTCCGACTCCATGATCCGCGACCAGATCGTTTTCTGGGTTCACTCCGATCCCCTTCGCCAAAGGTTAAAGTTAAGCAGCTCACCCTTACCATCGCCATCGAAACCTGCGTCCTCCACGAGCACGCTAACAACCGGTACTCTTATATCAAGGCGGCAGAGATGGCGCGGCAAGGCCCCCACGATGCGGAGCGGGTGCAGGCCGTAAAACAGCTCCCGGCCACGAGTCTGGATGAGGGCGGCCATTTTGTGCGTTTTTCCCGGGCTCCTGCGCATGCGCGCCATGGCCAAGGGGACGGTGAGGCCGACGACCGGACTGCGCAGGTGCGCACATCATTCGACCGCACCACGCATGTGCGGTGGCGCACGGAGCGTCCTGACGTCGGCGCCATGATGTGCAGCAACTGTGGCTCCGCCCATTTAAAGTGGCAATGTCCCGCGCAATCGCGACACTGTCTCCAGTGTGGCAACCTTGGCCACGACGCAGCCCCGTGCAGATCTGCTCAACTGCCCAATGCACGGCGATCCCAGTCGCAGCGCAGGAACATCCGGTCAGTACAGCAACCCGTTGCCGACTCCGACATGGTTCCAGATTCCGACACCGAGGGCCTCACATCCCCATTCCGGGTGGGCATCACCACCAAGCATACGATGCCTTCAGCGAAGAAGGTGAAACAACTCCCAGTGATGAGCATTGATCCGGACGGCGAGTGGTGTGCCACCCTCACGGTCAACGAGGCTCGCATACGCTTCAGGCTGGACACCGGCGCTTCAGCGAACCTCATTTCGATGTCTGACCTTGACGCCATCCGCGTCAAGCCGAGCATTCTTCCACCGGCCTACCAGCTCCTCGACTAAAATGGCAATGCCATTTCTTCAGAAGCAACCCTGAGTTTTGAAATTGTCGGAACCAACAGAGCTTCCCTGCTCGGTGCTCGGGCCTGCAAAATCCTGAATCTTGTGCAGCGGGTTCACACCATGTCGTCCGCAGAGGCAACGGCCTCGCCAGATGTCAACTTCCAAGCCCAATTAGATGACATCATAGCACAATACCACAGTGTCTTCGAAGGTATGAGTACACTACCTTACTGAAACAAGATACCGCTGAAGCCGAATGCCACACCTGTGGTTTATGCAGCAGGTCGGGTGCCAGCGCCCCTCAAGGACCGCCTCAAGCATCAGCTGCAAGACCTCCAGGACCAGGGCGTCATTTCTAAGGTCGCTGAACCCACGGACTGGGCTAGCTCCATGGTCTGTGTCCAAAAAACCGTCAGGGGAACCATCGACCGCAAAGATTTGAACCGTAACATCATGAGGGAACACTACCCGATACCTAAACGGGAAGAGCTCACCAGCGAAATGGCTCACGCCAAGCTTTTCACCAAGCTGGAAGCCTCCAAGGGGTTTTGGCAAATACAGCTGGAAGCATCCAGTCGAAGGTTGTGCACATTTAACACCCCGTTCGGTCGCTACTGTTACAACCAGATGCCCTTTGGCATCATCTCCGCCTCGGACGTGTTCCACCGCATAATGGAGCAAATGATGGAGGGCATCGAGGGAGTGCGAGTGTACGTCGATGATATCTGGTCCACAACTCCTCAGGAGCACATCGATTGCCTCAAGCGAGTGTTCCACATGGCCTCCGACTCGAGAGCCAAATGCTCGTTCGGCCAAGCAGAAATAAAGTTCCTTGGCGACCATATTTCGCAGTTCGGTGTGCGGCCAGATGCAATCAAGGTGGCGGCGATCAACGCCATGAAGACCCCGGGAGGCGGTCCTCCGCTTCATGGGGATGGTCAATTTCCTTGCGAAGTTTACCCCAACCTTGCATCGCACACCACAGCTCTCCGCAATCTTGTCAAAAAAACTACGGACTTCCAGTGGCTCCCCGCTCATGAGCAAGAGTGGCGTGAGCTCAGGGCGAAACTCACCAAGGCCTCGGTACTGGCATTTTTCGACTCTGCCAAGGAGACGAAGATCTCCACTGACGCGAGCCAGGTTGGCATTGGGGCAGTACTCCTCTAGCGGGACGAATACTCCTCCTGGGCCCCAGTCGCATATGCCTCTAGAGCCATGACGCCTACTGAGCAACAATACGCTCAGATTGAAAAAGAATGCCTGGGCCTCCTCACAGGGATAGACAAATTCCATGATTACGTGTACGGACTCCCCAAATTCACAGTCGAGACAGACCACAGGCCATTGGTTCACATCATCCAAAAAGACCTCAATGATATGACGCCACGGCTACAACGTATCCTCCTCAAACTCCGCCGCTAGGATTTCGACCTGGTCTACACCCCGGGCAAAGAGCTCATTGTGGCCAACGCACTCTCTAGATCCATCACCACGCCGTGTGAGCAGTCGGACTTTGTCTGTCAGATAGACGCTCAGGTGAAGTTTTGTGCATCCAACTTTCCGGCCACTGATGAAAGGGTCGTGCAAATTCATCAGGAGACGGCCAGGGATCCTTTACTCCAGCGGGTGATGCGACATCTCACGGATGGTTGGCAAAAGGGGCAGTGCCCCCAGTTTTATAATATAAAGGACGATCTAGCGGTAGTGGACGGCATATTAATGAAGCTGGACAGGATAGTAATCCCACAGAGCATCCGAGAGCTGGTCCTCGGCCAGATCCACGAGGGTCACCTGGGGGTCGAAAAGTGTCGAAAAGGCAGTATATTGGCCAGGCATCAGTCAGGATATCGCCAACACGGTCCTCAATTGTCCAACGTGTCAAAGGTTCCAGCCGGCTCCGCCCAAAGAGACTCTACAGCCGCATGAACTGGTGTCCTCCCCATGGTCCACAGTTGGTATTGGCCTCTTTCATGCAAAGGGCCGAGACTATGTCCTCCTCGTGGAGTACTTTTCCAACTACCCCGAGGTGGTCAGACTGACTGACCTCACAGTGAGGTCAGCAACGGTCATCAAGGCACGCAAAGAGACTTTTGCCCGTCAAGGGTGATTTGGAGATGTGGATCAGAAATTGGCTAGCTGAAAGAAGACACGGTAGTGGTTGATGGGAAATGTTGAGAATGGAGTTCAGTCACAAGTGGAGTACCACAAGGATCTGTTCTGGGGCCGTTGCTGTTTGTCATTTTTATCAATGACCTAGAGGAAGGCGCAGAAGGGTGGGTGAGTAAATTTGCAGACGATACTAAAGTCGGTGGTGTTATCGATAGTGTGGAAGGATGTAGCAGGTTACAGAGGGATATAGATAAGCTGCAGAGCTGGGCTGAGAGGTGGCAAATGGAGTTTAATGTAGAGAAGTGTGAGGTGATTCACTTTGGAAGGAATAACAGGAATGTGGAATATTTGGCTCATGGTAAAGTTCTTGAAAATGTGGATGAGCAGAGGGATCTAGGCGTCCATGTACATAGATCCCTGAAAGTTGCCACCCAGGTTGATAGGGTTGTGAAGAAGGCCTATGGAGTGTTGGCCTTTATTGGTAGAGGGATTGAGTTCCGGAGTCAGGAGGTCATGTTGCAGCTGTACAGAACTCTGGTACGGCCGCATTTGGAGTATTGTGTGCAGTTCTGGTCACCACATTATAGGAAGGACATGGAGGCTTTGGAGCGGGTGCAGAGGAGATTTACCAGGATGTTGCCTGGTATGGAGGGAAAATCTTATGAGGAAAGGCTGATGGACTTGAGGTTGTTTTCGTTGGAGAGAAGAAGGTTAAGAGGAGACTTAATAGAGGCATACAAAATGATCAGGGGGTTGGATAGGGTGGACAGTGAGAGCCTTCTCCCGCGGATGGAAATGGCTGGCACGAGGGGACATAGCTTTAAACTGAGGGGTAATAGATATAGGACAGAGGTCAGAGGTAGGTTCTTTACGCAAAGAGTAGTGAGGCCGTGGAATGCCCTACCTGCTACAGTAGTGAACTCGCCAACATTGAGGGCATTTAAAAGTTTATTGGATAAACATATGGATGATAATGGCATAGTGTAGGTTAGATGGCTTTTGTTTTGGTGCAACATCGTGGGCCGAAGGGCCTGTACTGCGCTGTATTGTTCTATGTTCTATCTATGTTCTAAGGCATTCCACTTACAGTCATGACTGATAATGGCCCTTGTTTCTTCAGCCAGGAGTGGACGGATTTTGCCCGGCGGTACAATTTTACGCACGTCACTTCAAGCCCCCACTACCCCCAGTCGAATGGGAAGACTGAAAAGGGGGTCCACATTGCTAAAAGACTGTTGTGCAAAGCTGCTGACTCGGGTTCGGATTTTAACCTGGTGCTGTTAGCCTACAGGGCGACCCCTCTGTCCGCTGGCCTGTCCCCAGCACAGCTGCTAATGAACCGCACACTACGGACGACGGTGCCGGCTATCCCCAACCCGGACCTTGACAATCGTCTGGTCCTGCAGAGGATGCAACAGTCTCGGGATCAATGCAAGTCGGCGTATGAAGCCCACGCCACGGATCTCCCTGCTCTGGCTCCTGCTGACCGGGTTCGTGTTCAGCTACCTGACGGTGGCTGGTCTGCCCTGGCTGTGGTGGTGAAGCAAGTGGCCCCGAGATCGTTCCTCGTTCGCAAGCATGGTGGCTCCTTTCTTCGGCATAATGGTCAGGCACTGCGGCTACTTCCACGCCCGCCACCTGAACGCGATGTCCCGCCTCGCATGCCGGTTACTCAGGACGCGCCCTTCCGCGAGACCACCGATCTGCCAGTTCTTTTACCAACCTCTACATTGGAGGCAGTTCTGCCCGTTCAAGTGCAGGCGGCCCATAACCCACCCTTGAGGCGGTCAACCAGAACTCGTCGCCTGCCACAGAGACTGAATTTATGGACTGAATGTTGCATTACCTTGTGATCCGTTTATACATCTCTACGTATTGTTTCTTCCTAATTTGTTATCTGCCCTCTCTCTGCACTAGACACCTTCCCATGTGAATATGTTAACATACTTTGTATATAGTCAGGCTCCTGTACATGCACGCACACACACACACTATTTTTTGACCTACACACATTTTGTAACAAGTAAAAAAAAAAGGGGGGATGTCATAATATACACACAGGTAGATGATGGTGCAAAGACAGGCAGTGATTGACACACAGGATGACCAGTGAACACACAGAACACAGCAACCAATCAACAGACAGGACACAACCACTATAAAGCCAGAGGGCACTAGTTTTCCTGCTCTCTCGGGATCCAGCCTCTGAGACAGTCAGAGCCCGGGAACAGCAACTAGAACATACACCATGTGGTAGTAAGATAGTCTGGTCAGGTTAGCCTCAGGTCTCCAGTCAAGTCAGCATCGTGTCAACCCACAGTTAAAGTATGTATGATAGTTAAGAGTTCAATAAAATCGAGTTGCATTTCTTCAAGTGTTGGAAGCCTGTCTCTCTCACTGCTGCAGTAAACGCAGTCCTCACAGACCCGGCATACCCAACACATCAGCTGGGAGGGTTAACGGTTGAGGTCAGTTAATTTTCCTCCGAGAACTGTTGAAAGATGTGTGCAGTTAAGTAGTTTAACAGGGTGCGTCAGTGGTCAGCACTGCCGCCTCACTGCACCAGGGACCCGGGTTCGATTCCAGCCTCGGGTGACTCTATGCGGAGTCTGCACGCTCTCCCCGTATCAGCGTGGATTTCCTCCGGGTGCTCCGGTTTCGGCCCACGTTCCAACGATGTGTAAGGTAGTTGGGGCCTAGGTGGGGCGCTCTTTCAGAGGGTCGGTGCAGACTCGATGGACCGAGTGGCCTCCTGACTGTAGGGGCTCTATGGAACAGTTTGTTATGATTAACTACTAGCAACTATATCCACCTACGGTATAATGTGGAAGTTAGGACCTGTCTCCATGCTTGCCTCTGCACACGTCTCTGCAGAAGGCCGCCTGCCAGAGTCCGGTCATTTACATCACCGAGTAGGCACTGCCACTCCCACGTTAACCCTCTCCAGGCCAAGCCCGAGAATCAGTTGGCTGATTGCAGACTGCTGAGCCAAACAGCAGCCACTCTCTAATAGTTTCCGAACCGACGCAACAGAGAGATTAGAAAGGGAGCATGTTTTTTCACACACCTGCCTTTTCTTCCATGCCAAACGTATTCGGAAGAGGAATCTTTAAATTCCTGGAGTCTCCGGAATAGTTTTGGAACGTTGCAAATCCTGTAGCCTTCCTTAAAACAGGAACAGCCTGAGACTGCATCAAGTGGAACTATGTAATTCCTTAAAAAGTAATATAATGAGTGGGCAGGAGTATGGGGTTGAATATCCACAATTGCAGTAATTATATTGATTTTGTTATCCACTCCACTCTGGCCCCAGCACTTTTCCTTCCAGCGTGTCCCAACAATCCTGTGTATCAGAACGACTTTGTTTTAATTCTTTATCGAAAGTAGTCGAGGTAGAACTTACAGTTATTGTCAGTGGATCGTCCCTTATCTTTGCTCTTCCCGTTGCCGACCTGGCAGTGTTCAGCCCCGCTTTCCAGAATATTCTTGAGATCCTTGGCCAGCTTTAATAATAATAATCGCTTATTGTCACAAGTAGGCTTCAAATGAAGTTACTGTGGAAAGCCCCTCGTCGCCACATTCCGGCACCTGTTCAGGGAGGCTGGCACGGGAATTGAACCGCGCTGCTGGCCTGCCTTGGCCTGCTTTCAAAGCCAGCGATTTAGCCCAGTGTGCTAAACCAGCCCCTATTCACGGTGCGTTATGGCTCCGGGTGAACCTCTTCAGTTCTGAAGCAGTGCCACAGGGCCTCGAAACTCGGTTTCTCACTCCACAGATTGCCGCTCCCCGTCGCAGTGGCTGGTATTCTCACGTTACAAAGTGCCAATTTGTATTGATTACTCATTACTTGCTGCGACAGCAGATGATCTTCAAACCTCCCCATGAACCTGTTCCCCCCCCTCCCTTGTCGCCTTCAAACACATGCACTAAACCGGAATCTCCCTGACGCTGCATCCCACTTGAGAGGAACCCAAAACTAAGGTTCAAATTGAGCTGGGAGCTCTTCCTTCATGTCGTCAGCCTCTGCACTTCCCTCCTCATCCTCGGATTCCAAGAGACCCATGTCACCATCACCGAGGGCTTTCGCTGACGTGGTTGGTTTAATATCCGTCACGTTTGCGCTGTATTATAACACCTGCAAGGAACGCCTTTGTCCTTCCTGAGGACAGAATATTATCGCGCCACACCCAAATGCATGAAAGCCAGCTGAAAGTTCAAGAGCTTCAAACACCGCTGTCATTGTGTGACCGAACCTACCCCTCGATGTAGCCCCTGTCTGCCGCGTAGTCTTTCAGCCCCTTCACCCTGAAGGTAGACTTCAGGCCGCCAAATTCCCTGCGGGGAGTGGCAGTTCAGATTTAAGACCGGTGCCACTCTGCCGCAAACTGTTGCGGGCATGCAAGGCAGTGGAAGGCTCCCCATTGCAATACAATGGTGTATTTGTGCTCCGCAGCTATGGCCCAAGTTGTCGTGCTCCGTTGCTATGGTCCAGGTTGCTCGTGCTCCGCTGCTATGGCCAGGCTATTGCGCTCCGTTGCTGTGGTCCAGGTCATCGTGCTCCGTTGCTGCGGTCCAGGTTTCTCGTGCTTCGTTGCTACGGTCCAGGTTTCTCGTGCTCCGTTGCTATGGCCCAGGTTGTCGTGCTCCGTTGCTATGGCCCAGGTTGTCGTGCTCCGTTGCTATGGTCCAGGTTGCTCGTGCTCCCCTGCTATGACCCAGGTTGTCGTGCTCCGTTGCTATGGTCCAGGTCATCGTGCTCTGTTGCTATGGGCCAGGTTTTCGTGCTCCATTGCTACGGTCCAGGATGCTCGTGCTCCGTTGCTATGGGCCAGGTTGTTGTACTCTGTTGCTGTGGGCCAGGTTTTCGTGCTCCATTGCTACGGTCCAGGATGCTCGTGCTCCGTTGCTATGGGCCAGGTTATTGTGCTCTGTTGCTCTGGTCCAGTTTGCTCGTTCTCCATTGCTATGGTCCAGGTTGCTTGTGCTCCGTTGCTATGGGCGGATGCTCGTGCTCCGTTGCTCTGGCCCAAGCTGTCGTGCTCCGTTGCTATGGGCCAGGTTTCCATGCTCCATTACTATGGTCCAGGTTGCTCATGCTCAGTTGCTATGGGCTGAGTTGCTCGTACTCCATTGCTATGGGCCAGGTTGTCATGCTCCGTTGCTACGGTCCAGGTTGTCGTGCTCCATTGCTATGGGCCAGCTTGTCGTGCTCCATTACTACGGTCCAGGTTGTCGTGCTCCATTGCTACGGTCCAGGTTGTCGTGCTCCATTGCTACGGTCCAGGTTGGCATGCTCCGTTGCTACGGTCCAGGTTGATCGTGCTCCGTTGCTATGGTCCAGCTTGTCGTGCTCCATTACTATGGTCCAGGTTGTCGTGCTCCATTGCTACGGTCCAGGCTGTCGTTCTCCGTTGCTATGGTTCAAGTTGTTGTGCTCCGTTGCTATGGTCCAAGTTGTCGTGCTCAGTTGCTATGGGCTGAGTTGCTCGTACTCCATTGCTATGGGCCAGGTTGTCATGCTCCGTTACTATGGTCCAGGTTGCCGTGCTCCATTGCTCTGGTCCAGGTTGCCGTGCTCCGTTGCTACGGTCCAGGTTGTTGTGCTCCGTTGCCACTGTCCAGCTTGTCGTGCTCCGTTACTATAGTCCAGGTTGTCCTGCTCCGTTACTATAGTCCAGGTTGTCCTGCTCCATTGCTATGGTCCAGGTTTTTGTGCTCCATTGCTATGGTCCAGGTTTTTGTGCTCCATTGCTATGGGCCAGTTTGTAGTGTTCTGTTGCTATGGACCAGGTTGTCGTGCTCTGTTGCTATGGGCAGGTTTTCGTGCTCCGTTGCTACGGTCCAGGATGCTCGTGCTCCGTTGCAATGGTCCAGATTATTGTGCTCCGTTGCAATGGGCCAGGTTGTTGTGCTCCGTTGCTATGGGCCAGGTTTCCATGCTCCATTACTATGGTCCAGGTTGCTCGTGCTCCGTTGCTATGGGCTGAGTTGCTCGTACTCCATTGCTATGGGCCAGGTTGTCGTGCTCCGTTGCTACGGTCCAGGTTGTCGTGCTCCGTTGATATGGGCCAGGTTGTCGTGCTCCGTTGCTATGGGCCAGGTTTCCATGCTCCATTACTATGGTCCAGGTTGCTCGTGCTCCGTTGCTATGGGCTGAGTTGCTCGTACTCCATTGCTATGGGCCAGGTTGTCGTGCTCCATTACTACGGTCCAGGTTGTCGTGCTCCGTTGCTATGGTCCAGGTTGTCATGCTCCATTACTATGGTCCAGGTTGTCGTACTCCATTGCTACGGTCCAGGTTGTCGTGCTCCGTTGCTATGGGCCGTGTTCCATTGCTATGGGCCAGGTTATCGTGCTCCGTTGCTATGGGCCGTGTTCCATTGCTACGGTCCAGGTTGTCGTGCTCCGTTGCTATGGGCCGTGCTCCATTGCTATGGGCCAGGTTGTCGTGCTCCGTTGCTATGTTCATGCGGGATGTTCATGCCCTCTTACAATGGATGCGGAGTGCTCATGCTCCATCGCTGCGGGGTTCTCGTGAGCTGTTGCTATGGGCCAGGATGCTGGTGCTGTGTTTACTATGTGGCGGGATGCCATGATGCTGGTGTGTTGCAGCTCCGCGGAGTGGCTGCTGACAGCCTTCGTCCTCTTTCAGGCCTCTTGCTCACTCAGCGGTGAGTGTCGGAAAACTATCCAAGGACAGGAGCTGGGAGGCCCATAGCTCTGTGCTCCCAAGAGGACTCCCAGTCATCCCAGGTCGGGCCTGTGGTTCTGCGGCTGCCGGAGGAGCCTGATGTGTACATTCTTTGGAAAAGGGGATCCTGACGTTGAAAAACCCTCTTTTAAAGCTATCTGGATGAGGATACCCCTTTGTTAGAAAAGGGTCCTGCAGGAGATGCCTTCTTTAAACGGGATTGCGGTTTTAAAAGTGCTCTTTAGGACTTCGTTAAGCAAGCACTTCCTCGTAATCGGATTGTCTTGACGCCCTCCTCAACTATTGCTCTGTCTCCTCTTCATTTGTGTGCAGGTGGCACCGACGATTATGCCGGAAGAATGAGAAGCGTTTCGCACATGATGCACTGCCTGGGCCGCGACAATTTTAAATTTGACTTTATCCCATACGGTTGCCATTGCACCCGTAAGAAAAGGCGGATCGTGATCGGCAAGCCAGTGGATTTTATCGATTGGTAGGTACTGCGAGTCCTGACAAGTGAGGATGGAAAGTATGGACCTGCATTCAGATAGCGCCTTCCCCATCCTTGGGACGTCCCGAAGCGCTTCACCGTCAATGGTGACCCTCCAGATGCAGTTAAACACAGCAGGCAGATCACACACAGCCAGACTCCCGTCACTGAGATAAATAACTCATTATGCCGTTTTAATGGTGTCGGTCAATGTGAGCCACAAGAACTCCCTTTTTCTTTGATAGGAATTTTGGTTTCCAACAATTCAATCGCTTCCATGCTACACCAACTCGTAAGCCTGGACTATGTACTCAAATCTGGACAGTAGGGCTTAAACCAATGTTCTGTCAACTGAGGCGCTACTATTAACCAATAGAACTTGTATGTAAAAGTTCAGGTTAAGTGCGAGCTGAGCCTTTTAACATGCCTTATCCTCGCATTACGTCACAGAATCACAGAATGGTTACGACGCAGAACGAGGCCATTTGGCCCATCGTGTCTGCCCCGGCTCTGCAAACGAGCATTGTGACTTAGTGCTACTCCCCTGCCTTTTCCCCGTACCCCTGCACATTGTTTCTACTGTGGACCAGGATTCAATCCCGGCCCCGGGTCACTGTCCGTGTGGAGATTGCACATTCTCCCCGTGTCTGCGTGAGTCTCACCCCCACAACCCAAAGATGTGCAGGGTAGGTGGATTGGCCACGTTAAATTGTCCCTTAATTGGAAAAAAGTTTTAAAATTCAAATAATCATCTAACACCCTCTGGAGTACCTCGATTGAAGCTGCCTCCACCACGCTTGCAGACAGTGCATTCCAGACCCCGAACCACTCGCTCTGTGCCAATGTTTTTTGTCGCGTCACAATTGCTTCTTTTGCAAATCATTTTAAATCTGTTGCCTCCCTCATTCTTGGTCCTTTTCCGAGCAGGAATAGTTTCTCCTTGTCTGCTCTATCCAACGCCCTCACGATTTCTACCAAATCTCCGCTCAACCTCCTCTCCCAGGGTAACTGTCCCAATCTCTCCAATCTACCCTCACAACTGAAGTCTCTCATCCTTGGAACCATTCTTGCGAACCTCTTCTGCACTCTCTCCAATGTGTTCACATCCTTCGTACAGTGTGATGCCCAGAACTGTGCACAACGCACATCCTATTCCATCCCCCCGTCACATGCGACTTTCTTGAGAGGCAAAAGAGAGAATTAAAATTGTAAGCCGATCACTGAAATGTCTGTGATATGATTAAATCACTGAGTAACCAAAGTAATATTAATAACCTTAATTAGTGTCACAAGTGTAGAATTTCATAGAATTTACAGTGCAGAAGGAGGCCATTCAGCCCATCGAGTCTGCACCGGCTCTTGGAAAGAGCACCCTCCCCAAGGTCAACACCTCCACCCTATCCCCATAACCCAGTAACCCCACCCAACACTAAGTAGGCTTACAGTAACACTGCAATGAAGTTACAGTGAAAATCCCGGAGTCGCCACATTCCGGCGCCTGTTCGGGTACACTGAGGGAGAATTCAGAATGTCCAAATTATCTAACAGCACGTCTTTCGGGACTTGTGTCTGCGTGGGTTTCCTCCGGGTGCTCCAGTTTCCTCCGACGAGGAGAACGTGCAGACTCCGCGCAGACAGTGACCCAAGCCGGGCATCGAACCTGGGACCCTGGCGCTGTGAAGAAATTTGGGAAAGGGTGGGGTAAATGAAGATTAGGATGAATTTAATTTGAGTTGAAAAAAAAAAAAATTTAGAGTACCCAATTCTTTTTTTTTCCAATTAAGGGGCAATTTATCGTGGCCAATCCACCTAGCCTGCACATCTTTTTGGGTTGTGGGGGCGAAACCCACGCAGACACAGGGAGAATGTGCAAACTCCACGCGGACAGTGACCCGGGGCCGGGATCGAACCCGGGACCTCGGCGCCGTGAGGCAGCAGTGCTAGCCACTGCACCACCGCACCGCCCCTGAATTTGAATTTTTATCGCCGAGGATTCTAAATAGCAGGAACGCTAGGTTGAGTGAGGGCAAGAAATAAACCCTTCTTTGCTTCTGTTACGAGCGCTCCTCGTGTAGTTTCAGAATGGTACAATCGTGGAGCGGTGCCCATCCCCAAATTGGCCAGCCATGGGGTGTGCAGTTGGAGAAGGCTGCTGGGAAATGTTGTGTGGCTCTGATAATGCTGCTACTTGACCAGGCGCAATACGAAACAATCTGCAAACAGATTGTCCCACCACACCTGTGCGTGTTCTCAGTGTCCTCCCCGTCCGCCATTGTAGATGTCTGTCCCGTCGTGTCCGACGCCTACTGTAAACACACCCTTCCTCGGCATTCCTCTGAATGTGAACGCTTCATCCGAATGAATGAATGAATGAATGCTGCTCCCCGTCTTTTTCAAAGGTGCTGCCTCCAGCATCAGTGCTGCTACAAGACGCGAGTCGGAGAAGGTTGCAACCCGATGGTCCACTACAGGTGGAGCTGCGTGGACGGGATCGTCGAGTGTCCTTCAAGTAAGTCGAACTGGTGAAGATCGTGTGTGCTCGCAAGGCAGACACTGGGCGGCGTGGGGCTACAGATCGAGCAGACCCTGGGCATTCGCAAACTCTTCCACCCAACACCAGGGGTGAGGCAAGGCTGTCAGCACATATGTGACAACTGGGACTGGCTGAGAGGTATATTGGTCAGTGTTCCGGACGTGGGAATACATTCTTGCTGGTTCCGCGTCACGTGGTGCGTAACGACATCAGCAGAGTGTTTGCGCGGGCTGTGGGCGGATCACCACCTTGATTGTATCGAGCAACACCGTGAATAAACCACTCATCGTGTTTTACAAGAATCCAGAGTGTGGGCGACTCCACGCCTTTGTGACAACAAAGAAATATAACAGTCGTGCCACTAGGGGGAGCTCTCCGGCTATCCTTCAAAATGGTACCATGGGATCGCCCCCTGATAAGGGCAGATGTAGCCTCGGCTTTCATCTCCCATCTGAATGTTGGGCCCCCTGGTTGTGCAGCGCTCCTTTAGCGATCCCTCAGTGGTGTCTCGCCCTTTGGTAGTGCAGACCTTTCTCAGTACTGCTGCAGTGTCACTCAGTGCTAACCACTTCAACACTGTAGCACTCCTTCAACACTGCCCCTCTGACAGTGCAGCGCTCCCTCAGTATTGACCCTCTGACAGTGCAGCACTCCCTCAGTACAGACCCTCTGACAGTGTAGGTCTCCCTCGGTACTGACCCTCTGACAGTGCAGCACTCACTCAGTACTGACCCTCTGACAGTGCAGCACTCCCTCAGTACTGACCCTCTGACAGTGCAGCACTCCCTCAGTATTGACCCTCTGACAGTGCGGCACTCCCTCAGTATTGACCCTCTGACAGTGCAGCTCTCCCTCAGTACTGACCCCCTGACAGTGCAGCACTCCCTCAGTACCGACCCTCTGACAGTGCAGCACTCCCTCAGTACTGACCGTCTGACAGTGCAGCACTCCCTCAGTACTGACCTTCTGACAGTGCAGCACTCCCTCAGTACTGACCCCCTGACAGTGCAGCTCTCCCTCAGTAGTGACCCTCTGACAGTGCGGCACTCCCTCAGTACTGACCCTCTGCCAGTGCAGCACTCCCTCAGTACTGACCCTCTGACAGTGCAGCACTCCGTCAGACTGACCCTCTGACAGTGCAGCACTCCCTCAGTACTGACCCTCTGACAGTGCAGCACTCCCTCAGTATTGACCCTCTGACAGTGCAGCGCTCACTCAGTACAGACCGTCTGACAGTGCAGCGCTCAGTACAGACCGTCTGACAGTGCAGCACTCCTTCAACACTGCCCCTCTGACAGTGTAGCACTCCTTCAACACTGCCCCTCTGACAGTGCGGCATTCCCACAGTACTGACCCTCTGACAGTGCTGCACTCCCTCAGTACTGACCCTCTGACAGTGCAGCACTCCCTCAGTACTGACCCTCTGGCAGTGCAGCACTCCCTCAGTACTGACTCTCTGACAGTGCGGCACTCCGTCAGTACTGACCCTCTGACAGTGCAGCACTCCCTCAGTACTGACCCTCTGACAGTGCAGCACTCCCTCAGTACTGACCCTCTGACAGTGTAGCACTCCTTCAACACTGCCCCTCTGACAGTGCGGCATTCCCACAGTACTGACCCTCTGACAGTGCGGCACTACCTCAGTACTGACCCTCTGACAGTGCAGCACTCCCTCATTACTGACCCTCTGACAGTGAAGCACTCCCTCAGTACTGACCCTCTGACAGTGCGGCACTCCCTCAGTACTGACCCTCTGACAGTGCAGCACTCCCTCAGTACTGACCCTCTGACAGTGCAGCACTCCCTCAGCACTGACCCTCTGACAGTGCAGCACTCCCTCAGTACCGACCCTCTGACAGTGCAGCACTCCCTCAGTACTGACCGTCTGACAGTGCAGCTCTCCCTCAGTACTGACCCTCTGACAGTGCAGCATTCCCTCAGTACTGACCCTCTGACAGTGCAGCACTCCCTCAGTACTGACCCCCTGACAGTGCAGCACTCCCTCAGTACTGACCTTCTGACAGTGCAGCACTCCCTCAGTACTGACCCCCTGACAGTGCAGCTCTCCCTCAGTACTGACCTTCTGACAGTGCGGCACTCCCGCAGTATTGACCCTCTGTCAGTGCAGCACTCCGTCAGACTGACCCTCTGACAGTGCAGCACTCCCTCAGTATTGACCCTCTGACAGTGCAGCGCTCCCTCAGTACAGACCGTCTGACAGTGCAGCGCTCCCTCAGTACAGACCGTCTGACAGTGCAGCACTCCTTCAACACTGCCCCTCTGACAGTGTAGCACTCCTTCAACACTGCCCCTCTGACAGTGCGGCATTCCCACAGTACTGACCCTCTGACAGTGCAGCACTCCCTCAGTACTGACCCTCTGACAGTGCAGCACTCCCTCAGTACTGACCCTCTGGCAGTGCAGCACTCCCTCAGTACTGACTCTCTGACAGTGCGGCACTCCGTCAGTACTGACCCTCTGACAGTGCGGCATTCCCACAGTACTGACCCTCTGACAGTGCGGCACTCCCTCAGTACTGACCCTCTGTCAGTGCAGCGCTCCCTCAGTACTGACCCTCTGACAGTGCAGCGCTCCCTCAGTACTGACCCTCTGACAGTGCAGCACTCCCTCAGTACTGACTCTCTGACAGTGCGGCACTCCGTCAGTACTGACTCTCTGACAGTGCAGCACTCTCTCAGTACTGACCCTCTGACAGTGCAGCACTCCCTCAGTACTGACCCTCTGACAGTGCAGCACTCCCTCAGTACTGACCCTCTGACAGTGCAGCACTCCCTCATTACTGACCCTCTGACAGTGAAGCACTCCCTCAGTACTGACCCTCTGACAGTGCGGCACTCCCTCAGTACTGACCCTCTGACAGTGCAGCACTCCCTCAGTACTGACCCTCTGACAGTGCAGCACTCCCTCAGCACTGACCCTCTGACAGTGCAGCACTCCCTCAGTACCGACCCTCTGACAGTGCAGCACTCCCTCAGTACTGACCGTCTGACAGTGCAGCTCTCCCTCAGTACTGACCCTCTGACAGTGCAGCATTCCCTCAGTACTGACCCTCTGACAGTGCAGCACTCCCTCAGTACTGACCCCCTGACAGTGCAGCACTCCCTCAGTACTGACCTTCTGACAGTGCAGCACTCCCTCAGTACTGACCCCCTGACAGTGCAGCTCTCCCTCAGTACTGACCCTCTGACAGTGCGGCACTCCCGCAGTATTGACCCTCTGTCAGTGCAGCACTCCGTCAGACTGACCCTCTGACAGTGCAGCACTCCCTCAGTATTGACCCTCTGACAGTGCAGCGCTCCCTCAGTGCAGACCGTCTGACAGTGCAGCGCTCCCTCAGTACAGACCGTCTGACAGTGCAGCACTCCTTCAACACTGCCCCTCTGACAGTGTAGCACTCCTTCAACACTGCCCCTCTGACAGTGCGGCATTCCCACAGTACTGACCCTCTGACAGTGCAGCACTCCCTCAGTACTGACCCTCTGACAGTGCAGCACTCCCTCAGTACTGACCCTCTGGCAGTGCAGCACTCCCTCAGTACTGACTCTCTGACAGTGCGGCACTCCGTCAGTACTGACCCTCTGACAGTGCAGCACTCCCTCAGTACTGACCCTCTGACAGTGCAGCACTCCCTCAGTACTGACCCTCTGACAGTGTAGCACTCCTTCAACACTGCCCCTCTGACAGTGCGGCATTCCCACAGTACTGACCCTCTGACAGTGCAGCACTCCCTCAGTACTGACCCTCTGACAGTGCGGCACTACCTCAGTACTGACCCTCTGACAGTGCAGCACTCCCTCATTACTGACCCTCTGACAGTGACGCACTCCCTCAGTACTGACCCTCTGACAGTGCGGCACTCCCTCAGTACTGACCCTCTGACAGTGCAGCACTCCCTCAGTACTGACCCTCTGACAGTGCAGCACTCCCTCAGCACTGACCCTCTGACAGTGCAGCACTCCCTCAGTACCGACCCTCTGACAGTGCAGCACTCCCTCAGTACTGACCGTCTGACAGTGCAGCTCTCCCTCAGTACTGACCCTCTGACAGTGCAGCATTCCCTCAGTACTGACCCTCTGACAGTGCAGCACTCCCTCAGTACTGACCCCCTGACAGTGCAGCACTCCCTCAGTACTGACCTTCTGACAGTGCAGCACTCCCTCAGTACTGACCCCCTGACAGTGCAGCTCTCCCTCAGTACTGACCCTCTGACAGTGCGGCACTCCCGCAGTATTGACCCTCTGTCAGTGCAGCACTCCGTCAGACTGACCCTCTGACAGTGCAGCACTCCCTCAGTATTGACCCTCTGACAGAGCAGCGCTCCCTCAGTACAGACCGTCTGACAGTGCAGCGCTCCCTCAGTACAGACCGTCTGACAGTGCAGCACTCCTTCAACACTGCCACTCTGACAGTGTAGCACTCCTTTAACACTGCCCCTCTGACAGTGCGGCATTCCCACAGTACTGACCCTCTGACAGTGCAGCACTCCCTCAGTACTGACCCTCTGACAGTGCAGCACTCCCTCAGTACTGACCCTCTGGCAGTGCAGCACTCCCTCAGTACTGACTCTCTGACAGTGCGGCACTCCGTCAGTACTGACCCTCTGACAGTGCGGCATTCCCACAGTACTGACCCTCTGACAGTGCGGCACTCCCTCAGTACTGACCCTCTGTCAGTGCAGCGCTCCCTCAGTACTGACCCTCTGACAGTGCAGCGCTCCCTCAGTACTGACCCTCTGACAGTGCAGCACTCCCTCAGTACTGACTCTCTGACAGTGCGGCACTCCGTCAGTACTGACTCTCTGACAGTGCAGCACTCTCTCAGTACTGACCCTCTGACAGTGCAGCACTCCCTCAGTACTGACCCTCTGACAGTGCAGCACTCCCTCAGTACTGACCCTCTGGCAGTGCAGCACTCCCTCAGTACTGACTCTCTGACAGTGCGGCACTCCGTCAGTACTGACCCTCTGACAGTGCGGCATTCCCACAGTACTGACCCTCTGACAGTGCGGCACTCCCTCAGTACTGACCCTCTGTCAGTGCAGCGCTCCCTCAGTACTGACCCTCTGACAGTGCAGCGCTCCCTCAGTACTGACCCTCTGACAGTGCAGCACTCCCTCAGTACTGACTCTCTGACAGTGCGGCACTCCGTCAGTACTGACTCTCTGACAGTGCAGCACTCTCTCAGTACTGACCCTCTGACAGTGCAGCACTCCCTCAGTACTGACCCTCTGACAGTGCAGCACTCCCTCATTACTGACCCTCTGACAGTGAAGCACTCCCTCAGTACTGACCCTCTGACAGTGCGGCACTCCCTCAGTACTGACCCTCTGACAGTGCAGCACTCCCTCAGTACTGACCCTCTGACAGTGCAGCACTCCCTCAGTACTGACCCTCTGACAGTGCAGCACTCCCTCAGTACTGACCCTCTGACAGTGCAGCACTCCCTCAGCACTGACCCTCTGACAGTGCAGCACTCCCTCAGTACCGACCCTCTGACAGTGCAGCACTCCCTCAGTACTGACCGTCTGACAGTGCAGCTCTCCCTCAGTACTGACCCTCTGACAGTGCAGCATTCCCTCAGTACTGACCCTCTGACAGTGCAGCACTCCCTCAGTACTGACCCCCTGACAGTGCAGCACTCCCTCAGTACTGACCTTCTGACAGTGCAGCACTCCCTCAGTACTGACCCCCTGACAGTGCAGCTCTCCCTCAGTACTGACCCTCTGACAGTGCGGCACTCCCGCAGTATTGACCCTCTGTCAGTGCAGCACTCCGTCAGACTGACCCTCTGACAGTGCAGCACTCCCTCAGTATTGACCCTCTGACAGTGCAGCGCTCCCTCAGTACAGACCGTCTGACAGTGCAGCGCTCCCTCAGTACAGACCGTCTGACAGTGCAGCACTCCTTCAACACTGCCCCTCTGACAGTGTAGCACTCCTTCAACACTGCCCCTCTGACAGTGCGGCATTCCCACAGTACTGACCCTCTGACAGTGCAGCACTCCCTCAGTACTGACCCTCTGACAGTGCAGCACTCCCTCAGTACTGACCCTCTGGCAGTGCAGCACTCCCTCAGTACTGACTCTCTGACAGTGCGGCACTCCGTCAGTACTGACCCTCTGACAGTGCGGCATTCCCACAGTACTGACCCTCTGACAGTGCGGCACTCCCTCAGTACTGACCCTCTGTCAGTGCAGCGCTCCCTCAGTACTGACCCTCTGACAGTGCAGCGCTCCCTCAGTACTGACCCTCTGACAGTGCAGCACTCCCTCAGTACTGACCCTCTGACAGTGTAGCACTCCTTCAACACTGCCCCTCTGACAGTGCGGCATTCCCACAGTACTGACCCTCTGACAGTGCAGCACTCCCTCAGTACTGACCCTCTGACAGTGCAGCACTCCCTCAGTACTGACTCTCTGACAGTGCGGCACTCCGTCAGTACTGACTCTCTGACAGTGCAGCACTCTCTCAGTACTGACCCTCTGACAGTGCAGCACTCCCTCAGTACTGACCCTCTGACAGTGCAGCACTCCCTCAGTACTGACCCTCTGACAGTGCAGCACTCCCTCAGTACTGACCCTCTGACAGTGCGGCACTACCTCAGTACTGACCCTCTGACAGTGCAGCACTCCCTCATTACTGACCCTCTGACAGTGAAGCACTCCCTCAGTACTGACCCTCTGACAGTGCGGCACTCCCTCAGGACTGACCCTCTGACAGTGCAGCACTCCCTCAGTACTGACCCTCTGACAGTGCAGCACTCCCTCAGCACTGACCCTCTGACAGTGCAGCACTCCCTCAGTACTGACCCTCTGACAGTGCAGCACTCCCTCAGTATTGACCCTCTGACAGTCCAGCATTCCCTCAGTACTGACCCTCTGACAGTGCAGTGCTCCCTCAGTACTGCCCCTCTGACAGTGCGGCACTCCCTCAGTATTGACCCTCTGACAGTGCAGCGCTCCCTCAGTACTGACCCTCTGACAGTGCAGCACTCCCTCAGTACAGACCGTCTGACAGTGCAGCACTCCCTCAGTACTGACCCTCTGACAGTGTAGCACTCCTTCAACACTGCCCCTCTGACAGTGCGGCACTCCCACAGTACTGACCCTCTGACAGTGCGCACTCCCTCAGTACTGACCGTCTGACAGAGCAGCACTCCCTCAGTACTGACCCTCTGACAGTGAAGTGCTCCCTCAGTACTGACCCTCTGACAGTGCGGCACTCCCTCAGTATTGACCCTCTGACAGTGCAGCGCTCCCTCAGTACTGACCCTCTGACAGTGCAGCACTCCCTCAGTACAGACCGTCTGACAGTGCAGCACTCCCTCAGTACTGACCCTCTGACAGTGTAGCACTCCCACAGTACTGACCCTCTGACAGTGCGCACTCCCTCAGTACTGACCCTCTGACAGTGCAGCCCTCCCTCAGTACTCGCCCTCTGACAGTGCAGCACTCCCTCAGTACTGACCCTCTGACAGTGCGGCACTCCCTCAGTACTGACCCTCTGACAGTGCAGCACTCCCTCAGTACTGACTCTCTGACAGTGCAGCTCTCCCTCAGTACTGACCCTCTGACAGTGCAGCGCTCCCTCAGTACTGACCCTCTGACAGTGCAGCACTCCCTCAGTACTGACCCTCTGACAGTGCAGCGCTCCCTCAGTATTGACCTTCTTGCAGTGCAGCACTCCCTCAGTATTGACCTTCTGACAGTGCAGCACTCCCTCAGTACAGACCGTCTGACAGTGCAGCACTCCCTCAGTACTGACCCTCTGACAGTGTAGCACTCCTTCAACACTGCCCCTCTGACAGTGCGGCACTCCCACAGTACTGACCCTCTGACAGTGCGCACTCCCTCAGTACTGACCGTCTGACAGAGCAGCACTCCCTCAGTACTGACCCTCTGACAGTGAAGTGCTCCCTCAGTACTGACCCTCTGACAGTGCGGCACTCCCTCAGTATTGACCCTCTGACAGTGCAGCGCTCCCTCAGTACTGACCCTCTGACAGTGCAGCACTCCCTCAGTACAGACCGTCTGACAGTGCAGCACTCCCTCAGTACTGACCCTCTGACAGTGTAGCACTCCCACAGTACTGACCCTCTGACAGTGCGCACTCCCTCAGTACTGACCCTCTGACAGTGCAGCCCTCCCTCAGTACTCGCCCTCTGACAGTGCAGCACTCCCTCAGTACTGACCCTCTGACAGTGCGGCACTCCCTCAGTACTGACCCTCTGACAGTGCAGCACTCCCTCAGTACTGACTCTCTGACAGTGCAGCTCTCCCTCAGTACTGCCCCTCTGACAGTGCGGCATTCCCACAGTACTGACCCTCTGACAGTGCAGCACTCCCTCAGTACTGACCCTCTGACAGTGCAGCACTCCCTCAGTACTGACTCTCTGACAGTGCGGCACTCCGTCAGTACTGACTCTCTGACAGTGCAGCACTCTCTCAGTACTGACCCTCTGACAGTGCAGCACTCCCTCAGTACTGACCCTCTGACAGTGCAGCACTCCCTCAGTACTGACCCTCTGACAGTGCAGCACTCCCTCAGTACTGACCCTCTGACAGTGCGGCACTACCTCAGTACTGACCCTCTGACAGTGCAGCACTCCCTCATTACTGACCCTCTGACAGTGAAGCACTCCCTCAGTACTGACCCTCTGACAGTGCGGCACTCCCTCAGGACTGACCCTCTGACAGTGCAGCACTCCCTCAGTACTGACCCTCTGACAGTGCAGCACTCCCTCAGCACTGACCCTCTGACAGTGCAGCACTCCCTCAGTACTGACCCTCTGACAGTGCAGCACTCCCTCAGTATTGACCCTCTGACAGTCCAGCATTCCCTCAGTACTGACCCTCTGACAGTGCAGTGCTCCCTCAGTACTGCCCCTCTGACAGTGCGGCACTCCCTCAGTATTGACCCTCTGACAGTGCAGCGCTCCCTCAGTACTGACCCTCTGACAGTGCAGCACTCCCTCAGTACAGACCGTCTGACAGTGCAGCACTCCCTCAGTACTGACCCTCTGACAGTGTAGCACTCCTTCAACACTGCCCCTCTGACAGTGCGGCACTCCCACAGTACTGACCCTCTGACAGTGCGCACTCCCTCAGTACTGACCGTCTGACAGAGCAGCACTCCCTCAGTACTGACCCTCTGACAGTGAAGTGCTCCCTCAGTACTGACCCTCTGACAGTGCGGCACTCCCTCAGTATTGACCCTCTGACAGTGCAGCGCTCCCTCAGTACTGACCCTCTGACAGTGCAGCACTCCCTCAGTACAGACCGTCTGACAGTGCAGCACTCCCTCAGTACTGACCCTCTGACAGTGTAGCACTCCCACAGTACTGACCCTCTGACAGTGCGCACTCCCTCAGTACTGACCCTCTGACAGTGCAGCCCTCCCTCAGTACTCGCCCTCTGACAGTGCAGCACTCCCTCAGTACTGACCCTCTGACAGTGCGGCACTCCCTCAGTACTGACCCTCTGACAGTGCAGCACTCCCTCAGTACTGACTCTCTGACAGTGCAGCTCTCCCTCAGTACTGACCCTCTGACAGTGCAGCGCTCCCTCAGTACTGACCCTCTGACAGTGCAGCACTCCCTCAGTACTGACCCTCTGACAGTGCAGCGCTCCCTCAGTATTGACCTTCTTGCAGTGCAGCACTCCCTCAGTATTGACCTTCTGACAGTGCAGCACTCCCTCAGTACAGACCGTCTGACAGTGCAGCACTCCCTCAGTACTGACCCTCTGACAGTGTAGCACTCCTTCAACACTGCCCCTCTGACAGTGCGGCACTCCCACAGTACTGACCCTCTGACAGTGCGCACTCCCTCAGTACTGACCGTCTGACAGAGCAGCACTCCCTCAGTACTGACCCTCTGACAGTGAAGTGCTCCCTCAGTACTGACCCTCTGACAGTGCGGCACTCCCTCAGTATTGACCCTCTGACAGTGCAGCGCTCCCTCAGTACTGACCCTCTGACAGTGCAGCACTCCCTCAGTACAGACCGTCTGACAGTGCAGCACTCCCTCAGTACTGACCCTCTGACAGTGTAGCACTCCCACAGTACTGACCCTCTGACAGTGCGCACTCCCTCAGTACTGACCCTCTGACAGTGCAGCCCTCCCTCAGTACTCGCCCTCTGACAGTGCAGCACTCCCTCAGTACTGACCCTCTGACAGTGCGGCACTCCCTCAGTACTGACCCTCTGACAGTGCAGCACTCCCTCAGTACTGACTCTCTGACAGTGCAGCTCTCCCTCAGTACTGACCCTCTGACAGTGCAGCGCTCCCTCAGTACTGACCCTCTGACAGTGCAGCACTCCCTCAGTACTGACCCTCTGACAGTGCAGCGCTCCCTCAGTATTGACCTTCTTGCAGTGCAGCACTCCCTCAGTATTGACCTTCTGACAGTGCAGCACTCCCTCGCATTGCATTGGGAATGTCGGTGAGGTAGAGATTGCGGAGCGGTGTAGGGATGGAGTTGCAGAGCTTCGCGCCCCAGGCAGCGGAAGACACGTCCGTCAATGTGGGAGCGATTAAAATCAGGAGGAGTGCACAAGAAAATTTGTGTGTGTCCTTGATCTGTCGGTCCACAAAGTCTTATATTGGTCAGGGAGTATAACTGGCACTGACCCTTTAACCTGCCACGTCTTGACAATCCTCATGCTGCCTGTGCAGAGACACTATTCACATGACATTATATGAGCCGTCCTTGCTGATGTGGTGGCCCGATTTGGCAGCATAGAGTCCTCCAGAACACAACAGTTCAGCCACAGTGGAAACCGGGATTCCTGTAGGCACTGCAGCTCGCTTTGCAACAGAACTAAATACTTCACCGTAACGTGTTGGCCTTCTGGCTGGTCCATTATTTTACCCAGCTAGTCGGAGATGTTTGATAATGTGAGGTTTACGGAGCCTGCGGATGGGGGACAGGCAGCTGATAGGCAAAAAGTTCTGCAAATCTCGGGTTCTTCACTGATAAACACACTGCCAAAAAAGCTGCACAGAGAAATGTAGGCATTAGGAGCAGAAGTCGGCCATTCAGCCCCTCGAGCCTACTACGCCATTCAATCAGATCAGGGCTGCTCTCTTCCTGGTCTCAAACCCACCTCCCGACCTCTTCCCCATATCCCTTTAACCCGTTTTTAAAATCAGAAATATATCTATCTCCCTCTTGAAACCATTTAATGATTCGGACTCCACCGCACTGTGGGGCAGCGAGTTCCACAACTTCACCACCCTCTACGAGAAGTAGTTCCTCCTCGTCTCAGTTCTAAATCTACCGCCTCTCAGCCTGTATCCGTGACCTCTTGTTCTAGATTGCCCCACAAGGGGGAACATTTGGTCTACGGTTACTTTATCAATCCCTCTTCGTATTTTATAACCTCGATCAGATCCCCCCTCATCCTTCTAAACTCCAGCGAGTATCAGCCCAAGCTATTCAATCTGTCCTCGTACGTCAACCCTTTCATCCCCGGAATCAATCTGGTGAACCTCCTCGGGACTGCCGCCAATCCCACCACATCCTTCCTCAAATAAGGAGGCCAAAACTGGACACAACACTCCAGATGTGGTCTCACCAACATCCTACACAATTGCAACAAC
This sequence comes from Scyliorhinus torazame, assembly GCF_047496885.1. NCBI lineage: Eukaryota > Metazoa > Chordata > Chondrichthyes > Carcharhiniformes > Scyliorhinidae > Scyliorhinus > Scyliorhinus torazame. The sequence continues at coordinate 23,408,711 of NC_092726.1, forward strand.
ACTTCTCTACTTTTATACTCGAGTCCTTTTGCAATCAACGCCCACAATTCATTTGCCTTTTTAATTCCATGCTGACCGACTGTAACTGCAGGAGTGAAACGACTTCACGTGCTCTTGACAGTGTGAATAACCTAGTGTACTCTCTGCGACTGTGTAACTCCTAAATGTGACCCTGCCTTTCAAGCAGGGTTGATAAAGCAGGGCAGCATGGTAGCACAGTGGTTATAACTGTCGCTTCACAGCACCAGGGTCCCAGGTTCGATTCCCGGCTTGGGTCACTGTCTGTGCGGAGTCTGCACGTTCTCCCCGTGTCTGCGTGGGTTTCCTCCGGGTGCTTCGGTTTCCCCCCACAAGTCCCGAAAGACGTGCTTGTTGGGTGAATTGGACATTCTGAATTCTCCCTCTGAACCTGAACAGGCGCCGGAATGTGGCGACGAGGGGATTTTCACAGTAACTTCATTGCAGTATTAATGTAAGCCTACTTGTGACAATAATAAAGATTATTATTATCTGCGGAAAATTAACAATTCCTAGAACGTTTCTGAGAGTACATTTTTAGTAAGTGCTGATTGTATTTTGTTGTTTGAATTCTACCCTTTGAATGACTGTTTCTCAATAGTTGTTCCTTCCTCACCATTCAGGACCCAAGGCAAATTTGTGCCTGGTAGCCAGGTGCACATGCGACTACTACCTGGCCCTCTGCCTGTTCCCGTTCCCAGTCTGGGAGAAGTACAAGAATCACCCGTTGAAAAACTGCTCCAAGGACATCCAGTGCTTTTTTGCTGGCTGAAGGGGGAAACGGGAAGAAATTAAAGACTTTGGAAATGATCGGGCCAGTTCTTGTGTGCACTTTGTTCTCTGCTCATCTGTCCAGGCGTTTGGAGCGACAGTGAGGAGCTGTCAATCGACCAACTCCAAACGGCGCCATCGGAGAACAGATTCGACTAACAGTCTGTGTCCTACAGATTCCGTCTGATGAGGCGCTTTGTACAACATCTCGATCCCTTTCACCAATGTTGAAGGATCCATGGGGGAGCAGGAGAGGGTTGTCAACTGATGTGAGGAATTATGAGGGGGAAATAATTGTTCGCTCCCCGCTTTTGAATCCACTTTCTTCCACAGATGATGCCCAACCTGCCCCATCATTGATTCAACCCAGTACTCTGGAGTGACTATCTGACCTCTCACAATCCGTGTCGAATCTCTGAGACCACTTGTCTTCCTTGACCTGAATAATGAATATCACTCCTCTTTCTGCGTGGGATGAGAAATTGGAGAATGATTCACCCTGGGGCACACTCTGCATTTCCGAGACTCGACTGGAATGTCCTTTCTGCACCCTCTGGGCTCATGAACATTGCACAGAATCATAGAATTTACAGTGCAGAAGGAGGCCATTCGGCCCATCGGGTCTGCACCGACCCTGGGAAAGAGCACCCACTTAAGCCCACACCTCCAACCTATCTCCGTCACCCAGTAACCCTACCTAAGCTTTTTTGGACACTAAGGGGCAATTGATCATGGCCAATCTACCTAACCTGCACATCTTTGGACTGTGGGAGTAATCCGGAGCACCCGGAGGAAACCCGCACAGACAGTCACCCAAAACCGGAATTGAACCCGGGTCCCTGGTACTGTGAAGCAACAATGCTAACCACTGTACTTCCATGCATGTGTGGGAGAACAAGTGAGATAGGGAACTTCCATCACAGGACCAGGAGTAGGCCATTCAGCCTATCAAGCCTGCTCCTCCGTTCAAATAGATCATGTCCCTTTCCAAAATTATGTCACTAATTTCCAGAAACGGGTGCTGAAAATGCTCAATTACGGAGTTCCACAGCACCCCGGGGGTGGAGAATTTGAAAGTTTCAGCGCCGTATGAGTGAAGAAATTCCTCCCCATCTTCATCCTACAAGGCCGAGCCCTTCGCCTGAGATTGTCCCCTGGTTTTACACTCATCAGCCAGTGGAAATAAGTATTCTACATCCAGCTGTCAGGTCAAGACTTTTCTAATAGAAATTGGTTGAGTGTCGGATAAGCAGTGGGTAATGTCCTGTCACTCATAGTTAACCTCTACAAATAGTATCCTGATATTGTCAGTGAGAGCTACACTGATATTGACAGTCAGACTCTGTATTACCCTGATATTGACAGTCAGACTCTGTATTACCCTGATATTGACAGTCAGACTCTGTATTACCCTGATATTTACAGTCAGACTCTGTATTACCCTGATGTTGACAGTAAGACTCTGTATTACCCTGATATTGACAGTCAGACTCTGTATTACCCTGATATTGACAGTCAGACTCTGTATTACCCTGATATTGACAGACAGACTCTATATTACCCTGATATTGACAGTCAGACTCTGTAGTACCCTGATATTGACAGTCAGACTGTATTACCCTGATATTGACAGTCAGACTCTGTATTACCCTGATATTGACAGTCACTGTATTACCCTGATATTGACAGTCAGACTTGTATTACCCTGATATTGACAGTCAGACTGTATTACCCGGATATTGACAGTCAGACTCTGTATTACCCTGATATTGACAGTCAGACTCTGTATTACCCTGATATTGACAGTCAGACTCTGTGTTACCCTGGTATTGACAGTCAGACTCTGTATTATCCTGATATTGACAGTCAGAATCTGTGATACCCTGATATTGACAGTGTGCCTCTGTATTACCCTGATATTGACACTCAGACTCTGTATTACCCTGATATTGACAGTCAGACTGTATTACCCTGATATTGACAGTCAGACTCTGTATTACCCTGATATTGACAGTCAGACTCTGTATTACACTTATATTGACAGTCAGACTCTGTATGCCCTGATATTGACAGTCAGACTGTATTACCCTGATATTGACAGTCAGACTCTGTATTACACTGATATTGACAGTCAGACTCTGTATGCCCTGATATTGCCAGTCAGACTCTATTACCCTGTTATTGACAGTCAGACTCTGTATTACCCTGTTTTGACAGTCAGACTCTGTATTACCCTGATATTGACAGTGAGACTCTATATTACCCTGACATTGACAGTCAGAATCTGTATTACCCTGATATTGACAGTCAGGCTCCGTATTACCCTGATATTGACAGTCAGACTCTGTATTACCCTGATATTGACAGTCAGACTCTGTATTACCCTGATATTGACAGTCAGACTCTGTATTACCCTGATCTGAGGACATTAACAGTACGGTAGATAACGGGGAGCCAATGGACGTGGTATATCTGGATTTCGAGAAAGCCTTTGACAAGGTGCCACACAAAAGGTTGTTGCATAAGATAAAGATGCATGGCATTAAGGGGAAAGTAGTAGCATGGATAGAGGATTGGTTAATTAATAGAAAGCAAAGAGTGGGGATTAATGGGTGTTTCTCTGGTTGGCAATCAGTAGCTAGTGGTGTCCCTCAGGGATCAGTGTTGGGCCCACAACTGTTCACAATTTACATGGATGATTTGGAGTTGGGGACCAAGGGCAATGTGTCCAAGTTTGCAGACGACACTAAGATAAGTGGTCATGCAAAAAGTGCAGAGGATACTGGAAGTCTGCAGAGGGATTTGGATAGGCTAAGTGAATGGGCTAGGGTCTGGCAGATGGAATAAAATGTTGACAAATGTGAGGTTATCCATTTTGGTAGGAATAACAGCAAAAGGGATTATTATTTAAATGATAAAATATTAAAACATGCTGCTGTGCAGAGAGACCTGGGTGTGCTAGTGCATGAGTTGCAAAAGGTTCGTTTACAGGTGCAACAGGTGATTAAGAAGGCAAATGGAATTTTGTCCTTCATTGCTAGAGGGATGGAGTTTAAGACAAGGGAGGTTCTGCTGCAATTGTATAAGGTGTTAGTGAGGCCACACCTGGAGTATTGTGTTCAGTTTTGGTCTCCTTACTTGAGAAAGGATGTACTGGCACTGGAGGGTGTGCAGAGGGGATTCACTAGGTTAATCCCAGAGCTGAAGGGGTTGGATTACGAGGAGAGGTTGAGTAGACTGGGACTGTACTCGTTGGAATTTAGAAGGATGAGGGGGGATCTTATAGAAACATATAAGATTATGAAGGGAATAGATAGGATAGATGCAGGCTGGTTGTTTCCACTGGCGGGTGACAGCAGAACTAGGGGGCATAGCCTCAAAATAAGGGGAAGTAGATTTAGGACTGAGTTTAGGAGAAACTTCTTCACCCAAAGGGTTGCGAATCTATGGAATTCGTTGCCCAGTGAAGCAGTAGAGGCTCCTTCATTAAATGTTTTTAAGCTAAAGATAGTTTTTTGAAGAATAAAGGGATTAAGGGTTATGGTGTTCGGGCCGGAAAGTGGAGCTGAGTCCACAAAAGATCAGCCATAATCTCATTGAATGGTGGAGCAGGCTCGAAGGGCCAGATGGCCTACTCCTGCTCCTAGTTCTTATGTACCCTGATATTGACAGTGAGCCTCTGTATTACCCTGATATTGACAGTCAGACTCTGTATTACCCTGATATTGACAGTCAGACTGTATTACCCTGATATTGACAGTCAGACTCTGTATTACCCTGATATTGACAGTCAGACTCTGTATTACCCTGATATTGACAGTCAGACTGTATTACCCTGATATTGACAGTCAGACTCTGTATTACCCTGATATTGACAGTCAGACTGTATTACCCTGATATTGACAGTCAGACTCTGTATTACCCTGATATTGACAGTCAGACTGTATTACCCGGATATTGACAGTCAGACTCTGTATTACCCTGATATTGACAGTCAGACTCTGTATTACCCTGATATTGACAGTCAGACTGTATTACCCTGATATTGACAGTCAGACTCTGTATTACCCTGATATTGACAATCAGACTCTGTATTACCCTGATATTGACAGTCAGACTCTGTATTACCCTGATATTGACAGTCAGACTCTATTACCCAGATATTGACAGTCAGACTCTGTATTCCCCTGATATTGACAGTCAGACTCTGTATTACCCTGATATTGAAAGTCAGACTCTGTATTACCCTATTGACAGTCAGACTCTGTATTACCCTGATATTGACAGTCAGACTCTATATTCCCCTGATATTGACAGTCAGACTCTGTATTACCCTGATATTGACAGTCAGACTCTGTATTGCCCTGATATTGACAGTCAGGCTCTGTATTAGCCTGATATTGAGTCAGACTCTACTACCCTGATATTGACAGTCAGACTGTATTTCCCTGATATTGACAGTCAGACTCTGTATTACCCTGATATTGAAAGTCAGACTCTGTATTACCCTGATATTGACAGTCAGACTGTATTACCCTGATATTGACAGTCAGACTCTGTATTACCCTGATATTGACAGTCAGACTCTGTATTACCCTATTGACAGTCAGACTCTGTATTACCCTGATATTGACAGTCAGACTCTATATTCCCCTGATATTGACAGTCAGACTCTGTATTACCCTGATATTGACAGTCAGACTCTGTATTGCCCTGATATTGACAGTCAGGCTCTGTATTAGCCTGATATTGAGTCAGACTCTACTACCCTGATATTGACAGTCAGACTGTATTTCCCTGATATTGACAGTCAGACTCTGTATTACCCTGATATTGAAAGTCAGACTCTGTATTACCCTGATATTGACAGTCAGACTGTATTACCCTGATATTGACAGTCAGACTCTGTATTACCCTGATATTGACAGTCAGACTCTGTATTACCCTGATATTGACAGTCAGACTCTGTATTACCCTGATATTGACAGTCAGACTCTATTACCCAGATATTGACAGTCAGACTCTGTATTCCCCTGATATTGACAGTCAGACTCTGTATTACCCTGATATTGACAGTAAGACTCTGTATTACCCTGATATTGACAGTCAGACTCCGTATTACCCTGATATTGAAAGTCAGACTCCTGTATTACCCTATTTACATTCAGACTCTGTATTACCCTGATATTGATAGTCAGACTCTATATTCCCCTGATATTGACAGTCAGACTCTGTATTACCCTGATATTGACAGTCAGACTCTGTATTACCCAGATATTGACAGTCAGACTCTGTATTCCCCTGATATTGACAGTCAGACTCTGTATTACCCTGATATTGACAGTCAGTCTCTGTATTCCCCTGATATTGACAATCAGACTCCGTATTACCCTGATATTGAAAGTCAGACTCTGTATTACCCTATTGACAGTCAGACTCTGTATTACCCTGATATTGACAGTCAGACTCTATATTACCCTGATATTGACAGTCAGACTCTGTATTACCCTGATATTGACAGTCAGACTCTGTATTGCCCTGATATTGACAGTCAGACTCTGTATTACCCTGATATTGAGTCAGACTCTATTACCCTGATATTGACAGTCAGACTGTATTTCCCTGATATTGACAGTCAGACTCTGTATTACCCTGATATTGACAGTCAGACTCTGTATTACCCTGATATTGACAGTCAGACTCTGATATTGACGGTCACTCTGTATTACCCTGATATTGACAGTCAGACTCTGTATTACCCTGATATTGACAGTCAGACTCTGTATTACCCTGATATTGACAGTCAGACTCTGTATTACCCTGATATTGACAGTCAGGCTCTGTCTTACCCTGATATTGACAGTCAGACTCTGTGTTACCCTGATATTGACAGTCAGACTCTGTATTACCCTGATATTGACAGTCAGACTGTATTACCCGGATATTGACAGTCAGACTCTGTATTACCCTGATATTGACAGTCAGACTCTGTATTACCCTGATATTGACAGTCAGACTGTATTACCCTGATATTGACAGTCAGACTCTGTATTACCCTGATATTGACAGTCAGACTCTGTATTACCCTGATATTGACAGTCAGACTCTGTATTACCCTGATATTGACAGTCAGACTCTATTACCCAGATATTGACAGTCAGACTCTGTATTCCCCTGATATTGACAGTCAGACTCTGTATTACCCTGATATTGACAGTCAGTCTCTGTATTCCCCTGATATTGACAATCAGACTCCGTATTACCCTGATATTGAAAGTCAGACTCTGTATTACCCTATTTACAGTCAGACTCTGTATTACCCTGATATTGACAGTCAGACTCTATATTCCCCTGATATTGACAGTCAGACTCTGTATTACCCAGATATTGACAGTCAGACTCTGTATTCCCCTGATATTGACAGTCAGACTCTGTATTACCCTGATATTGACAGTCAGTCTCTGTATTCCCCTGATATTGACAATCAGACTCCGTATTACCCGGATATTGAAAGTCAGACTCTGTATTACCCTGATATTGACAATCAGACTCCGTATTACCCTGATATTGAAAGTCAGACTCTGTATTACCCTATTGACAGTCAGACTCTGTATTACCCTGATTTTGACAGTCAGACTCTATATTCCCCTGATATTGACAGTCAGACTCTGTATTACCCTTATATTGACAGTCAGACTCTGTATTACCCTGATATTGACAGTCAGACTCTGTATTAGCCTGATATTGAGTCAGACTCTATTACCCTGATATTGACAGTCAGACTGTATTTCCCTGATATTGACAGTCAGACTCTGTATTACCCTGATATTGAGTCCGACTCTGTATTACCCTGATATTGACAGTCAGACTGTATTACCCTGATATTGACAGTCAGACTCTGTATTACCCTGATATTGCCAGTCAGACTCTATATTCCCCTGATATTGACAGTCAGACTCTGTATTACCCTGATATTGACAGTCAGACTCTGTATTACCCAGATATTGACAGTCAGACTCTGTATTCCCCTGATATTGACAGTCAGACTCTGTATTACCCTGATATTGACAGTCAGTCTCTGTATTCCCCTGATATTGACAATCAGACTCCGTATTACCCTGATATTGAAAGTCAGACTCTGTATTACCCTATTGACAGTCAGACTCTGTATTACCCTGATATTGACAGTCAGACTCTGTATTGCCCTGATATTGACAGTCAGACTCTGATATTGACGGTCACTCTGTATTACCCTGATATTGACAGTCAGACTCTGTATTACCCTGATATTGACAGTCAGACTCTGTATTACCCTGATATTGACAGTCAGACTCTGATATTGACGGTCACTCTGTATTACCCTGATATTGACAGTCAGACTCTGTATTACCCTGATATTGACAGTCAGACTCTATATTCCCCTGATATTGACAGTCAGACTCTGTATTACCCTGATATTGACAGTCAGACTCTGTATTACACTGATATTGACAGTCAGACTCTATTACACAGATATTGACAGTCAGACTCTGTATTACACTGATATTGACAGTCAGACTCTGTATTACACTGATATTGACAGTCAGACTCTATATTCCCCTGATATTGACAGTCAGACTCTGTATTACCCTGATATTGACAGTCAGACTCTGTATTACCCTGATATTGACAGTCAGACTCTGATATTGACGGTCACTCTGTATTGCCCTGATATTGACAGTCAGGCTCTGTATTAGCCTGATATTGAGTCAGACTCTACTACCCTGATATTGACAGTCAGACTGTATTTCCCTGATATTGACAGTCAGACTCTGTATTACCCTGATATTGAAAGTCAGACTCTGTATTACCCTGATATTGACAGTCAGACTGTATTACCCTGATATTGACAGTCAGACTCTGTATTACCCTGATATTGACAGTCAGACTCTGTATTACCCTGATATTGACAGTCAGACTCTGTATTACCCTGATATTGACAGTCAGACTCTATTACCCAGATATTGACAGTCAGACTCTGTATTCCCCTGATATTGACAGTCAGACTCTGTATTACCCTGATATTGACAGTAAGACTCTGTATTACCCTGATATTGACAGTCAGACTCCGTATTACCCTGATATTGAAAGTCAGACTCCTGTATTACCCTATTTACATTCAGACTCTGTATTACCCTGATATTGATAGTCAGACTCTATATTCCCCTGATATTGACAGTCAGACTCTGTATTACCCTGATATTGACAGTCAGACTCTGTATTACCCAGATATTGACAGTCAGACTCTGTATTCCCCTGATATTGACAGTCAGACTCTGTATTACCCTGATATTGACAGTCAGTCTCTGTATTCCCCTGATATTGACAATCAGACTCCGTATTACCCTGATATTGAAAGTCAGACTCTGTATTACCCTATTGACAGTCAGACTCTGTATTACCCTGATATTGACAGTCAGACTCTATATTACCCTGATATTGACAGTCAGACTCTGTATTACCCTGATATTGACAGTCAGACTCTGTATTGCCCTGATATTGACAGTCAGACTCTGTATTACCCTGATATTGAGTCAGACTCTATTACCCTGATATTGACAGTCAGACTGTATTTCCCTGATATTGACAGTCAGACTCTGTATTACCCTGATATTGACAGTCAGACTCTGTATTACCCTGATATTGACAGTCAGACTCTGAAATTGACGGTCACTCTGTATTACCCTGATATTGACAGTCAGACTCTGTATTACCCTGATATTGACAGTCAGACTCTGTATTACCCTGATATTGACAGTCAGACTCTGTATTACCCTGATATTGACAGTCAGGCTCTGTCTTACCCTGATATTGACAGTCAGACTCTGTGTTACCCTGATATTGACAGTCAGACTCTGTATTACCCTGATATTGACAGTCAGACTGTATTACCCGGATATTGACAGTCAGACTCTGTATTACCCTGATATTGACAGTCAGACTCTGTATTACCCTGATATTGACAGTCAGACTGTATTACCCTGATATTGACAGTCAGACTCTGTATTACCCTGATATTGACAGTCAGACTCTGTATTACCCTGATATTGACAGTCAGACTCTGTATTACCCTGATATTGACAGTCAGACTCTATTACCCAGATATTGACAGTCAGACTCTGTATTCCCCTGATATTGACAGTCAGACTCTGTATTACCCTGATATTGACAGTCAGTCTCTGTATTCCCCTGATATTGACAATCAGACTCCGTATTACCCTGATATTGAAAGTCAGACTCTGTATTACCCTATTTACAGTCAGACTCTGTATTACCCTGATATTGACAGTCAGACTCTATATTCCCCTGATATTGACAGTCAGACTCTGTATTACCCAGATATTGACAGTCAGACTCTGTATTCCCCTGATATTGACAGTCAGACTCTGTATTACCCTGATATTGACAGTCAGTCTCTGTATTCCCCTGATATTGACAATCAGACTCCGTATTACCCGGATATTGAAAGTCAGACTCTGTATTACCCTGATATTGACAATCAGACTCCGTATTACCCTGATATTGAAAGTCAGACTCTGTATTACCCTATTGACAGTCAGACTCTGTATTACCCTGATTTTGACAGTCAGACTCTATATTCCCCTGATATTGACAGTCAGACTCTGTATTACCCTTATATTGACAGTCAGACTCTGTATTACCCTGATATTGACAGTCAGACTCTGTATTAGCCTGATATTGAGTCAGACTCTATTACCCTGATATTGACAGTCAGACTGTATTTCCCTGATATTGACAGTCAGACTCTGTATTACCCTGATATTGAGTCCGACTCTGTATTACCCTGATATTGACAGTCAGACTGTATTACCCTGATATTGACAGTCAGACTCTGTATTACCCTGATATTGCCAGTCAGACTCTATATTCCCCTGATATTGACAGTCAGACTCTGTATTACCCTGATATTGACAGTCAGACTCTGTATTACCCAGATATTGACAGTCAGACTCTGTATTCCCCTGATATTGACAGTCAGACTCTGTATTACCCTGATATTGACAGTCAGTCTCTGTATTCCCCTGATATTGACAATCAGACTCCGTATTACCCTGATATTGAAAGTCAGACTCTGTATTACCCTATTGACAGTCAGACTCTGTATTACCCTGATATTGACAGTCAGACTCTATATTCCCCTGATATTGACAGTCAGACTCTGTATTACCCTGATATTGACAGTCAGACTCTGTATTGCCCTGATATTGACAGTCAGACTCTGTATTACCCTGATATTGACAGTCAGACTCTGTATTACCCTGATATAGACAGTCAGACTCTGTATTACCCTGATATTGACAGTCAGACTCTGATATTGACGGTCACTCTGTATTACCCTGATATTGACAGTCAGACTCTGTATTACCCTGATATTGACAGTCAGACTCTGTATTACACTGATATTGACAGTCAGACTCTCTATTACACTGATATTGACAGTCAGACTCTGTATTAGACTGATATTGACAGTCAGACTCTATTACACTGATATTGACAGTCAGACTCTGATATTGACAGTCAGACTCTGTATTCCCCTGATATTGACAGTCAGACTCTGTATTACACTGATATTGACAGTCAGACTCTATTACACAGATATTGACAGTCAGACTCTGATATTGACAGTCAGACTCTGTATTACCCTGATATTGACAGTCAGACTCTGTATTACCCTGATATTGACAGTCAGACTCTGATATTGACGGTCACTCTGTATTACCCTGATATTGACAGTCAGACTCTGTATTACCCTGATATTGACAGTCAGACTCTATATTCCCCTGATATTGACAGTCAGACTCTGTATTACCCTGATATTGACAGTCAGACTCTGTATTACACTGATATTGACAGTCAGACTCTATTACACAGATATTGACAGTCAGACTCTGTATTACACTGATATTGACAGTCAGACTCTATTACACTGATATTGACAGTCAGACTCTGTATTACCCTGATATTGACAGTCAGACTCTGTATTACCCTGATATTGACAGTCAGACTCTGATATTGACGGTCACTCTGTATTACCCTGATATTGACAGTCAGACTCTGTATTACCCTGATATTGACAGTCAGACTCTATATTCCCCTGATATTGACAGTCAGACTCTGTATTACCCTGATATTGACAGTCAGACTCTGTATTACACTGATATTGACAGTCAGACTCTATTACACAGATATTGACAGTCAGACTCTGTATTACACTGATATTGACAGTCAGACTCTGTATTACACTGATATTGACAGTCAGACTCTATATTCCCCTGATATTGACAGTCAGACTCTGTATTACCCTGATATTGACAGTCAGACTCTGTATTACCCTGATATTGACAGTCAGACTCTGATATTGACGGTCACTCTGTATTACCCTGATATTGACAGTCAGACTCTGTATTACCCTGATATTGACAGTCAGACTCTGTATTACCCTGATATTGACAGTCAGCCTCTGATATTGACGGTCACTCTGTATTACCCTGATATTGACAGTCAGACTCTGTATTACCCTGATATTGACAGTCAGACTCTATATTCCCCTGATATTGACAGTCAGACTCTGTATTACCCTGATATTGACAGTCAGACTCTGTATTACACTGATATTGACAGTCAGACTCTATTACACAGATATTGACAGTCAGACTCTGTATTACACTGATATTGACAGTCAGACTCTGTATTACACTGATATTGACAGTCAGACTCTATATTCCCCTGATATTGACAGTCAGACTCTGTATTACCCTGATATTGACAGTCAGACTCTGTATTACCCTGATATTGACAGTCAGACTCTGATATTGACGGTCACTCTGTATTACCCTGATATTGACAGTCAGACTCTGTATTACCCTGATATTGACAGTCAGACTCTATATTCCCCTGATATTGACAGTCAGACTCTGTATTACCCTGATATTGACAGTCAGACTCTGTATTACACTGATATTGACAGTCAGACTCTATTACACAGATATTGACAGTCAGACTCTGTATTACACTGATATTGACAGTCAGACTCTGTATTACACTGATATTGACAGTCAAACTCTATATTCCCCTGATATTGACAGTCAGACTCTGTATTACCCTGATATTGACAGTCAGACTCTGTATTACACTGATATTGACAGTCAGACTCTATTACACAGATATTGACAGTCAGACTCTGTATTACACTGATATTGACAGTCAGACTCTGTATTACACTGATATTGACAGTCAGACTCTGTGTTACCCTGATATTGACAGTCAGACTCTGTATTACCCTGATATTGACAGTCAGACTCTGTATTACACTGACATTGACAGTCAGACTCTATTACACAGATATTGACAGTCAGACTCTGTATTACCCTGATATTGACAGTCAGACTCTGTATTACACTGATATTGACAGTCAAACTCTATATTCCCCTGATATTGACAGTCAGACTCTGTATTACCCTGATATTGACAGTCAGACTCTGTATTACACTGATATTGACAGTCAGACTCTATTACACAGATATTGACAGTCAGACTCTGTATTACACTGATATTGACAGTCAGACTCTGTATTACACTGATATTGACAGTCAGACTCTGTGTTACCCTGATATTGACAGTCAGACTCTATTACACAGATATTGACAGTCAGACTCTGTATTACACTGACATTGACAGTCAGACTCTATTACACTGATATTGACAGTCAGACTCAATTACACTGATATTGACAGTCCGAGTCTGGTTCGGGGAGGGGGGTGATGACGCGATGACGGGTACGCGGTGACGCGATTGCCATGACGACCAAGGTGACGCAATGACGCAGCGTCGACGTGCGGACGGTTGGAGCGGCTGAGGTCCTGGTCCGTAGGGTGAGTCGCTGCCCTCCCCTGCCCCCCCCTCCCCCCAGACCCTCCCTCACCCCCCCCGGACCCTCCCTCCCCCCCCCCCCCCCAGACCCTCCCTCTCCCCCCCCCCCCCCCCAGACCCTCCCTCTCCCCCCCCCCCCCCAGACCCTCCCTCTCCCCCCCCCCCCCCCAGACCCTCCCTCTCCCCCCCCCCCCCCCCGGACCCTCCCTCTCCCCCCCCCCCCCCCCGGACCCTCCCTCTCCCCCCCCCCCCCCCGGACCCTCCCTCTCCCCCCCCCCCCCCCCGGACCCTCCCTCTCCCCCCCCCCCCCCCCAGACCCTCCCTCTCCCCCCCCCCCCCCCCCCAGACCCTCCCTCTCCCCCCCCCCCCCCCCAGACCCTCCCTCTCCCCCCCCCCCCCCCGACCCTCCCTCTCCCCCCCCCCCCCCCCCCGGACCCTCCCTCTCCCCCCCCCCCCCCCCCGGACCCTCCCTCTCCCCCCCCCCCCCCCGGACCCTCCCTCTCCCCCCCCCCCCAGACCCTCCCTCTCCCCCCCCCACCCCGGACCCTCCCTCTCCCCCCCCCACCCCGGACCCTCCCTCTTCCCCCCCCCCCCGGACCCTCCCTCTCCCCCCCCCCCCGGACCCTCCCTCTCCCCCCCCCCCGGACCCTCCCTCTCCCCCCCCCCCCCAGACCCTCCCTCTCCCCCCCCCCCCAGACCCTCCCTCTCCCCCCCCCCCCCCAGACCCTCCCTCTCCCCCCCCCCCCAGACCCTCCCTCTCCCCCCCCCCCCAGACCCTCCCTCTCCCCCCCCCCCCAGACCCTCCCTCTCCCCCCCCCCCAGACCCTCCCTCTCCCCCCCCCCCAGACCCTCCCTCTCCCCCCCCCCCAGACCCTCCCTCTCCCCCCCCCCAGACCCTCCCTCTCCCCCCCCCCCCCCAGACCCTCCCTCTCCCCCCCCCCCCCCAGACCCTCCCTCTCCCCCCCCCCCAGACCCTCCCTCTCCCCCCCCCCCAGACCCTCCCTCTCCCCCCCCCCAGACCCTCCCTCTCCCCCCCCCCCAGACCCTCCCTCTCCCCCCCCCCCAGACCCTCCCTCTCCCCCCCCCCCAGACCCTCCCTCTCCCCCCCCCCCAGACCCTCCCTCTCCCCCCCCCCCCCCCCCCCCCGGACCCTCCCTCTCCCCCCCCCCCCCCCCCCGGACCCTCCCTCTCCCCCCCCCCCCCCCCCCCGGACCCTCCCTCTCCCCCCCCCCGGACCCTCCCTCTCCCCCCCCCCCAGACCCTCCCTCTCCCCCCCCCCCAGACCCTCCCTCTCCCCCCCCCCAGACCCTCCCTCTCCCCCCCCCCAGACCCTCCCTCTCCCCCCCCCCAGACCCTCCCTCTCCCCCCCCCCAGACCCTCCCTCTCCCCCCCCCAGACCCTCCCTCTCCCCCCCCCCAGACCCTCCCTCTCCCCCCCCCCAGACCCTCCCTCTCCCCCCCCCCAGACCCTCCCTCTCCCCCCCCCCCAGACCCTCCCTCTCCCCCCCCCCAGACCCTCCCTCTCCCCCCCCCCCAGACCCTCCCTCTCCCCCCCCCCAGACCCTCCCTCTCCCCCCCCCAGACCCTCCCTCTCCCCCCCCCCCCGGACCCTCCCTCTCCCCCCCCCCCCAGACCCTCCCTCTCCCCCCCCCCCCAGACCCTCCCTCTCCCCCCCCCCCCAGACCCTCCCTCTCCCCCCCCCCCAGACCCTCCCTCTCCCCCCCCCCAGACCCTCCCTCTCCCCCCCCCCAGACCCTCCCTCTCCCCCCCCCCCAGACCCTCCCTCTCCCCCCCCCCAGACCCTCCCTCTCCCCCCCCCCCCAGACCCTCCCTCTCCCCCCCCCCAGACCCTCCCTCTCCCCCCCCCCCAGACCCTCCCTCTCCCCCCCCCAGACCCTCCCTCTCCCCCCCCCCAGACCCTCCCTCTCCCCCCCCCCAGACCCTCCCTCTCCCCCCCCCCCCAGACCCTCCCTCTCCCCCCCCCCCCAGACCCTCCCTCTCCCCCCCCAGACCCTCCCTCTCCCCCCCCCAGACCCTCCCTCTCCCCCCCCCCCAGACCCTCCCTCTCCCCCCCCCCCAGACCCTCCCTCTCCCCCCCCCCCAGACCCTCCCTCTCCCCCCCCCCCAGACCCTCCCTCTCCCCCCCCCCCCAGACCCTCCCTCTCCCCCCCCCCCCAGACCCTCCCTCTCCCCCCCCCCAGACCCTCCCTCTCCCCCCCCCCCCAGACCCTCCCTCTCCCCCCCCCCAGACCCTCCCTCTCCCCCCCCCCCAGACCCTCCCTCTCCCCCCCCCCCAGACCCTCCCTCTCCCCCCCCCCCAGACCCTCCCCCTCTCCCCCCCCCCCAGACCCTCCCCCTCTCCCCCCCCCCCCAGACCCTCCCCCTCTCCCCCCCCCCCCAGACCCTCCCTCTCCCCCCCCCAGACCCTCCCTCTCCCCCCCCCCAGACCCTCCCTCTCCCCCCCCCCCCCAGACCCTCCCTCTCCCCCCCCCCCCCAGACCCTCCCTCTCCCCCCCCCCCCCAGACCCTCCCTCTCCCCCCCCCCCA
This sequence comes from Scyliorhinus torazame, assembly GCF_047496885.1. NCBI lineage: Eukaryota > Metazoa > Chordata > Chondrichthyes > Carcharhiniformes > Scyliorhinidae > Scyliorhinus > Scyliorhinus torazame. Next base: position 23,424,976 of record NC_092726.1, read on the forward strand.
GACCCTCCCTCTCCCCCCCCCCCAGACCCTCCCTCTCCCCCCCCCCCCAGACCCTCCCTCTCCCCCCCCCCCCACAGGCCCTGCCCCCCCCCCCACAGGCCCTGCCCCCCCCCCCCCACAGGCCCTGCCCCCCCCCCCCCCACAGGCCCTGCCTCTCCCCCCCCCCCCCCACAGGCCCTGCCTCTCCCCCCCCCCACAGGCCCTGCCTCTCCCCCCCCCCACAGGCCCTGCCTCTCCCCCCCACCCCACAGGCCCTGCCTCCCCTCCCCCCACCCCACAGGCCCTGCCTCCCCTCCCCACCCCACAGGCCCTGCCTCCCCTCCCCCCCCCACAGGCCCTGCCTCCCCCCCCCCCCCACAGGCCCTGCCTCTCCCCCCCCCCCCACAGGCCCTGCCTCTCCCCCCCCACAGGCCCTGCCTCTCCCCCCCCACATACCCTGCCTCCCCCCCCAGACCCTGCCTCCCCCCACAGACCCTGCCTCCTCCCCCCCAGACTGTGCCTCCTCTCCCCCCCCCACAGACCATGCCTCCCCCTCCCCCCCCAAACCCTGCCGCCCACCCCAGACCCTGCCGCCCCCTCCCTCCAGACCCTGAGCCCACCCCCTCCCTCCAGACCCTGAGCCCCCCCAGACCCTGCCCCCCTCCCCCCCCCAATCCTTGCCTCCCCCTCCCCCCCCAAATCCTTGCCTCCCCCTCCCAGACCCTGCCACCCCCTCCCCCCAATCCTTGCCTCCGCCCCCCCCCCCTCCCCACCCAGACCCTGCCACCCCCTCCCCCCAGACCCTGTCCTCTGGATCCTGCAATAAAACAAGAGTTATAATAGTGGTTCTGAAACCTTTTTGTTCACGGACCCTGGGTGGCACAGCAGTCAGTGGTCAGCACTGCTGCCTTACAGCGCCAGGGACCCGGGTTGAATATCAGCCTCGCCTGACTCTGTAGAGTTTGATTTAGTGATTTATCCTGCCAGACCTGGTCATGTAAAAGTCCGACTCAAAATCTCATAATCCTTCATCAGAAATTTCAGAGTCCTCACACTGGGTCCACCTCCAGAATATGAGCTTGTCATTTCACTGTTCATCTGGTGATGTACTTCACCATCATTTGCTGTCTTTTTTTGTAAATTTAGAGTACCCAATTCATTTTTTTCCATTGAAGGGGCAATTTAGCATGGCCAATACACATGCAGACACGGGGAGAATGTGTAAACTCCACACGGACAGTGATGCGGGGCCGGGATCGAACCTGGAACCTCGGCGCCGTGAGGCAGCAGTGCTAACCACTGTGCCGCCCTATCATTTGCCGTCTTGATTCGCTTTTCTTGCTCTGAAGCTTTTGTACATTGAGGGTCTAAATTGCAGCCAGTATTCTGATCGGTTCGTATCTACAATCACAAATGCACAGTCCTCCATTGAGGAGGCCGTGGCGCTGTGATATTGTCGCTGGAGTAGTAATGCAGAGGCCTAGGGTCAAGCTCTGGGGACATGGGTTCAAATCCCACCAGGGCAGATGTTGACATTTTCATTCAATAAAAGACCTGGAATTAAAAATCTAATGACGACCGCGATTGTTGGAAAAACCCATCTGGTTCGCTAATGTCCTTTATGGAAGGAAATCTGCCGTCCTTACCTGGTCGGGCCTACATGTGATGCCAGGCCTACATGTGATGCCAGACCCACAGCGATGTGGTTGATTCTTAAATGGCCTCAGGGATGGGCAATAAATGCTGGCCCATGGATGAATAAATAAAAATTATTGGTTTGTTTTACAGAAATAAGGTAACGAACCATACGAGGTTTGGCCGCACCAGTGAATGACTGCCTGAGACCTGTCATTGCCCGAGATTAATTTTAGATAACCCCCTTCCTGTGTACTCTGCAAAGGAACAGGGCTGCTTCATGATTAGATATTTTCGCTTTTTGTGTTATATCTTTCTGAAGCTTCATATGCATCATTCACTGACCAAGGAACAAACAATCCATTGGCCCAATATCGTTTTGGTGTGCTCACTTTCCCGTTTGGTTGATGGAACAGCCAAATGGGAGAGGGTAAAACAGAAAGTCACATTGGAGACGAAAAGACCTGCCTCTTAATCCGTAAAGATATTTTGGGATACATTGATGTTTGCTGCAGGTTGCAGGCAGCTACCCCAGTGCTGTACTGGGACCTCATCTATTCGACGGTGATTTACTTGGTTGAAGTACGAGAGCATTGTTAATCTTTAGTATCACAAGTAGGCTTTGCAATGAAGTTACTGTGAAAAGCCCCTGGTCGCCACACTCCGGCACCTGTTCGGGTAGGCTGAGGGAGAATTCAGAATGTCCAAATTACCTCACAGCACATTTTGGGACTTGTGAGAGGAAACCGGAGCGCCCGGAGGAAACCCACGCAGACACGGGGGAGAACGTGCAGACTCCGCACAGCCAGTGACCCAAGCCAGGAATCGATCCTGGGACCCTGGCACTGTGAAGCCACGGTGCTAACCACTGTGCTACCGTTACACCCGAGTTTGCGCATTACACTGTGGGCAGGCACAGCAGATGGAGCAGGAAGTGACCGGAAACATTGCCGGATTAAGCACAATGAGCAACACCATGACAAAATGGAGTTCAACGTTGAGGTACTGCAACTCTGGATTGGAGAGAGATTCAAATCGAAAAACAACGGCGATTGATTGAGAGCAGAGGAGAAGCAAAGACATTTGAGCGTGACGTTCATGCGCACTAAAGACTAATTGGACGGGTAGAAAAACAAATTCAAAAAGATTGACGGACTAGTTATCTAAAATTAGAATAGTGAGGAATCGATGCTTCTGATAGGGTACAGGGCCCTGGACAGACCTCGCCTGGAGTATGACAAAAACAGAAAAACTCAGCAGGTCTGGCACCATCTGTGGAGAGAGAAACCGAGTCCGATACGTCTCTTCTGGGGTGTCACCTGATGCACTGTGTTCAAGTTTGGGCACTGTACCTCAGGACAGGTCTAAGTGCATAGAATTACCTCAATCTACAGCACAGCAACAGGCCAGTCGATCTTGTAGGTTCATTTCAAGATTTATGCTCCACATTTGCCTCCTGCTTTACTGTATCAACGCAAGTCCCTTCTCCCTCATGTACTTTAATGTATCCACGGTAGCACAATGGTTAGCACTGTTGTGTCACCGCCAGGGACCCTGGTTTGATTCCCGCTTGGGTCACTATCTGTGCGGAGTCTGCAGGTCCTCCCCGTGTCTCTGTGGATTTCCTCCGAGTGCTCCGGTTTCCTACCACAAGTCCCGAAAGACGTGCTCGTTAGGGTGAATTGGACATTCTGAATTCTCCCCGTGTACCCGAACAGGCGCCGGAATGTGGCGACGAGGGGATTTTCACAGTAACTTCATTGCAGTGTTAATGTAAGCCTACTTGTGACAATAATAAATATGTTATTCACCTCAACCACACATTGTGGGAGTGAGTTACACACTGCAACCACTCTCTTGAGTAACAAAGTTACTCCTGAACCCCTTATTGGATTTAATTGGTGTAAAGGTTGGCAAATCCAATAAGGTAACTGCAGAGGGCCTTGGCTTCTGTTGGGGAATTCAAAACGGCCAGGAGGGGGTAAAAGTCGAACCAGAATATTTGGGAGAGAAATCAGGATCCATCTTTTCGCAGGTTAGTGTAAATCCGCACTTCTGTCCTTCAAAAGATCCTGACACTGGAGATCAATTGAAATTTCGAAGACTGAAATGGGACGTTGTTTGTGAAGTAAGGGTGCCCAGTGATATGGAACAAGCACAGGCAAAGGAGTTGAGGTACAGATCAGACACACAAGCGAATTAAATGGGAGAACAGGCCTGAGGTGCTGAATGCTGTTTGCCTGCTTTTGTTCCTTTTACCTGGTGTTTCAATCAAACTGCTTTGACATTGCTTTCTTGCAGTACTGTGAGGAAACCAAGATGTGCGAGGGCCCCTCCAAGATATGTGGTCCCATTCCACCGGACCCAACGCTATTCCCAGATTTCTACCGGCGTCCACTGTCAGGTGAGTTTGTATCTGCGGATGAAGTGCTTCCATTTTCCTTTTCCATTCCCGGCTGAATGTCCTCATCTGGGAGGAAACCAAGCTTAAGCCGTGCGGAGGGGGGATTTATTTGGCTCGCCATGCCTGACCACCCTCTTGTCCATTCAGCGCACCAGGAATCCATCCTGGTGACGCTATAAGATGTCAACAAGAGCAAAGTGTACAAAATAAGTATCTTTACCTTGTTATTTTGGAAGCAGAGTATTGTTTTTTAAAATATATTTTTATTCCGAATTTTTCAATAACAATATTTTCCACCTTCCAAACAACCCCCCCCCCCCCCCCCCCGTAACAAAGAAAAGAAAAAGAACTCACGTGGCAAGACATGAACATGGCAAGTCAATACGATACAGAACTTTGTACATTGGATTCTTCCCGTACATGTCAGTTTTCCGGATCATTCACGTGCTTTCTTGCTCACATGCCCCCGACAGGAACCCCCTCCCCTCCCTCACCCCTCCGGGTTGCTGTTGCTGCTATCCGACCTTCTAGGAACGGTTGCCACCGCCTGTAGAACCCCTGCGCAGCAGACCCTCGCAAGGCAAACTTTATCCTTTCCAACTTCCCAGCCATATCATTTATCCAGGCCTCCACGCTGGGGGGCTTCGCCTCCTTCCACATTAGCAAGATCCTTCGCCGGGCTACTAGGGACGCAAAGGCCAGAATGCCGGCCTCTTTCGCCTCCTGCACTCCCGGCTCGTCCACTACTCCAAATATTGCTAGCCCCCAGCTTGGCTTGACCCGGACTTTCACCACCTTAGATACTGTTCCCGCCACTCCCCTCCAGAACCCCTCCAGTGCCGGGCATGACCAAAACATATGGACATGGATCGCCGGACTTCCTGAGCACCTTCCACATCTGTCCTCTACCCCAAAGAACCAACTCCGCCTTGCCCCCGTCATATGCGCTCTATGAACCACCTTAAATTGTATCAGGCTAAGCCTGGCACACGAGGAAGAGGAATTAACCCTACTTAGGGCATCAGCCCATATCCCCTCCTCAATCTCCTCCCCCAACTCCTCCCATTTACCCTTCCGCTCCTCTACCAAAGCCTCCCCTCTTCTTTCATCTCCTGGTATATCGCCGACACCTTGTCCTCCCCGACCCATATGCCCGAGATCACCCTATCTTTAATCCCCTGTGCCGGGAGTAGCGGAAATTCCCTCACCTGCCACCTCACAAACGCCCTCACTTGCATGTACCTGAAAGTGTTTCCCGGGGGTAGCCCAAACTTCTCCTCCAGTGCCCCTAAGCTCGCAAACGTCCCGTCAATGAACAGGTCCCCCATTCTTCTAATCCCTACCCGATGCCAGCTCTGAAATCCCTCGTCCATCCTTCCTGGGACAAGAAGCAGAGTATTGTTAATGTACATACAATTCTATAAGCTTGGGAGAATGTTACAACCTGGAATCTAACTGAGGTGTTCAATTATTTTATATATACAATAATTGGGAATGATTAAAAGACCGAAATGTAGTCAAGCACCAGATACAGGTAATTTTGCGAGTGAAGATTCTTACAGACGCCTGGTCAGTGCTCAACAAAGGTTAAGATATTGATCCAGACACACAACGTTTTTAAGTTTTAAGATTGTGCAGTAAAGATAGATTAGTTCTGGGAGTGATAACATAAGAAATTGAGCTTTGTTAATTATAAATAAAACATTATTAAAACAACAGGAAATAAAACAAGACTTAAACTTTCAAATTTCACAGTTCTTACACGACCAGATTATATGAAGTTTCTTAACCTTAATACACAAAGTCCCATTCAACAACACGTGGCATTAAAATAGAGCTCTCGTTCCACTTACACATCCAGCAAAGGCAGCACTTTCATTTAGGAAACAAACTTTCTTCTGTTGGGACATCTCTTTCAGAATTATTTTTCCTCTCTCTCTCTCTCTCTCTCTCTCTTTGCCAGTTTCCATGGCTGCTTACATCTTTAAACTAGCAGGCTTCATGACCTGACTGGCTGCTCTCCACAGCCTCCTCCTTCCAGGTTTCCTGATCTGTCTCCTTGGCTGCCCATCTGCTTTTGCCTTTGTTGCCAAAAGGATTTCTCTGGCTCTTGCTCTCTCTCTCTCTCGCTCTCTCTTGATAGATTCAGATTCTGTTAATGGGAAATGGGTGGTCATGCAGGAGTGTCCCGAAAGACAATGGGCCTTCGGTGAATCACATTATGCATTTCCGAACGGGTTTAAGTCTGAATGGGAGCACGTGACTCAGCCAGGAATGGATGTATCCCTTTGAGCTCGGGCTAACAGCATTGTCCCTCAATCTGTTTAAACCTCTGCTCCATTTTTGCACCCCAGTTCTGAACTTATCTCCCTATCATGATAAGATGCATTGTCTGTAATTATTAACCCAATGTTAAAGCTTTTGTGACACCTGATTAATGGAGATGATTTTAATATTTTATCTACAATTTTGTTTTAAATTGTGCCTTGGTTTTGAGCTGATCCTATTGAAATATGATCACCATTGTGGAGATCTACCATGCGGATCTAGTGAAGTCTTGCAACACTAAAACTCTGTGGAAATTTGAGTTACACTTCTCGTATGCAAACAAGAATCTTTTATTGCCTCTATTTGATTACAATTAAGAGAAACTTAAATCTATTCTCAATAAAGTCCGGCTAGCAAAAGGACTTAAAGAGAAGTAACATAAACAATTTAACTTTCAAAATAATACAGAAATGGTTTCTTGCTTACGGCAAAACAGCTTGCATTTACTTCAAGAGTTAGAGTAGAAAAGTGAAAATGTGAAAATCTGAAAATAGAGATAGCGAGTGGTTCGATCAAAGTATAGAATGATCCCGGGTAAACATGGCCGTACGGACCATCATGTTTAAGGAGATTTTTATCAGTCTTAAGCCATCTGTCTATACCTGTGTTGTCCTAATTGGTTTGGGTGAGAATCAAATACATTTGAATCGATGGTTCACTGTCAATCCTCAATGTACAACATCAGTTCTGAATGTTTCATGTTTGAATATTTGTGCATGCTATGGAATGCGATTTTGTGCTATTATCAAGACTGCTTTTTAATGGTTTTCTGCAGACTTTACTTTATCCACATTATGAACAATGGTGCCTTCATATTGCTATGGTGCTTACTTTGACCTTGATCTAGATTACTGGCACAGCTCATTTCTTAATGTCAAACTGATTTTGAAAATCTGTTTATTAGAACAATAGCTTGTTCATTTTGTCAGCAGAAATGTTGTTTTAATCTACAATTAGTTTGTGGATGTGTCAGGCTTTTGTGCTTCTGTTGAAGTTATGTGTTTTGTCATGGCCTGAGGTTCTGAGTACTGAAATCCTTATTTTAAAATGGGTATTAAAACTGGGCTTTAATATTTACATTAAAATAGCCTTTTTACCTATCAGAAAATAGTTGATTACTGTCAATCGTATAGGACGAGGAAATAGCTGGTAATTGATTTACCAATCATTACACTGACCAGGGTATGTTGCACAGAGGATGATTGATGTCTGGGGGTTTGTGGTAAGTCTCTTAACACACTTGAGAGTCTTGGAAGTTTTCTCGGAGCTTGATAATTCAAACAATTCTGTAACATCTAGTGGAAGAAAATCCTCGGCATTTTGCTTATAATGTTAAATTACAGCCCAGTCTGTGCTGTGAACCAACTCAAGGTTGTTCTTAGCTTAGTGGATGAAGCTTAAGAGGATAGCCATGTTTCTCACTCCTAATAATAACAATCTTTATTAGTGTCACAAGTAGGCTTACATTAACACTGCAATGAAGTTACTGTGAAAAGCACCTAGTCGCCACACTCCAGCGCCTGTTCGGGTACACAAGGGAGAATTCAGAATGTCCAAATTACCTCACAGCACATTTTGGGACTTGTGGGAGGAAACCGGAGCACCCGGAGGAAACCTACGCAGACACGGGGAGAACGTGCAGACTCCGCACAGACAGTGACCCGAACCGGGAATCGAACCCGGGACCCTGGAGCTGTGAAGCAACAGTGCTAACCATTGTGCTACCATGTTTTCTGGCCATTATTCAGTGAATGCTATTGGAAGTTGGCACCATCAGCTCAGTATGAGGATCCCCACAGCCGAATGATCAGTTTACTGGTTACCTTTGCTGGATTCTAATTTTCTACCTCCTGTTTCTGCCTACAGCTCGGGGTCGGCTGGAAGGGAACAGCCTAAAGTTGGACTTCCTCTCGGGACCGTTCGCGCCGGATCCCACCTTGTACCCATCGTGCTACAGTGCCCGCCCATCACAGCCTGCTCCTCGTGTGCATTCGAATGCCAGAGAGTTCCTGGAAAGAGGGCAAAGGGGATCTGTTGGTATGCTGCTACAATTGGAAGGAGTGTCATTGCACAGACCACTGTCTCCAAAAAGTAAATAGATCCTTATACAGCTTATTTCTTGGGATAGCAGGGGAGAAGTTACGTTGGGCATCTATTAGTATTGGAATCCACAGCCTCTGGTACTGAATTAGAATTCCTACAGTGCAAAGCAGACCATTCGGCCCATCGAGTCTACACCGACCCTCTGAAAGAGCAGCCTACCCAGGCTCACTCCCCCGCCCTATCCCCCTAATCCCATAATGTGCACATCTTTGGACACTAAGGGGCAATTTAGCACGGCCAATCCATCTAACCTGCACGTCTTTTGACTGTGGGAGGAAACCGGAGCACCCGGAAGAAACGCACGCAGACAGGGGGAGAACGTGCAGACTCCGCACAGACAGAATTGAACCCGGGTCCCTGGCACTGTGAGGCAGCAGTGCTAACTACTGCCACGTAAATAATACAGTTCCATAAATGAGAAAGCAATTTAAACAAAATAACATTTCGGGATCGGGTGGATCTATTTTAATGGTCTGCTTTACTCCTTGTCTGTATGGCAGCTGTTGTTCTGCTGCTTGACGTTAACCTGGCTATTTTCTCAATTGATCGACATCATACAGACCGCTTGTGGTGAATCACTGTTAGTTGGGATCAGCCATTTTGAGATGTTTTCGGTGGTGAGCGTGCATCTACTATGTCACATAGTTGACTCCAATATCTATCAGAAAGAGTATATCTATCTCTTCCTGATCTCACTGATCATTGTGACGGGTGGGCGGGGGTTTGGGGGGGGGGGGGGGGGGGGGCTAGAATTCCAGAGGCAGTTGAAGGCATCGCTGGCCGCTAATGGTGGAGCAATTCAAATCCGGGAAGCACAGGAGGCCAGAATTGGAGGAGAACCGACATGGGGAAGTGGTGCATTTTGGGAGAAAGAATGAGGAAAGACAATGGAAAATAAAGGATGCAATTCTAAAGAGGCTATAGGAGTAGAAGGACTGGGGGTATATGTGCACAACTCAATGAAGGTGCCAGGAGAGGTTGGGAAAGTGGTTAATAAGGCATATGGGACACTGGGCATTATAAATAGAGGCAAAGAGTCCAGAGGTGTGGGGGTGGGGGGTGGGGATCAGGAATGGGAGGGAACCAATTTGAGGCAATTGGTAAAAGAACTAAAGGCGACATGTGGAAAAGCTTTTTTTCACACAGCGAGCGGTTAGGATCTGGAATGCACTACCTGAGCATACAGTGGGGGCAGAGTCCATCGTTGCTTTCAAAAGGGGCAGCAAGTGGCACAGTGGTTAGCACTGGGACTGCGGTGCTGAGGACCCGAGTTCGAATCCCGGCCCTGGACCACTGTCCGTGTGGAGATTGCACATTCTCTCCGTGTCTGCGTGGGTCTCACCCCCACAACCCAAAGGTGTGCAGGTTAGGTGGATTGGCCGCGCTAAATTGCCCTTTAATTGGAAAACAAAAATAATTGGGGACTCTAAATTTATATATTTTTTTAAATTAAAAATTGTTTCAAAAGGGTGTGGGCCAATTTCTGAAGAGAAAATTAAATCGGGGCTTTGGGGAAATGGCAGGGGAGGGAATTCCCGAGTTTAGGACCCAGGCAGTTGAAGGCATGGATGACTGCCAATAGTGCAGCAATTAAAATCAGGTGTGCACCGGACGCCAGAATTGGAGAAGTACAGGGACAAAGGCAGAGAAACAATGGGCTGAATGGTCTCCTGTGCTATCACCATTTTATCTGCAAGGTCAGCAGCACTTGACGTGAAAATATTTGCCGTAATCCTGGTTTGCGAGAGAAGCCAATGCCTGCTTTGTTAATTCGATGCCGTGAAAATCAATACACCTCTCGATGGCTCTCTGGAGAATCTGCCCCCTTGGCCTCCATCTCACAGGAATCTCGTTTCTCCGTAGGGAAAGAACCGAGGGATCACGAGAAGGAGAATGTGCGGCGAATGCGTGAGATCCAGAAGAAATGCCGGGAGAAGGACCAAGAGCGGGAGCTGAGTGGCCCCAAACCTGTGAAAGCACTGTGGAAGTCCCAGAAATACGAAGCCATTCCTTCGAAAGTGATGGCGCAGTTACAGGTACAGATGTGTGGTAGTCGCGAGGACAGGAGCGCACTGACATTAGGCTGGGTTCACTAATGACTTGTGCACAGAAACACAATATGGTTCACGATCAAGTTGCACAGTGCAGAACATGGCAGATGTTTGGTGGACGTTACATTCGCTGATCTCAGCCATTGTGACTGAGGTGCCCCTCGACTTGAATATGACGCTCCCGAGGCCAAATAGACAGTCAACACAGCCTCAATTCAGTCCCAAGCTACATATCTTGAATGAGATGGTGCACGTATAGCAGTGAAAACTGACTACAAATCAGAATAGAGATTAGAGATGCAACTTGAAAGATAGCACAGTTTTCATGTTTTAAAAACAATCAGGAAAAGCTGATGAGACTGTATCTGTGGAGAAACAATGGTCGTTCAAGTTTTAAGACCCTTTTTCACGCTCTTAAGAATTGGAAAGTCGACTGACTGACCTCTTTCTCCACAGACGCTGCCTGAGTACTTGTAGCGTTTTCTGTTTTCGCTTTCAGATTTCCAAAGCAGGACTTTTGCTTACATTTTATTATCTGCAGGGCGGCACGGTGGCGCAGTGGTTAGCACTGCTGCCTCACGGCGCCGAGGTCCTGGGTTCGATCCCAGCCCCGGGTCACCGTTCGTGTGGAGTTTGCACATTCTCCCTGTGTCTGCGTGGGTTTCGTCCCCACAACCCAAAGATGTGCAGGTTAGGTGGATTGGCCGCACTATTTTCTGCAGCAGGGACTAAGCTTAGGAGTGTCACTTCTGTTTTCCCTTTTTAGATTATGTGGTGGCGCAATTGATGCAGTTTCCCTACATACCGGGACTGTCACGTTGGCCTGCATTGTCCCACCTCTTGGCTTCCCTGAGCAGGATGAGGGAGAGTGGCAGAAATTGCAGTTTGACAACATTTTCGAACGTAACTGCAGGAGACGCTCTTGTCTTTGCGCCTTTCCCACTTTCCCGTTTGCTGTTCATCCTCAGGCAAGTTCGCCCCCCCAGCGTTCGGAGAGCCAGCACTATCTCAAAGCACACTCCAGATGTGGGACTGGTGTTTGCCCGAAACGATCCTTGTCACCAAGTCCACCGAAAGCAGAGAGTTGTGCTGAAGCAGCAGAGGACGCCAACACAGAAGTGAGTATAGGCTTGGGCCAAATTTGTCTTGCGCACCCGCGTTACTACACTTCACTCCTGGGCTTGATTGAAACGTTTACCTGATCACATGCTGCCTGTAAATGCTCTGTTGTGCGACTGGTAAAAAGGAACCGTAACTCCATACCATCCCCTGTCTGCATCAATGGTGCGGAGGTGGAGATGGTTGACAGTTTCAAATTCCTAGGTGTACACATCACCAGTGATCTGTCCTGGTCCACCCACGTCAACGCTACCACCAAAAAAGCATATACCTCCTCAGGAAACTAAGGAAATTCGGCATGTCCACATTGACTCTTACCAACTTTTACAGATGCACCATAGAAAGCATCCTATCTAGCTGCATCACAGCCTGGTATGGCAACTGCTCGGCCCAGGACCGCAAGAAACTTCAGAGTCGTGAACATAGCCCAGTCCATCACACAAACCCGCCTCCCATCCATTGACTCTGTCTACACCTCCCGCTGCCTGGGGAAAGCGGGCAGCATAATCAAAGACCCCTCCCACCCGGGATATTCTCTCTTCCAACTTCTTCCATCGGGCAGGAGATACAGAAGTCTGAGAACACGCACGAACAGACTCAAAAACAGCTTCTTCCCCGCTGTTACCAGACTCCTAAACAACCCTCTTATGGACTGAACTGATCTTCACACACCTTCTCTACTGAGTAGTACCACTCCGTATGCTTCACCCGATGTCTATGTATTTATATTGAGTATCGATCGTATGTCCTATGTTTTTTCATGCATGGAACAAACTGCCTGGATTGTACGCAGAATAATACTTTCCATTGTACCTCGGTACACGTGACGACAATCTAAATCGGTGACCGATCTCCTTGTTGTTTTCTGTTCAAGATTCAAGTGAAAGGTGTGAACATCGATTTTGTCAGGCACAACGCACAGAATGCAAGGAGAATGCCAGTGCGACGCTCCAAATCTCTGCAGTCACTTGCAGATGTGCTGGACAGGAAAGCGAAAGAGCAACAGGACTATATGAGCAAGAATAAAGGACAGCTGCCACAGTAGTAAGCATGAATTATTGCAGAATTATTGGCCTAACCAATCCCTTTTCTGTTTCCTCTTCCTTTTCTGCTCCGATTTCCTTATTAAATCAGTCCCATGCTTACTTGCCCTTTATAAAACTTGAAACCCACTTGAAACCCTCACTGTCGAGATCAATGTTTAATAGAGCTGTACTCTCTGTTTCACTCTTTCCCAGAACCTCAATACCCTCAGGCCTTCGTTCCTTCTGGCGTCTGCAAGCTTTTAAAACTCAAGGTTGACATTGTTTAATCACTCGTTGCTGATTAATCTTGATTTCTCTCATCGATTTTACAGATCCTTAGCCCTGGTTTCTTAAGACAGAATAATTAGTTGACATAACCTTCAAGTTCAATTGTCGAATTGCCTCATAGAATCCCTACAGTGCACAAGGAGGCCATTTTGCCCATCGAGTCTGCACCGATCCACTCTCTACCCATAATCCTGTAATTTAACCTGTACATCCCTGGACACTAAGGGGCAATTTAGCCTGGCCAATCCACCTAACCTGCACACCTTTGGACTGTGGGAGGAAAGCAGAGCACCCGGAGGAAACCCACGCAGACACGGGGAGAAAGTACAAACGGGCAGCACGGTGGCGCAGTGGTTAGCACTGCTGCCTCACGGCGCCGAGGTCCCAGGTTCGATCCCGGCTCTGGGTCACTGTCCGTGTGGAGTTTGCACATTCTCCCCGTGTTTGCGTGGGTCTCGTCCCCACAACCCAAAGATGTGCAGGGTAGATGGAATGGCCACGCTAAATTGCCCCTTAATTGGGAAAAAAAAGAGAAAATGCAAACTCCACACAGACAGTCACCTGAGGTCGGAATTGAACCTGGGTCCCTGGCGCTGTAAGACAACAGTGCCAACCGCTGTGCCACCCAACAAAAATGGCGGCCAATGTGTTGCACCCGCATTCACTTTCCCTCTATTTTTCTCTGGTAACTAAATTTTCCATTTTCCTACTTTACCACTGAGGATGTCGAATTTATGTTTTGCCTGTTTCCAGTTTGATTGAACGGAAGGATCAGTGGAGGAAAGAGGCAGAGGAACGACGGAAGAATATCCCTGATCCTAGCATGCCTCCTGGCCACACTCGGATGCCAGAGAATGAACGTCTGGAGACACTCAACTCCCTCCAACAAAGTATGTGTGATGTGCCTGCAGATGTGGGTTAAAGCTTTAATTGAGACTGCTTATTCTACGATTTAGTATTTGTGGAATTTAATTCCATTTGTCCTGAAATTTGGAGTGTAATAGTCTAGAAACTCTGGAGGCTTAGAATCCTGACATAGAAGATTGAATGTTTGATAGCTATCATTCACGATTCCATTCTCGACACCCCACCAAACCAGAGGCTTTGTTAATCTTGTCACAAGTAGGCTTACATTAACACTGCAATGAAGTTACTGTGAAAATCCCCTCGTCGCCACATTCCGGCGCCTGTTCGGGTACACAGAGAGAGAATTCAGAATGTCCGATTCACCTAACAAGCACGTCTTTCGGGGACTTGTGGGAGGAAACCGGAGCGCCCGGAGGAAACCCACGCAGACACGGGGAGAACGTGCAGACTCAGCACAGACAGTGACCCAAGCCGGGAATCGAAATGTGACCCAGTCACAGTAGTGAAAGTGATTATGAGGCACTTGCCATTCTGCAAATGGTGCTGAAGCCATCAAATTTTGCTAGCTTGGAGCTGCCCAGTCTTGACTGGGCCTTAATGTGTCAGTGCATCTGCCGCAGAGGTACTTCACATCCTGTGAGAATCCAGGCACTGTCCAAGTTGGAGTATCATTTTTTAAAAAGTTTATAAATTTAGAGTACCCAATTCTTTTTTTTCCAATCAAGAGGCAATTTAGCGTGGCCAATCCACCTACCCTGCACATCTTTTTGGGTTGTGGGCGTGAGACCCTCGCAGACACAGGGAGAATGCGCAAACTCCACACGGACAGTGACCCGGGGCCGGCATCGAACCTGGAACCTCGGTGCCATGAGGCAGCAGTGCTAGCCACTGCACCACAGTGATGCCCCGTTGGGGGAGTATCGTTACCGGAATCCTACTGTTTGAACATTTTATTGGGCTATTCCACTGTGGAACCCACTGATGGGGCATATCTACCATCCTTTCACGTTCTGTTTAATTATTAGCAAAGCTGTAAAAGGTAGAGGGCAGTTTCACCTTGCAGATATATCCTCTACTGAGCTGCAATGGCTTTGTGAGCTTGGCCCATCCAACAGAGCTGCTGAGGATTCACATAAAATATTGGTCTTACTGGAGCGAGTAATATTGTTTGAAATTGTCTTGTTCTTCCCTTTTTTTCCACTTCTGACAGCCAATCTTTTCAAATGTGATTATACCCACGTATTTCCAGTATTTTCCAAGCGGCGTTGCCAGGGATAGGCCCCAAAAAGGTTTGGAGCTGCCGTCTAATCATTAAGATTGCGCCGAGTACTGGGCTTTGCAGTGTGTTAGAACGTGCTCTTGCTCAGGTGGAGTAATCTTCCTCCATCCTCCCCACAGCCCAAATACAGCTGACCAAGCAATTGCTGATGTTCCCTGTACGAGTGGACACCATCGGCATGCGCAATCGGCGCACTGACCTCGAGAAGAAGCTGGCGGAGATTGAAGAAGCCATCAAAATATTCTCCCGGCCCAAAGTTTTCATCAAAACCAGCGACTAAGCGGGACCCATGAGGTAAAATATAGATTGTGGCGACTTTTCTGTAGGGCGGGGCGGAGGCTGTTCTATTTGCTACTCGGGATGCCAGTTTTGATCAAGGTGGTTTATGTTGTGAAAGAGAGAGAAGAGTTGAGCAGTGTGATATCAATGCTGAAGCAGCGGCTATGCCACACATGATTGTTTTTCAAAAACGGGTTTGAGGAAGGTGCAATGGACTTGGTACTTCCTAAGGGGCTGAGCTAATGCCAGACAATCCATGGTCTACATTGGGCGAGCAGTCGAGGCATCACAATTGAGCCCACAGTCCAAAGCCAGGAAGGTTTCCACTCATGAGAATGACTTGTGCAGATACCTCCTTGTGAAAGACAGGATTTAGAATCATAGAATTTACAGTGCAGAAGGAGGCCATTCGGCCCATCGAGTCTACACCGGCTCTCCGAAAGAGCACCCCACCCAAGCCCACACCTCCACCCTATCCCCACAACCCAGTAACCCCACCAATTTTGGACACTAAGGGCAATTTAGCATGGCCAATCCACCTAACCTGCACATCTTTAGATGTGGGAGGAAACCGGAGCACCCGGGGGAAACCCACGCACACACAGGGAGAACGTGCAGACTCCACACAGACAGTGACCCAAGCTGGGAATCGAACCTGGGACCCTGGAGCTGTGAAGCAATGGTGCTATTCACAATGCTACCGTGCTGCCCTTTAGCTTGACTTGTCTTCCATTGTCAACCATCCCTCCTTGCCAAAGCTCGCATTGGTGCATTCCTGTTTGGGGAAATGTTGGAGGGTGACCAGCACCATCTGTTAAGGACAGGAGGGAGTTTTAATTTAAACAGCCCTGATTTCTGCCCTCACCACCCACCCGTAAATAGGAAGGTACATTTGATTTCCCCCTTTGTAAATGGAGGGCCTTTTTCCCCAACCCCTCAGTTTTGCTCTGATCCAATCACACCAAGAGGAAAGAAAGAGGTACAGGGCAAAGATCATAGAGAATTACTGTTTCACGTTAGCCCAAGGTCCGGAATCAAAGTCCAATGGCGCATCCCTGCAAAGTAGGTAGGTTGAGGACGGATGCTGGATAATTCACTTTTCTGGTAGAGATGGCTTCCACGATGAGATGAGCCTGTAGGGATGAATTAATTCTTGTTGGAGGCGGTATGGAAGTTTGCATAGAAAATAGTGTACGTGGAGAGCCAGGTATTCAAAAACCTAGACAGAACCCCTTTTCTGCTGGGTGCCTGGTCGCCCTCATGCCCCCGCCCCCCCCCCCCCCAAATCTGTGCAAAAATGCCTTGCACTCCGAGGTGAAGATAGTTCCCTCATTTGTAGTGTAGATTTACACTGACCCGTGACTGGGAGCTGTTTGTACAGCAGCAGTGTCTCCGATAGAGTGGTGTTCTGCTGAAACTCATTGGTATTTGCTCAGCCTTATCTGGAAATATACGGAAGAGGCAGGAAGTCATAGACATGTATGATAGATTCTTTTCACCTCCATCTTTGAGCATCCCTGTCATGTGTGGTTTACAGTTCCAGTCTTTTAAACCAGAGTGCTGGGAGCTGCCTCATGCTCCTGTTTATTGAGACATAGAGGATTCCGGGGAGCTTGACGGAGTCGATGCTGAGATGATGTTTCCTCTTGTGGGAAAGTCTAGGACCAGAGGGCATAATCTCGGAGTCCGGGTTGTCCATTTGAGACCGAGGGAAGAATTTGTTTCAGAGGGGAGTGAATCTGTGGAATTCCTTACTACAGAGAGCTGGAGAGGGTGGGCCGTTAAGTATGTTCAAGGCTGAGAGAGATAGATTTTTAATCAGTGAGGGAATCGAGGGTTAAGGTGGGAAAGTGAAGCTGAGGATTATGTCAGATCAGCCATGGTCTCTTGAATGGTGGAGCAGACTCGATGGGCCAAATGGCTCCTATATCTTCTGGTCTTACAGCATTGAAAGATATCTTGCGAGTGTTATTAATCACAATAAAGCAGTACCAGGCACTGCCACAATCCAATTTATGCCAACAGCTCCAATAGTCCGAGAACAATTTTAATCGCGAGGTCCATCTAGTGGCAAATGGCAGGTTTGCATTGGTTTGACTTTTAGCTGTTGAAATAAAGCTGCAGTTTGCTGAACAGTAAACTCCCGTTTCCACGGGTAACCAAAGTGCATGCTATACTATTGACGTGTCGAGACCTGGGAGGATTGTCTTCCAATGAATACAGAAGGTTCTGGAAATCCACAGCTGATCTGTCAGCACCTTGGCAGAGAAAAGCTTTTCATTGTGAAAATGGCTGCTCACTGGGGCACTGCAGGTGAACTTTGGCAACGAATTTCTGTCTCTGTTCCCTATCTGCTGTAAGGTGTGTGTAGGAATGTCAAGGAAGCTGGAATCGAGCGTGGCTAAAATGGCCTCCATGAGGAAATGCCACAGCTGCATTCACAGTTATTATGGAGCAGAAGGAGACCATTTGGCTTATTGATCTCACCTGAAGCATGGCCCATCTGAAATCCTGGAGGGCTCCTGCTGCCTTGGGAGCTCAACACCCCTTATAACTCACTACCTTCACTGGAGAATGACAGGAAACTTGGAAAATATTGACAGGAAATTATTTTTACAAAGCTCTTGATTTCCGCCTCATGTTTCGAGATGCATTTACTTGGGTGAAGATGCAAGATCAATGTTTTGTGCCCAAATTATTGTGTCGTTTTTTGACGCCAAGTATTTTGTTTTTTGTTCTGTTATTTTTTGATACAGGCCGCAAGCCAGATCCGAGCTGCTCAATTCTACCTGGGGGGCCAAGCCAAACTTCAATTTCTGGATCTGTTGCTCACTTTTTCTACCGACGTGTAAATAAATAAACTGTCAGATTTTTATTATCAATATAATTAAATTTATTAACTTTTGAAACAAAAAGTGAGTTTTAATTCTTTCGAATTAATCATGACAAATGTCTGGACACGCAAAGCATGTTTCCAAGGAGGTGCACCATGACACCTGGGAGAATGCATATTAACAAATATCATATGACAAACAACAGTCTCTCTCGCACTCTCTTTTATCAATATTATCATGTGTTCTCCTAACCTAAAAATATGCTGTTCTATGAGCTATCCTTCTCCCTGCATCCTCTCATTTGTTGAATTAAAACTCTTCTTTCCAGGGCCACAAAGCTACGAAAGGCTTTAGTTTTCAGCCGTCTCTTTTTCCCTTTTTGCTTTTAATCTCACACTTATTCATTAGCTGTGAATAGCTTGTGCTTTCATGGCATGTGAGCATCACTGGCTCAGCCAGCATTCATTGTCCATCTCCAATTGCCCCTTTGAGAAGGTGGTGGTGAGCTGCCGCCTTGAATTGCTGTAGTCTGTGTGGTGCGGGTACACCCACCGAGCTGTTAGGGAGGGAGTTCCAGGATTGTGACCCAGCGACACCGAAGAAATAATGACATCATTCCAAATCAGGAAGGTGTGTGGTGTTCCCATGTCCTTCTCTGTGGGTTTGCAGCCTCTTATCTTCGACTGGAGGGACGGCGGCAACTTATAGATTATCATAGAATTTACAGTGCTGAAGGAGGCCATTCGGCCCATGGAGTCTGCACTGGCCCTTGGAAAGAGCACCCTACTTAAGCCCACACCTTATCCCCGTAACCCAACCCCACCAAAACTTTTTTGGACACTTAAGGGCAATTCAGCAAGGCCAATCCACTTAACCTGCACATCTTTAGACTGTGGGAGGAAAGCCACGCAGACACGGGGAGAACTTGCCACCCTGGAGCAGACACTGCAAACGGAGGGAGCTTTCTGCGCGCAAATTGGGTCGCCGCCTTGTTGCCGCAGGACGCGACAACGGCGCCTGGGGAAAGAACTCAATTGGCCGCGAGAGGCTTTTGTGGGGGGTGGAGGGGTTGGCGAAAGGCGCTTTGGAAGTGCAGCAAGTTTTTGTGGGTTGAAAGAGGAGGGGGTTGGTGAGAGAGACCAAGATGGAGGTTGGGTTTGACAGGAGGGGGGAGGAATTTGCATTGCCCCCCCCCCAATGGCAATATTTGCAGGAATCTCACATTTTAACCCAGTAAACATATTGCAAACTAAAATAAATGGTGCAATGATGCCTGTGTTCACTGTGTGTGTGCATTTGCAGACACATTGACTGAGAGGTTGCTGGTGCTGCTGGGGGGCGGGGCGAGGGCCAGGTGGGCTGTGCGCGTGCGCGCCGCCCTTTAAATCCCGGCTGACGGTTGGATTGCGCGCGCACGGCGCGGCCTAGCGGTGCAGCTGAAGCCCGGATCTCTCCTGACAGCACCTCGCCTCACCGCCAGCCGGGCCCCGGGGCTCTTCGCTCGCTGGGCCGACGCTTCCTCGTCCGGCTGCCACCATGAGCAAGCGGAAGGCGCCGCAGGAGTCGCTGAACGAGGGCATCACCGACTTCCTCATCGGTGAGAGGGAGGGAGGAGGCCGCGCGGGCGGGGCTCTGTCATAATGGCCGCCCTGCTCTCAGCCCCCCCCCCCCCCGCTGGCTCTGCCCGCCCTCCCACTACACCCACCCCGAGACCTAAACCCCGCCCACACCCTGACCGCCCCCCCCCCACCATGACCGCCCCCCCCCCACCCCACACCCTGACCGTTCTCCCCCCCCCCCCCCACACCCTGACCGCCCCCCCCCCACTCAACACCCTGACCGCACCCCCCCCCCCACACCCTGACCGCCCCCCCACCCTGACCGCCCCCCCCCACCCTGACCACCCCCACCCCACACCCTGACCGCCCCCCCCCACACCCTGACCGCCCCCCCGACCACCCCCCCCACCCCCCCGACCACCCCCCCCACCCCCCCGACCACCCCCGCCCACACCCTGACCGCACCCCCCCGACCACCCCCGCCCACACCCTGACCGCCCCCCCCCACACCCTGACCGCCCCCCCCCACACCCTGACCGCCCCCCCGACCACCCCCCCCACCCCCCCGACCACCCCCCCCACCCCCCCGACCACCCCCGCCCACACCCTGACCGCACCCCCCCGACCACCCCCGCCCACACCCTGACCGCCCCCCCCACCATGACCACCCCCCCCCACACCCTGACCGTTCTCCCCCCCCCACACCCTGACCGCCCCCCCACACCCTGACCGCCCCCCCCCACACCCTGACCGCCCCCCACATCCCCCCGACCACCCCCCCCACCCCCCCGACCACCCCCGCCCACACCCTGACCGCACCCCCCCGACCACCCCCGCCCACACCCTGACCGCACCCTGACCGCCCCCCCCACACACTGACCACCCCGCCCGCACCCTGACCGCCCCCCCCACACACACTGACCACCCCCCCAACCCTGACCACCCCCCCCCCACCCTGACCGCCCCCCCCACACACTGACCACACCCCGACCACCCCCCCCCCCACACCCTGACCGCCCCCCCACCCTGACCACCCCCACCCCACACCCTGACCGTTCTCCCCCCCCCACACCCTGACCGCCCCCCCACCCTGACCACCCCCCCCACACCCTGACCACCCCCCCCACACCCTGACCACCCCCCCCACACCCTGACCACCCCCCCCACACCCTGACCACCCCCCACACCCTGACCACCCCCCACACCCTGACCACCCCCCCCACACCCTGACCACCCCCCACACCCTGACCGTTCTCCCCCCCCCCCCACACCCTGACCGCCCCCCCCACCATGACCACCCCCACCCCACCCTGACCACCCCCCCCCCTGCTGGCTCTGCCCGCCCTCCCACTACACCCACCCCGAGCCCTAAACCCCGCCCACACCCTGACCCCCCCCCCGACCACCCCCCCCACACCCTGACCACCCACACCCTGACCGCCCCCCCCCACACCCTGACCGTCCCCCCCCCACCATGACCACCCCCCATGACCACCCCCCCCACACCCTGACCGCCCCCCCCACCCTGACCGCCCCCCCCACCCTGACCACCCCCCCACACCCTGACCGCCCCCCACACACTGACTGCCCCCCCCACACCCTGACCGCCCCCCCGCCACACCCTGACCGCCCCCCCCACACACTGACCCCCCCCCCACACCCTGACCGCCCCCCCCCACACCCTGACCGCCCCCCCCACCACACCCTGACCGCCCCCCCCCACCCTGACCCCCCCCGCCCTGACCACCCCCCCGCACACCCTGACCGCCCCCCCACACCCTGACCGCCCCCCCCACAACCTGACCGCCCCCCCCACACCCTGACAATCCCTCCCCACACCCTGAGCCTCCCACACCCACACTGACGATCCCCCCTGAACTCCTCCCCACACTCTGACCCACCCACTCACACCCTGACCACCCCCCCCCAAACAAATTGACGCCCCCCCTGCTCCACAGCCTGACCGCCCTGTCCCTCTAACATTAGCCCTGAACCTAATCCCAACCCTGACTCCCAATCAGAACATTAGCCCGGAACACAATCCCAACCCTGTACCCAATTGGCACATTAGCCCGGAACACAATCCCAACCCTGTACCCAATCGGAACATTAGCCCGGAACACAATCCCAACCCTGGACCCAATCTCAACCCCGACTCCCAATCAGAACATTAGCCCGGAACACAATCCCAATCCTGTACCCAATCTCAACCCCGACTCCCATTCTGGACACAGGTCCTAAACCCTTACCCAACCCTACGAAGACTAGCCCGGAACCCAATCCCAACCCTGACTACAAATTCAAATGTTACCCCTGAACCCATTCCCAATTCCGACTCCCAGTCCAAACACGAGTCTAGAACCTCATTCCAAACTTCACACCCAATCCGAACGCTCGTCGTAAACCAAATCCCAACCCTGACGCTCAATCCGAATGCTAGTCCAAAATTGGGAGCCAAAGTTAGGATTGGGTTCAAGGCTAACGTTGGGATCTCAACTCCCAAATCTGACTCCTAATCTTAACATTAGCACTAAAACTAATACCAATTGTGACTCCTAATCCGAATGCTACCTCAGAAGCCAATGTTAACCCTGACTCCCATTCCGAACACTAGTCCTAAACCAAACGCCAACCCTGACTCCCAATATTCACACTAGCCTGAAATAATCCCAAACCTGACCCCCATTCCGAAGGCAAACCATAAACTCAATCCCAGCCTGACCTCAATCCGAAGGTTAGTCATTAACACATCCCAACCCTGACCACAATCCAAACACTAACACTGATCCAATCCTTAACCCTAAATCCAATTCTAACCCCAAACCCAATTCTAAACCTTGCCCCCAAATTAATCCAACCCTGACCACAGTCCAAACATTATCCCAAATCCAAACCTATCCCTGAGCCCACTCCAAACTCTGTCCGTGATCCCAACCCTAGCCCTGAGCCCACTCCAAACTCTGTCCGTGCTCCCAACCCTAGCCCTGAGCCCACTCCAAACTCTGTCCGTGATCCCAACCCTAGCCCTGAGCCCACTCCAAACTCTGTCCGTGATCCCAACCCTAGCCCTGAGCCCACTCCAAACTCTGTCCGTGATCCCAACCCTAGCCTTGAGCCCACTCCAAATTCTGTCCGGGATCCCAACCCTAGCCCTGAGCCCACTCCAAACTCTGTCCGTGATCCCAACCCTAGCCCTGAGCCCACTCCAAACTCTGACCGTGATCCCAACCCTAGCCCTGAGCCCACTCCAAACTCTGTCCGTGATCCCAACCCTAGCCCTGAGCCCACTCCAAACTCTGACCGTGATCCCAACCCTAGCCCTGAGCCCACTCCAAATTCTGTCCGTGATCCCAACCCTAGCCCTGAGCCCACTCCAACCTCTATCCGTGATCCCAACCCTAGCCCTGAGCCCACTCCAAACTCTGACCGTGATCCCAACCCTAGCCCTGAACCCACTCCAAACTCTGTCCGTGATCCCAACCCTAGCCCTGAGCCCACTCCAAACTCTGACCGTGATCCCAACCCTCGCCCTGAGCCCACTCCAAACTCTGTCCGTGATCCCAACCCTAGCCCTGAGCCCACTCCAAACTCTGTCCGTGATCCCAACCCTAGCCCTGAGCCCACTCCAAACTCTGTCCGTGATCCCAACCCTAGCCCTGAGCCCACTCCAACCTCTATCCGTGATCCCAACCCTCGCCCTGAGCCCACTCCAAACTCTGACCGTGATCCCAACCCTAGCCCTGAGCCCACTCCAAACTCTGACCGTGATCCCAACCCTAGCCCTGAGCCCACTCCAAACTCTGTCCGTGATCCCAACCCTAGCCCTGAGCCCACTCCAAACTCTGTCCGTGATCCCAACCCTAGCCCTGAGCCCACTCCAAACTCTGACCGTGATCCCAACCCTAGCCCTGAGCCCACTCCAACCTCTATCCGTGATCCCAACCCTAGCCCTGAGCCCACTCCAAACTCTGACCGTGATCCCAACCCTAGCCCTGAGCCCACTCCAACCTCTATCCGTGATCCCAACCCTAGCCCTGAGCCCACTCCAAATTCTGTCCGTGATCCCAACCCTAGCCCTGAGCCCACTCCAACCTCTATCCGTGATCCCAACCCTAGCCCTGAGCCCACTCCAAACTCTGACCGTGATCCCAACCCTCGCCCTGAGCCCACTCCAAACTCTGACCGTGATCCCAACCCTCGCCCTGAGCCCACTCCAAACTCTGACCGTGAGCCCAACCCTCGCCCTGAGCCCACTCCAACCTCTATCCGTGATCCCAACCCTAGCCCTGAGCCCACTCCAAATTCTGTCCGTGATCCCAACCCTAGCCCTGAGCCCACTCCAACCTCTATCCGCGATCCCAACCCTAGCCCTGAGCCCACTCCAAACTCTGACCGTGATCCCAACCCTCGCCCTGAGCCCACTCCAAACTCTGACCGTGATCCCAACCCTCGCCCTGAGCCCACTCCAAACTTTGACCGTGATCCCAACCCTCGCCCTGAGCCCACTCCATACTCTGACCGTGAGCCCAACCCTAGCCCTGAGCCCACTCCAAACTCTGACCGTGATCCCAACCCTAGCCCTGAGCCCACTCCAACCTCTATCCGTGATCCCAACCCTAGCCCTGAGCCCACTCCAAACTCTGACCGTGATCCCAACCCTAGCCCTGAGCCCACTCCAAACTCTGACCGTGATCCCAACCCTAGCCCTGAGCCCACTCCAAACTCTGTCCGTGATCCCAACCCTAGCCCTGAGCCCACTCCAAACTCTGACCGTGATCCCAACCCTAGCCCTGAGCCCACTCCAAACTCTGTCCGTGATCCCAACCCTAGCCCTGAGCCCACTCCAAACTCTGTCCGTGATCCCAACCCTAGCCCTGAGCCCACTCCAAACTCTGACCGTGATCCCAACCCTAGCCCTGAGCCCACTCCAAACTCTGTCCGTGATCCCAACCCTAGCCCTGAGCCCACTCCAAACTCTGACCGTGATCCCAACCCTAGCCCTGAGCCCACTCCAAACTCTGACCGTGATCCCAACCCTAGCCCTGAGCCCACTCCAACCTCTATCCGTGATCCCAACCCTAGCCCTGAGCCCACTCCAAATTCTGTCCGTGATCCCAACCCTAGCCCTGAGCCCACTCCAAACTCTGACCGTGATCCCAACCCTAGCCCTGAGCCCACTCCAACCTCTATCCGTGATCCCAACCCTAGCCCTGAGCCCACTCCAAACTCTGACCGTGATCCCAACCCTAGCCCTGAGCCCACTCCAAACTCTGTCCGTGATCCCAACCCTCGCCCTGAGCCCACTCCAAACTCTGACCGTGATCCCAACCCTAGGCCTGAGCCCACTCCAAACTCTGTCCGTGATCCCAACCCTCGCCCTGAGCCCACTCCAAACTCTGTCCGTGATCCCAACCCTAGCCCTGAGCCCACTCCAAACTCTGTCCGTGATCCCAACCCTAGCCCTGAGCCCACTCCAAACTCTGTCCGTGAGCCCAACCCTCGCCCTGAGCCCACTCCAACCTCTATCCGTGATCCCAACCCTAGCCCTGAGCCCACTCCAAACTCTGACCGTGATCCCAACCCTAGCCCTGAGCCCACTCCAAACTCTGTCCGTGATCCCAACCCTAGCCCTGAGCCCACTCCAACCTCTATCCGTGATCCCAACCCTAGCCCTGAGCCCACTCCAAACTCTGTCCGTGATCCCAACCCTAGCCCTGAGCCCACTCCAAACTCTGTCCGTGATCCCAACCCTAGCCCTGAGCCCACTCCAAACTCTGACCGTGATCCCAACCCTAGCCCTGAGCCCACTCCAAACTCTGACCGTGATCCCAACCCTAGCCCTGAGCCCACTCCAAACTCTGTCCGTGATCCCAACCCTAGCCCTGAGCCCACT
This sequence comes from Scyliorhinus torazame, assembly GCF_047496885.1. Taxonomy (NCBI): domain Eukaryota; kingdom Metazoa; phylum Chordata; class Chondrichthyes; order Carcharhiniformes; family Scyliorhinidae; genus Scyliorhinus; species Scyliorhinus torazame. Next base: position 23,450,619 of record NC_092726.1, read on the forward strand.
CCAAACTCTGTCCGTGATCCCAACCCTAGCCCTGAGCCCACTCCAACCTCTATCCGTGATCCCAACCCTCGCCCTGAGCCCACTCCAAACTCTGTCCGTGATCCCAACCCTAGCCCTGAGCCCACTCCAAACTCTGTCCGTGATCCCAACCCTAGCCCTGAGCCCACTCCAAACTCTGTCCGTGATCCCAACCCTAGCCCTGAGCCCACTCCAAACTCTGACCGTGATCCCAACCCTAGCCCTGAACCCACTCCAAACTCTGACCGTGATCCTAACCCTAGCCCTGAGCCCACTCCAAATTCTGTCCGTGATCCCAACCCTCGCCCTGAGCCCACTCCAAATTCTGTCCGTGATCCCAACCCTAGCCTTGAGCCCACTCCAAACTCTGACCGTGATCCCAACCCTAGCCCTGAGCCCACTCCAAACTCTGTCCGTGATCCCAACCCTAGCCCTGAGCCCACTCCAAACTCTGACCGTGATCCCAACCCTAGCCCTGAGCCCACTCCAAACTCTGACCGTGATCCCAACCCTAGGCCTGAGCCCACTCCAAACTCTGTCCGTGATCCCAACCCTAGCCCTGAGCCCACTCCAACCTCTATCCGTGATCCCAACCCTAGCCCTGAGCCCACTCCAAATTCTGTCCGTGATCCCAACCCTAGCCCTGAGCCCACTCCAAACTCTGTCCGTGATCCCAACCCTAGCCTTGAGCCCACTCCAACCTCTATACGTGATCCCAACCCTAGCCCTGAGCCCACTCCAACCTCTATCCGTGATCCCAACCCTAGCCCTGAGCCCACTCCAAACTCTGTCCGTGATCCCAACCCTAGCCCTGAGCCCACTCCAAACTCTGACCGTGATCCCAACCCTAGCCCTGAGCCCACTCCAAACTCTGACCGTGATCCCAACCCTAGCCCTGAGCCCACTCCAAACTCTGACCGTGATCCCAACCCTAGCCCTGAGCCCACTCCAAACTCTGACCGTGATCCCAACCCTCGCCCTGAGCCCACTCCAAACTCTGACCGTGATCCCAACCCTAGCCCTGAGCCCACTCCAAACTCTGTCCGTGATCCCAACCCTAGCCCTGAGCCCACTCCAAACTCTGTCCGTGATCCCAACCCTAGCCCTGAGCCCACTCCAAACTCTGACCGTGATCCCAACCCTAGCCCTGTGCCCACTCCAAACTCTGTCCGTGATTCCAACCCTAGCCCTGAGCCCACTCCAAACTCTGTCCGTGATCCCAACCCTAGCCCTGAGCCCACTCCAAACTCTGTCCGTGATCCCAACCCTCGCCCTGAGCCCACTCCAAACTCTGTCCGTGATCCCAACCCTAGTCCTGAGCCCACTCCAAACTCTGACCGTGATCCCAACCCTAGCCCTGAGCCCACTCCAAACTCTGTCCGTGATCCCAACCCTAGTCCTGAGCCCACTCCAAACTCTGACCGTGATCCCAACCCTAGCCCTGAGCCCACTCCAAACTCTGACCGTGATCCCAACCCTAGCCCTGAGCCCACTCCAACCTCTATCCGTGATCCCAACCCTAGCCCTGAGCCCACTCCAAACTCTGTCCGTGATCCCAACCCTAGCCCTGAGCCCACTCCAAACTCTGTCCGTGATCCCAACCCTAGCCTTGAGCCCACTCCAAATTCTGTCCGTGATCCCAACCCTAGCCCTGAGCCCACTCCAAACTCTGTCCGTGATCCCAACCCTAGCCCTGAGCCCACTCCAAACTCTGTCCGTGATCCCAACCCTAGCCCTGAGCCCACTCCAAACTCTGTCCGTGATCCCAACCCTAGCCCTGAGCCCACTCCAAACTCTGTCCGTGATCCCAACCCTAGCCCTGAGCCCACTCCAAACTCTGACCGTGATCCCAACCCTAGCCCTGAGCCCACTCCACACTCTGAACGTGATCCCAACCCTAGCCCTGAGCCCACTCCAAACTCTGTCCGTGATCCCAACCCTAGGCCTGAGCCCACTCCAAACTCTGTCCGTGATCCCAACCCTCGCCCTGAGCCCACTCCAAACTCTGACCGTGATCCCAACCCTAGCCCTGAGCCCACTCCAAACTCTGTCCGTGATCCCAACCCTAGCCCTGAGCCCACTCCAAACTCTGTCCGTGATCCCAACCCTAGCCCTGAGCCCACTCCAAACTCTGTCCGTGATCCCAACCCTAGCCCTGAGCCCACTCCAAACTCTGTCCGTGATCCCAACCCTAGCCCTGAGCCCACTCCAACCTCTGACCGTGATCCCAACCCTAGCCCTGAGCCCACTCCAACCTCTATCCGTGATCCCAACCCTAGCCCTGAGCCCACTCCAAACTCTGTCCGTGATCCCAACCCTAGCCCTGAGCCCACTCCAAACTCTGACCGTGATCCCAACCCTAGCCCTGAGCCCACTCCAAACTCTGACCGTGATCCCAACCCTAGCCCTGAGCCCACTCCAAACTCTGACCGTGATCCCAACCCTAGCCCTGAGCCCACTCCAAACTCTGACCGTGATCCCAACCCTAGCCCTGAGCCCACTCCAAACTCTGACCGTGATCCCAACCCTCGCCCTGAGCCCACTCCAAACTCTGACCGTGATCCCAACCCTAGCCCTGAGCCCACTCCAAACTCTGTCCGTGATCCCAACCCTAGCCCTGAGCCCACTCCAAACTCTGTCCGTGATCCCAACCCTAGCCCTGAGCCCACACCAAACTCTATCCGTGATCCCAACCCTAGGCCTGAGCCCACTCCAAACTCTGTCCGTGATCCCAACCCTCGCCCTGAGCCCACTCCAAACTCTGACCGTGATCCCAACCCTAGCCTTGAGCCCACTCCAACCTCTATCCGTGATCCCAACCCTAGCCCTGAGCCCACTCCAAACTCTGTCCGTGATCCCAACCCTAGCCCTGAGCCCACTCCAAACTCTGACCGTGATCCCAACCCTAGCCCTGAGCCCACTCCAAACTCTGACCGTGATCCCAACCCTAGCACTGAGCCCACTCCAAACTCTGACCGTGATCCCAACCCTAGCCCTGAGCCCACTCCAAACTCTGTCCGTGATCCCAACCCAAGCCCTGAGCCCACTCCAAACTCTGACCGTGATCCCAACCCTAGCCCTGAGCCCACTCCAAACTCTGACCGTGATCCCAACCCTAGGCCTGAGCCCACTCCAAACTCTGACCGTGATCCCAACCCTAGCCCTGAGCCCACTCCAAACTCTGTCCGTGATCCCAACCCTAGCCCTGAGCCCACTCCAAACTCTGACCGTGATCCCAACCCTAGCCCTGAGCCCACTCCAAACTCTGACCGTGATCCCAACCCTAGCCCTGAGCCCACTCCAAACTCTGACCGTGATCCCAACCCTAGCCCTGTGCCCACTCCAAACTCTGACCGTGATCCCAACCCTAGCCCTGAGCCCACTCCAAACTCTGTCCGTGATCCCAACCCTAGCCCTGAGCCCACTCCAACCTCTATCCGTGATCCCAACCCTAGCCCTGAGCCCACTCCAAATTCTGTCCGTGATCCCAACCCTAGCCCTGAGCCCACTCCAAACTCTGACCGTGATCCCAACCCTAGCCCTGAGCCCACTCCAAACTCTGTCCGTGATCCCAACCCTAGCCCTGAGCCCACTCCAAACTCTGTCCGTGATCCCAACCCTAGCCCTGAGCCCACTCCAAACTCTGTCCGTGATCCCAACCCTAGCCCTGAGCCCACTCCAAACTCTGTCCGTGATCCCAACCCTAGCACTGAGCCCACTCCAAACTCTGTCCGTGATCCCAACCCTAGCCCTGAGCCCACTCCAAACTCTGACCGTGATCCCAACCCTAGCCCTGAGCCCACTCCAAACTCTGACCGTGATCCCAACCCTAGCCCTGAGCCCACTCCAAACTCTGTCCGTGATCCCAACCCTAGGCCTGAGCCCACTCCAAACTCTGTCCGTGATCCCAACCCTCGCCCTGAGCCCACTCCAAACTCTGACCGTGATCCCAACCCTAGCCCTGAGCCCACTCCAAACTCTGTCCGTGATCCCAACCCTAGCCCTGAGCCCACTCCAAACTCTGTCCGTGATCCCAACCCTAGCCCTGAGCCCACTCCAAACTCTGTCCGTGATCCCAACCCTAGCCCTGAGCCCACTCCAAACTCTGTCCGTGATCCCAACCCTAGCACTGAGCCCACTCCAAACTCTGTCCGTGATCCCAACCCTAGCCCTGAGCCCACTCCAACCTCTATCCGTGATCCCAACCCTAGCCCTGAGCCCACTCCAAACTCTGTCCGTGATCCCAACCCTAGCCCTGAGCCCACTCCAAACTCTGTCCGTGATTCCAACCCTAGCCCTGAGCCCACTCCAAACTCTGACCGTGATCCCAACCCTAGCCCTGAGCCCACTCCAAACTCTGTCCGTGATCCCAACCCTAGCCCTGAGCCCACTCCAAACTCTGACCGTGATCCCAACCCTAGCCCTGAGCCCACTCCAAACTCTGTCCGTGATCCCAACCCTAGCCCTGAGCCCACTCCAAACTCTGTCCGTGATCCCAACCCTAGCCCTGAGCCCACTCCAACCTCTATCCGTGATCCCAACCCTCGCCCTGAGCCCACTCCAAACTCTGTCCGTGATCCCAACCCTAGCCCTGAGCCCACTCCAAACTCTGTCCGTGATCCCAACCCTAGCCCTGAGTCCACTCCAAACTCTGACCGTGATCCCAACCCTAGCCCTGAGGTCAATTAACGTTTAGATTGGGTTTAGGTCTAATATTTGGATTGTGATCCGGGTTAAGATTAGGTTTAGGGCTAACGTTCTGATTGGGGTCAGGTTACGATTGGGCTTAGGGCTAACGTTCAGATTGGAGTCAGGGTTACGATTAGGTTTACGGCTAATGTTTAGATTGGGGTCAGGGTTAAACATTTTTTAATGTAAATTATGAGTACCCAATTCATTTTTTTCCAATTAAGGAGAAATTTAGTGTGGCCAATCCACCTACCCTGCACATCTTTGGGTTATTGGGCGAGACCCACGCAAACACGGGGAGAATGTGCAAACTCCACATGGACAGTGACACAGAGCGGGATCGAACCTGGGACCTCAGTGCCGTGAGGTAGCAGTGCTAACCACTGTGCCACCGTGCTGCCCTAAGGTTGGGTTTCGGGCTAACATTCAGACTGGGGTCAGGGTTAAGATTGGGTCTAGGGCTAATGATTAGATTGGGATCAGGGTTAAGATTGGGTCGTGGGCTAACGTTTCTGATTGAGGTCAGAATTGGCATGGGGGTTGAATTGGGTTCATTGTTAAGATTGGCCGGGCGTTTGAATTCTTGTCATATGCAGGCTCTCAATTGAACTTCTCAAGCGACTTTTATAGTGGACTCCAGCCGTAGCCCCTCAGCGCCCCATCCCTCGACCCAGCTCAAGATCCTGGGGTGTCAGTCATGGATTCCAAACTCAAGCCCTAACCTGAATCTTGTGATGTGGAGATGCCAGCAGTGCCCCGAAAGCTAGTGTTTGAAACAAACCTGTTGGACTTTAATCTGGTGTTGTAAGACTTCTTACTGAAATCTTGTGGCATTGATCGTGGATCCCAACCCTAACACTGAATCACAATGTACCAAAGTGCAACACAGTGTCATTAGGTATTGTTACGTCGATCTGCTGTCTTGAAAATAGTCACTTTGTTATCGGAATTCTAGTGACAAAATCAGTGTCAATGTCAAACCTTCCAACAGCATCTTGACAAGTCAACATGTCATTTTCTATTTGATTGATCAGCTGTACATTGTATTGCAGCACGGTGGTGTGGGTTAGCACTGATGCCTCACGGCGTCAGAGACCCGGGTTTAATTCCGGCCTCGGGTCACTGTGTGGAGTTTGCACATTCTCCCCATGCCTGTGTGGGTTTCCTCCGGGTGCTCCGGTTTCCTCCCCCAGTCAAAAGATGTGCCGGTTAGGTGGGAGGATCCAGTTGTTGTGGTCCATGTCGGTACCAACAACATAGGCAAGTCTAGGAAAGAGGACCTGTTTAGAGATTATAAAGAGCTAGGATTCAAATTAAAAAAACAGGTCCTCAAGGGTCATAATCTCCGGATTACTGCCCGAGCCACATGCAAATTGGCATAGGGAGGCAAGAATAAGGGAAGTTAACACGTGGCTGAAAGAGTGGTGTGGGAAAGAGGGGTTCCTTTTCATGGGACACTGGCATCAGTTTTGGGACAGGGGGGACCTATACCGTTGGGATGGTCTCCACCTGAACCGAGCTGGGACCAGTGTTCTGGCGAAAAGAGTAAATAGGGTGGTCAATAGGACTTTAAACTAGAGATTGGGGGGGGAAGGGAAAGTCCGGGAACCAAGGGGTGAAGTAATCAGTGGGAAGCGTAGCTGCTTAGGAATACAAAAAAGCACGAAAAGACAGAACTCAGGAGAGGTTACAATAGTCCCCATCTCACAAAATATGACACAGTGTATGAAAAGGCTCAGTAAACCAAGGTCCACCACACTAAGAAAACAAAAAGGGACGGTCAATAGAGAATTAAATGTGCTATATTTAAATGCGCGCAGTGTACGGAACATGTTAGATGAGCTTGTGGCCCAGATTGTGACTGGCAGGTATGATGTAGGCATCACAGAGACGTGGTTGCAGGGGGTTCAGGACTGGCATTTAAGCATCCAGGGATCCACAACCTATCGAAAAGACAGAGAGGTGGGCAGAGGGGGCGGGGTTGTCTTGTTAATTAGGAATGAAATTAAATCAATAGCACTAAACGACATAGGGTCAGATGATGTGGAGTCTGTGTGGGTAGAGTTAAGGAACCACAAAGGCAAAAAAACCATAATGGGAGTTATGTACAGGCCTCCTAACAGTGGTCAGGACCAGGGGCACAAAATGCACCACAAAATAGAAAGGGCATGTCAGAAAGGCAAGGTCACAGTGATCATGGGGGACTTCAATATGCAGGTGGCCTGGGTAAATAATGCTGCCAGTGGACCCAAGAAAGGGAATTCATTGACTGTTTACAGGAGGGCTTTTTGGAACAGCTTGTGATGGAGCCCACGAGGGGACAGGCCATTCTGGACTTAGTGTTTTGTAATGAGCCTGACTTGATAAAAGATCTTAAAGTAAGGGAACACTTAGGAGGCAGTGATCATAATATGGTAGAATTCAGTCTGCAATTTGAAAGAAAGAAGGTAGAATCAGATGTAAAGGTGTTACAGTTAAATAAAGGTAACAACGGGTATGAGGGAGGAACTGACGAAAATCGACTGGGAGCAGAGTCTAGTGGGAAAGACAGTAGAACAGCAATGGCAGGAGTTTCTGGGGGTAATTGAGGACACAGTATAGAGGTTCAACCCAAAGAAAAGAAAGGTTATCAAAGGGGGATGAGGCAGCCATGGCTGACAAAAGAAGTCACGGAATGCATCAAAGCAAAAGAGAAAGCCTATAATGTGGCAAAGAGTAGTGGGAAGTCAGAAGATTGGGAAGGCTACAAAAACAAACCGAGGATAACAAAGAGAGAAATAAGGAAAGAGAGGATCAAATATGAAGGTAGGCTAGCCAGTAACATTAGGAATGATAGTAAAAGTTTCTTTAAATACATTAAAAACAAACGGGTGACAAAAGTAGACATTGGGCCGCTCCAAAATGACGCTGGTAATCTAGTGATGGGAGACAAGGAAATAGCTGAGGAACTAAATAAGTACTTTGCATCAGTCTTCACCGTAGAAGATATGAGTAATATCCCAACAATTCAGGAGAGTCAGGGGGCAGAGTTGTATATGGTAGCCATCACAAAGGAGAAACTAAGAGGTCTAAAAATTGATAAATCTCCGGGCCCAGATGGGCTACACCCTAGAGTTCTAAAGGAGATAGCTGAAGAAACAGTGGAGGCGTTAGTTATGATTTTTCAAAAGTCACTGGAGTCAGGGAAAGTCCCAGAGGATTGGAAAATCGCTGTTGTAACCCCTCTGTTCAAGAAGGGAACAAGAAAAAATATGAAAAATTATAGGCCAATTAGCCTAACCTCGGTTGTTGGCAAGATTCTAGAATCCATCGTTAAGGATGAGATTTCTAAATTCTTGGAAGTGCAGGGTCGGATTAGGACAAGTCAGCATGGATTTAGTAAGGGGAGGCCGTGCCTGACAAACCTGTTAGAGTTCTTTGAAGAGATAACAAATAGGTTAGACCAAGGAGAGCCAATGGATGTTATCTATCTTGACTTCCAAAAGGCCTTTGATAAGGTGCCTCATGGGAGACTGCTGAGTAAAATAAGGGCCCATGGTATTCGAGGCAAGGTACTAACATGGATTGACGATTGGCTGTCAGGCAGAAGGCAGAGAGTTGGGATAAAAGGTTCTTTTTCGGAATGGCAACCGGTGACGAGTGGTGTCCCGCAGGGTTGTGTTGGGGCCACAGCTGTTCTCTTTATATATTAACGATCTAGATGACGGGACTGGGGGCATTCTGGCTAAGTTTGCCGATGATACAAAGATAGGTGGAGGGGCAGGTAGTATTGAGGAGGTGGGGACGCTGCAGAAAGATTTAGACAGTTTAGGAGAGTGGTCCAAGAAATAGCTGACAATTCAACGTGGGCAAGTGCGAGGTCTTGCACTTTGGAAAAAAGAATAGAGGCATGGACTATTTTCTAAACGGTGACAAAATTCATAATGCTGAAGTGCAAAGGGACTTGGGAGTCCTAGTCCAGGATTCTCTAAAGGTAAACTTGCAGGTTGAGTCCGTAATTAAGAAAGCAAATGCAATGTTGTCATTTATCTCAAGAGGCTTGGAATATAAAAGCAGGGATGTACTTCTGAAGCTTTATAAAGCATTAGTTAGGCCCCATTTAGAATACTGTGAGCAATTTTGGGCCCCACACCTCAGGAAGGACATACTGGCACTGGAGCGGGTCCAGCGGAGATTCACACGGATGATCCCAGGAATGGTAGGCCTAACATACGATGAACGTCTGAGGATCCTGGGATTATATTCATTGGAGTTTAGGAGGTTGAGGGGAGATCTAATAGGAACTTACAAGATAATGAATGGCTTAGATAGGGTGGATGTAGGGAAGTTGTTTCCATAGGCAGGGGAGACTAGGACCCGGGGGCACAGCCTTAGAATAAAAGGGAGTCACTTTAGAACAGAGATGAGGAGAAATGTCTTCAGCCAGAGAGTGGTGGGTCTGTGGAATTCATTGCCACAGAGGGCGGTGGAGGCCGGGACGTTGAGTGTCTTTAAGACAGAAGTTGATAAATTCTTGATTTCTCGAGGAATTAAGGGCTATGGAGAGAGAGCGGGTAAATGGAGTTGAAATCAGCCATGATTGAATGGTGGAGTGGACCCGATGGGCCGAATGGCCTTACTTGCGCTCCTATGTCTCATGGTCTTCTGGACCTCCGTGTCCAAAAGGTTCATTGGGAATAGAGGTTTACGGAGGAGTGGGCCTAAATCGGGTGCTCTTTCAAAGGGTCGGTGCAGACTCGATGGGCCGAATGGCCTCCTTCTGCACTGTAGGGGTTCTATTCTGTAACCTAAATAGCGAAATAACTGGTTTGCGGTCACCTAAAGTTTCAGGAGCTCTTGCAGCTGGAAAGGAGAGTCCTGAACCGGAGTCTTTTGGAAGTTGTGCCAACTGGCTGCCCTCCTTTCCTACGTAGCAACAGTCTAAAAGTGCTGAATTGGCAGTGAAGGTTTTTAAGCTGCATTAAGGATGTGAGAGGCTTTTTCTCTGTGTGGCATTAGCAGTAATGCCGATTAGATTTGAATGGGATAACAGTATACATTTTTTAAATGAAATATGTTTGTTTCCACAGTTCTGCAGGAATGGTTAATATTTTGTAATGCGTCCTCACTTTCATTGATCAGAAACTTTCCTTCCTTCCAACCATTGTAGCCAGTCGGATTTGAGTAACCATCAGGCTTTGCAATATTAGGAGTGAAGTTTTCGATCAAAATGCATGAAAAGGACTGAAAACTGATTAAAACACTGGCATTTTTAAGATCTTGTGGAGGCAGCGTGTTTCGCTGTGGTTATTAAATGTTGGACACAACCTTTTGCAAATGTGTGCTTGCTTTATTGTTGAGTCTCTTCAAGCTTTGGGGACAGTGGAAAGAAGAGACACGCAGTGATTCTTGGCATGAACGTACCACAGTGGTTAGCACAGTTGCTTCACAGCTCCAGGGTCCCAGGTTCGATTCCCAGCTCGGGTCACTGTCTGTGCGGAGACGTTCTCCCCGTGTCTGCGTGGGTTTCCTCCGGGTGCTCCGGTTTCCTCTCACTATCCAAAGATGTGCAGATTTGGTGGATTGGCCATACTAAATTGCCCATAGTGTCGAAAATGGTTAGGTGGGGTTCCTGGGTTACGGGGATAGTGTGGGCTTGGATAGGATGCTCTTTCCAAGGGCCAGTGCAGACTCGATGGGCCGAATGGTCTCCTGCCCTGTAAATCCTATGAAATGATTGCATTCTGAGGTGAATCTGAGACCCTTAAAGCTTGAAAGTCGATAACTGCAAGGAGACCTTATTAAAAAAATGGCAAATATTAAACAATGTCAAACAGGAGGCAATGAACGAAAAATGTGGGACTAGTGTGAGGAAAAAAACCCTTCAGGCAAATAGTGACGTGCTCTTTAAAATGATTCAGGTAGGGTAATGGAAACAAAACTTTAGATTTACTGAACAGACATTCAAATGATGCAGTGGGAAATGTAAGTTGTTCTTTATTTTGGGTGGAGAAACTAAAGGTGAGTTGCATGGTTTGGATCTATTGAATTTGAAAATAAATTTGAGATGGTGAGGTTTTTGAGTAATAACTCGCACTTCTGTTTTCGACAGAGCTGGCTAACTTCGAGAGGAATGTGAACCGAGCAATGCACAAGTACAATGCATACAGGTAAGTCCCAGGATAGGCAGGTTGGATACTTGTGAGAATCCAGATACAAGGATTATTTTACCATTATTATTCAATGACTCAGACTTGATGTTGGCTCACTCAATGAGGCTCAGTTCATCACAGTGGTGTCCCCAAATGGGTCCAGTGCACAGAGTATTCTTGGCACACATTGTGGAGAGATATCACCAAGCTTGCCTCGGCAATATCCTGCCAATCCACTGGCAGGATGGGCATATCAATGTGAGCGTCCTCTCCCAGGCCAATATCCCCAGTATTGGGACACTGGTCACCCTCGACCAGCTGCAATGGGACGGGCCACATTACCTGATGGCCGACACGAGACTCCCGCAACAAGTGCTCTCCTCTGAGCTCTGCAATGGCAAGCGATCACAGGAGGGCAGAGGAAATGCTACAAGTGGGTGGCACGATGGCGCAGTGGTTAGCACTGCTGCCTCACGTCGCCGAGGACCCGGGTTCGATCCCAGCTCTGGGTCACTGTCCGTGGGGAGTTTGCACATTCTCCCCGTGTCTGCGTGGGTCTCACCCTCACAATCCCAAAAGATGTGCAGGTTAGGCGGATTGGCCACGCTAAATTGCTCCTTAATTGGAAAATATATATAATTGGGTACTCTAAATTTAAAAAATAAAAGGAAATGCTCCAAGGACCTCTCTAAGTAAATGCAGCATCCCCATCGACACGTGGGAATCGTTTGTCTTAGAATGCACAAATTGGAGAAAAAACATCTGCGAAGGCGCCAATCACCTCGAGTGTCGTACGGTGGAGCACGTGGAGGAGAAACCTAAACAGCGGAAGGAGGGTGCAGAATCCAGAGCCTCCCACCCACCTCATCAAACAGCACCTGCCAAACCTGTGGCAGGGTCTGTACATCCAGGATCGGACTATGCAGCCACCACAGAACCCACCTCCCCAGAGTGGAAACAAGGTATCCTCGACACTGAGGACTGCCCAAGAAGAAGAGTGTCTCAGTCTTTTAGTAATGACTTGGACACAAGCTGCAGATACCAATGTGGGCAGTGTGTAAGCAGATTGAATACAGGTGGAGAGTCACGCCGTGAATGGAAGTACAGGGTTCATTCCCATTTTACCCGTCTTCTGAGACTCCTTTAGTAATAGAAAATCCAGGTAAAACACTTGCAAAGCAATGTTAGATGGTGACTTTCTGTCCACTAAATATACATTGTTACGGGACGCAAAATAGTTCTTGCCAGTACTAGTTTTCCTTTTTATTCTCTTCTGGTAGGAAAGCAGCTTCAGTCATTGCAAAGTACCCAACCAAGATCAAGAGCGGTGCAGAAGCTAAAAAGCTGGTAAGCACTTTCATCGCTGAAACCATTTTTTAAAATAACTTTTAAAAATGATTTACACCTGAAATATATTTGCGTGCCATACGTTAAATGGTTTGAAGTGAAATGAGGTGTACATGGCCCAAAGAACCATTTTTTGCACAAGGACAAGGAATATAAAGAAAAAATGGAGTGAATTCCAGGAGCAAATTCAGCTTGAAGGGCGTTACGTGGTAGCCATAACCACTGGGAAACCAAACATACTGATTCAAGAAGGCGTACTGGATAAGAATGAAATAATTTCACTCATGAGAGAGGATGTCTGAAAAGGTCAGAAGGCAGTGGAGAATTTTTTGTTTTGGTATCAAAACTTGTTTATTGAATCGGAAATGTTGGAAATTAAGATAAAGAAAATAAATACAAGTCATCAGAAAACATCAGTGACCGTTGTAGGAGGGTTTGGTGGGGGTGGAGGAAGAGGAGGAAAGAAAGCAGCTTCAACGTGGATTCACTCTGCTGGAAATTACACTGGACACATTCTTCCTCATGTTTCCCTTTGTAGATTGGTCAAAACAGAAATTACTTTTTTAATTAAAGTAGTCTTTTACTTCGATCAACTGCATTTGAAATCAAATTGTTCATCCTCTTCAGCCAGATTTAAAAAGGAGGATTGATTTGATTTATTGTCACATATACTGAAGTACAGTGAAAAGTGTTTTTCTGCGGTCGAGGAATGTACACATTACGTGCATAGTAGACACATGGGGAACATTAACCAATGGTACATTGACAAAACAGTGATTGGTTACCGTGCAGAACAGGGGCCAAACAAAGCAAATACATGAGCAAGAGCAGCATAGGGTGCCGTGAATAGTGTTCTTACAGGGGACAGATCAGCCCGAGGGGGAGTCGTTGAGGAGTCTAGTAGCTGTGGGGAAGAAGCTGTTCCTATGTCTGGATGTGCGAGTCTTCAGACTACTGCGCCTTTTGCCTGATGGAAGGGTCTGGAAGAAGGCAATGCCTGGGTGTGAGGGGTCTCTGATAATGCTGTCTGCCTTCCTGAGGCAGCGGGAGGTGCAGACAGAATCAATGTGGGGGTGGCAAAGTTTGTGTGATGCGTTGAGCTGAGTTCACCACACTCACAATCAGTGTCTTGCGATCTTGGACCGAGCAGTTGCCATACCAAGCTGTGATGCATCCGGATAGGATGCTCTTCATGGCACATCTGCAGAAGGATGGCACCGGGGTGGTTTAGCACAGGGCTACATCGCTGGCTTTGAAAGCAGACCAAGGCAGACCAGCAGCACGGTTCAATGCTCATACCAGCCTCCCCGAACAGGCGCCAGAATGTGGCGACTAGGGGCTTTTCACAGTAATTTCATCTTGACACTACTTGTGACAATAAGCGATTTTCATTTCATTTCACCTGGCCCAGGTAGAAATAGATGAAGTGTTTTGTTTCATGAGTCACATAGCTGCCAAAGTTTCTACCCACGATACAATGCCGTGTGGGGTTGTACTTTTTGTCAAATTCTTTCTTGATGTAAGCTGCTACGTCTTTTTCAATATTGTACTTCTCTAGTGCCTGGGTAGCACATTCCACAGCTTCCTGCTGCATGTCTTCAGACATGTCAGCATTCTTAATGACAGCTTTTCTTTCAGACATGGTTTTACTGGTTGAACAAATCCCCGCCGAAGGTCAGTGAGCAGCGCCACTCGGGGCTCTCCTCAGCCTGGTGCCTGCCTTGCCTGCTCCCCCCATGCAGCCGAATCACAGTGGAGAATTTAAGGATAGAATTGAGAAATAGAAAAGATTTTGGGCTGTAATAGGAGCTGGCAGTGGCCCTCCAGTCGCAGCCGAGTGCACAGATTGGACAAGCATGTAACAAAAGGTGGAACGTTTTTCCCCCCCCTGAGCTTTCACATCGATTGCAATCAGCAAACCAGCACGTGTGAGAAAGTGAGTGAATTTCTTGGGTGTCTGGGATAGCTTTCATTCTGCTTGGGGACTTCAATGCCAGGGTCGGAAAGAACTCCGAACTCTGGAAATGGACCATCGAACAGGAAGGAGTTGGGAATTGCAGATCCCACCAGGGTTCTCCTGCTCGCCAAACGTGCAGACAAAGTGCAGTCTGGTGCAGACCACCAGCTTGTCATCACCAACACAATTCTGCCAAAAAGACGGGCTTCACGGCAGCACAGTGGTTAGCACAGTTGCTTCACTGCATCAGGGTCCCAGGTTCGATTCCCGACTTGGGTCACTGTCTGTGCGGAGTCTGCACGTTCTCCCAGTGTGTGCGTGGGTTTCCTCCGGGTGCTCCGGTTTCCTCCCACAGTCCAAAGATGTGCTTGTTAGGTGAATTGGGCATTCTGAATTCTCCCTCTAGGCACCAGAATGTGGCAACGAGGGGATTTTCACAGTAACCTCATTGCAGTGTTAATGTAGGCCTACTTGTGACAATAATAAAGATTCTTCTTATTAAATATTGCGAACATATTGGCTGCCTATTTAGAAAGAGAAGACCAAATGGGTTATTCCAATACAATGCAATTAAGCTACAGAAAGCTGAAGCCTGCAACTTTTATACTTGAAAACAAATGCAGATTGGAAGACCATAATGAGCTGGATCATGGGTTGTAGCACTGCATTCACCTCCATTTCTTCCAGCAAGGTCAAGTTCATCATCTCCAGCATGCCACGTTGAGGAGAAGATGGTGGAACTCAAATCCTCTCTCTTAAACAGAGAAACAAAAGACAGGCTGAATAAGTCAGCCCGACCAATCTTTGTACACACTCCTGCCAATTGCAGAGCGCCAGACAGAAAGCTCCTCCGGTTTGCCGAGTACGCGTTAGCTCAATGAACATGCTGTTAATTCTCTCTCACCTCCATTTCCAATAGGATGGAGTCGGTGACAGGATTGCAAAGAAGATCGATGAGTTCCTGACAACGGGGAAGCTGCAAAAATTGGAAAAGGTGCAGTGTGCATTTCTCTGGACTTCAAGGTTACAATTCACCTCTTTAAATTTAATTATTGACGGGTTGAGTGATGCTTGACATCAAAATAGGAAATTACATCACCTTTGAAGAGGTCACCATTGGCTACGTAATCTTCTTTCACCACATGTTCTGATATTTCAGGTATCCTGGCTAATATTTATCCCTCGCCCAACATCCTGAACATATTGGGCTGGATTCTGCAAGCATCGGGAACTCCATTACCAGGGGCTGGGGGGATCCAGGATCGGCGCCAGGCATGGGCAGCATGGTAGCATTGTGGATAGCACAATTGCTTCACAGCTCCAGGGTCCCAGGTTCGATTCCTGCTTGGGTCACTCTGTGCGGAGTCTGCACATTTTCCCTGTGTCTGCGTGGGTTCCCTCCGGGTGCTCCGGTTTCCTCACACAGTCCAAAGATGTGCAGGTTAGGTGGATTGGCCACGCTAAATTGCCCTTGGTGTCCAAAATTGCCCTTAGTGTTGGGTGGGGTTACTGGGTTATGGGGATAGGCTGGAGGTGTTGACCTTGGGTAGGGTGCTCTTTCCAAGAGCCGGTGCAGACTCGATGGGCCGAATGGCCTCCTTCTGCACTATAAATTCTATGATAATCTATGCTCCGGTCCCCTGCTGGCGTTGGGATCGAGGATCGCGTCCTGCGCCAGTTGGAGGATGCAAATGGGCTATTAGGACACATTTGCCTCCTATTAACGGGGCCATACAACATAGTCATTGGGCCCTCGTGATTCTCCAGTCCTTTGGGCCGGGAATCATAAGAGCGAGAATTGATGCAGGTCTTGTCACGCGTAGTCCTGACGCGGTGGGCCAATGGGGTAACTCTTAATGGGAGTTGCCCCCAAAGTCCATCGGAGGGCCACTCCCTCCCCAACAATGCAAGACGTGCCCACCCCACCCTACCAGACCAATCCCCTCCCACCAGAGATCCCATAATTAAAGACCCCCACCAGAACCCCCCCCCCCCCCAATTAAAGAGACGCCAACCAGAGACCACCAATTAACCCCTACCAGAGACACCACCCCGAACCGGCAGAGGGGGCAGCACCTGTCAATTCCTGGAAAGAGAAAACCAGTTTAAACCCCACTCAGATCTTTGATCTGCAAGCCATTCGTACCTTCTTCTGTCATATTGATTTTACTAAGCTGTGATTGACAGCTTCCACTCTCATCGAGGTGGCTGCATTGTTTAATTCATATGCTTGAGTGACTTTGAAATAGTGTTTTTAAACATCAAGCTCTGATTGACAGCTCCTGGACCACATTAAAAAGAGTTAAGGGCTTTCTATTAGTTTCACAGCAGACTACTTCAAGTCTCCGTGGTCGCCTCTTTAATTAGGGGGTCTTTGGGGGTTTCTTTAATTAGGGGTCTCTTACGGTGGGGAGGGTGTAGAGTCGGGTCACCCCCGTACTGTCGGTTTGTGGGGGGGGGTTGCTGAATTGTGTTGCGGGAGGCCCAGCTGCTGGACCATGCTATCGGGCCTCCCGCTCACCGTGATGGGAATCCCATTATCGGCAATTCTGGAGGTGGAGATCTCTCGGGGCCTTCAGGCGGTGTTGGGGATTGGGCATCACAGAATGATCGCAAATCTGGTGTAGTTCAGCTCCGGTGGGAGAAAGTCATCTCCAGACGGAGAATCCTGGCCATTATTTGGTCATTTCCCCTTCTCTTGCTATTCATGCAAATTGGCCACCGTATTCCTATGTTACAACATTGATTTTTTAAAAAAATATATTTTATTGAAAATTTTTTCCAAACAACAATTTTTTCCCTCTTACAAAGCAAACGTAACAGTAAAGAATTTTTTTTAACAATACACAAATAACTAAACCCCATAATCTCTTGACATAAACTAAACTAAACCTTGCTCCCGTTATGTGTGCTCTATGTAGCACCTTAAATTGAATCAGGCTAAGCCTGGCGCATGAGGAAGAGGAATTTACCCTGCTTAGGGCATCAGCCCACATACCCTCCTCTATCTCCTCCCCTAATTCTTCTTCCCACTTTCCTTTTAGTTCGCCCACCGACTCCTCCCCCTCTTCCCTCATCTCTCAGTATATCTCTGACACCTTGCCCTCTCCGACCCACACCCCTGAAAGCACTCTGTCCTGAATCCCCTGTGTCGGGAGCAACGGAAATTCCCTCACCTGTTGTCTAGTAAACGCCCTCACCTGCATATATCTCAAGAAGTTTCCCCGGGGCAACTTATACTTTTCCTCCAATGCTCCCAAGCTCGCAAAGGTCCCATCTATAAATAAATCTCCCACCCTCCTAATTCCCAACTGGTGCCAGCTCTGAAATCCTCCATCCATTCTTCCTGGGGCGAACCTATGGTTGTTCCTAATTGGGGACCCCACCAGGGCACCCCGCACCCCTCTCTGTCGCCTCCATTGTCCCTAGATATTCAATGTTGCCGCCACCACCGGGTTCGTGGTAAACATTTTTGGCGAGAACGGTAGCGGCGCCGTCACCAGCGCCTCTAAACTCGTCCTTTTACAGGACTTTCTCTCCAGTCTTTTCCACGCCGCTCCCTCACCCTCCATCATCCATTTACGTATCATTGCCACATTGGCGGCCCAATAGTAATCGCCCAAGTTCGGTAGTGCCAATCCTCCTCTGTCCCTACTATGCTGAAGGAACCCCCTCCTCACTCTCGGAACTTTCCCTGCCCACACGAAGCTCGTGATGCTCCTGTCTATTTTATTAAAAAAGGTCTTAGTGATTAGTATAGGGAGACATTGAAATACAAATAAGAACCTCGGGAGGACCATCATCTTAATTGCTTGCACCCTGCCTGCCAGCGACAGAGGCTGCATGTCCCACCTCTTGAAGTCCTCCTCCATTTGTTCTACCAGCCGTGTCAGATTAAGTCTGTGCAAGGTTCCCCAGCTCCTAGCGATCTGAATCCCCAGGTATCGGAAGTTTCTTTCCACTTAGAGGCAGGCCTTCTATCTCTCTACTCTGGTCCCCTGGATGTATCACAAATAATTCGCTCTTCCCCATGTTTAGCCTATACCCCGAGAAATCCCCGAACTCCCTCATCATTCGCATAACCTCTATCACCCCCCCCGCTGGGTCCGACACGTATAACAATAGGTCATCTGCGTATAACGAGACTCGGTGTTCTTCTCCCCCTCTAATCACCCCTCTCCATTTCCTGGAGTCTCTCAACGCCATGGCCAGAGGTTCAATTGCCAACGCGAACAACAATGGAGACAGCGGGCATCCCTGTCTTGTTCCCCTATATAGTCGGAAATACCCCGATCTTTGTCGCCCCGTAACTACACTTGCCGTTGGAGCCCCATAAAGAAGTTTAACCCAGCTAATAAACCCATTCCCGAACCCAAACCTCCTTAACACTTCCCATAAATACTCCCACTCCACCCTATCAAATGCCTTCTCTGCATCCATTGCCGCCACTATCTCTGCCTCCCCCTCTACTGGGGGCATCATTATCACCCCTAATAGTCGTCGCACGTTAACATTCAGTTGTCTCCCTTTTACAAACCCTGTCTGGTCTTCGTGCACCACCCCCGGGACACAGTCCTCTATCCTCGATGCCAGTACCTTTGCCAACAACTTGGCGTCCACGTTCAATAATGAAATACGTCTATAGGACCCGCACTGCAACGGATCTTTATCCGTCTTCAAAATTAGCGATATCGTCGCCTCCGACATTGTCGGGGGTAAAGTCCCTCCTTCCCTGGCCTCATTGAATGTCCTCACCATCAACCGGGCCAACAAGTCCACATATTTTCTGTAAAATTCCACTGGGAACCCGTCTGGTCCCGGAGCCTTCCCTGCTTGCATACTTCCCAGTCCCTTAATAACCTCGTCTACCCCAATCGGTGCCCCCAGGCCTGCCACCTCCTGCTCCTCCACTTTCGGGAACCTCAATTGGTCCAGGAACTGCCGCATCCCCTCCTCCCTCTGTGGGTTGAGACCTATGCAGTCCCTCATAGAAGGTCTTGAACACCTCATTTATCTTTCCTGCTCTTCGCACCGTGTCTCCCTTTTTGTCTCTAATTCCTCCTATCTCCCTCGCTGCTGTCCTCTTTCGCAATTGATGAGCCAACAGGCGACTAGCCTTTTCCCCATATTCATACCTCCTCCCCTGTGCCTTCCTCCACAGTACCTCCGCCTTTCTGGTGGTCAGAAGGTCAAACTCTGTCTGGAGTCGTCTCCTCTCCCTGTACAGTCCCTCCTCCGGGGTCTCTGCAAATTCCCTATCCACCCTTAAAATCTCCCCCAGTAATCTTTCCCTTTCCTTGACCTCTGTTTTCCTTTTGTGGGCCCCAATGGAGATCAGCTCTCCTCTGACCACCGCTTTTAGTGCTTCCCATACCACTCCCACAGGGACCTCGCCGTTGTCATTGACCTCCAGGTATCTCTCAATACACCCCCGCACTCTTGCACACACTCCCTCATCCGCCATCAATCCCGCATCTAATCGCCAGAGTGCTCTCTGCTCCCTTTCCTCTCCTAATTCCAGGTCCACCCAATGTGGGGCATGATCCGAAACCTCTATGGCTGAGTACTCAGCTTCTTCCACCCTAGAGACCAACGACCTTCCCAAAACAAAAAAATCTATCCGGGAGTACACTTTATGGACATGGGAGAAGAAGGAGAACTCCCTAGCCCTAGGTCTAAGAAATCGCCATGGATCCACTCCCCCCATTTGGTCCATAAACCCCTTAAGTACCTTGGCCGCTGCCGGCCTTCTTCCGGTTCTTGAGCTGGATCTATCTAGCCCCGGGTCCAGCACCGTATTAAAGTCCCCTCCTAAAATCAAGTTTCCTACCTCCAGGTCCGGTATACGCCCCAGCATCCGTCTCATAAATCCCGCATCGTCCCAGTTTGGGGCATACACATTAACCAACACGACCTCCTTTCCCTCCAGCCTGCCACTCATCATTACATATCTACCTCCGCTATCTGCTACGATGTTCTTTGCTTCAAATGCTACCCGTTTCCCCACCAAAATGGCCACCCCTCTGTTCTTTGCGTCTAGTCCTGAGTGGAACACCTGTCCCACCCATCCTTTCCTTAACCTAACTTGGTCCGCCACCTTTAGGTGTGTCTCTTGGAGCGTAACCACGTCTGCCCTTAGTCCTTTCAAATGCGCGAGCACTCGGGCCCTTTTTATCGGTCCGTTCAGGCCTCTCACGTTCCACGTGATCAGCCTCACTAGGGGGCTACCTGCCCCCCTCCCGTGTCGACTAGCCATTACCTTCTCTAGGCCAGTCCCATATCCCGCCTCCGCGCTCCCACTCGCTCCCCCAGCGTCGCATACCATCCCCGTCCACCCAGTCTTTAGCCATTTCCTTTTGTATTTCCGCAGCAGCAACCCAGTTGTTCTCTCCCCCCCCCCCCCCACCGCTAGATCTCTTTCTAGCGTGATTGCTCCCCCCATATTACTTCCGTAAGTCAGCTGACTTCAACTGACCCCGGCTACTCCTGCTCACTCCTCGACCCCCCCGTGTGGGGAACTCCCATCCACCTTGCGCCTGTCTTCCCGCCATATTCTTTCTGGCGCGGGAACATCCCTTTACCTGACCCGTCTCTTATGGCGCAACTCCCTTTCCCCTCCCCCTCCCCTTCCTCATTCTCCAACTATGTCCCGTCTTTCCCCCCTCACCGGTGCCCACATTTCCCAATGTCTCCCCCCTTCCCAATTTACTTCTCAATTAATTTCAACCATAACATTAACAATAACATTTCCTGCGGCATCAGTCCCTCAGTTCCGATCCAATTTCTCCTCTTTGATAAAGGTCCATGCTTCCTCCGCCGTCTCGAAATAATGGTGTCTCTCCTGATACGTGACCCATAGTCTTGCCGGCTGCAGCATCCCGAACTTCACCTTCCTTTTATGCAACACCTCTTTGGCTCGGTTAAAGCTCGCCCTCCTTCTCGCCACCTCCGCACTCCAATCCTGGTACACCCGTACCACTGCATTCTCCCATCTGCTACTCCGCACCTTTTTAGCCCATCTCAGGACCTCTTCTCTATCCTTAAGGCGGTGAAATCGCACGATTATCGCCCTGGGTGGTTCTCCCGCTTTTGGTCTTCTCGCCGGGATCCGATGTGCCCACTCTACCTCCAAGGGGCCCGTAGGGGCCTCAGCACCCATCAGTGAGCTCAGCATCGTACTTGCATAAGCTCCACAGCCCACTCCTTCCATACCCTCCGGGAGACCCAGTATCCGAAGGTTCTTCCTTCGCGCCCCGTTTTCTAGGGCCTCGATCCTTTCAGTACACTTTTTATGAAGTGCCTCGTGCGTCTGTGTCTTAACCGCCAGGCCCAGGATCTCGTCCTCATTATCTGTCACCTTCTGCTCCACCACGCGGAGCTCTGTCTCCTGGGTCTTTTGTGTCTCCTTGAGCCCCTCAATTGCCTGTAGCATCGGGGTCAGCACCTCCCTCTTCAGCAGCTCCACGCACCGTCTCAAAAATCCATCCTGCTCGGGCCCCCATGTCGCCTGCGCTTTCTCCGCCGCCATCTTGTGCTTCTCCCTTTCTGACCCTTTGGTCGACGATTCCTCGCGCTGCAGCCGCCGCCGCCGCCGGTTTTTTCCTCCTTCGTTGGGGGGGGACTCCCTTCTCACTCACCCCACACCGGGTTACATCGTCAAAAAATTTCCCGTTGGGGCTCTTAAAAGAGCCCGAAGGTCCGTCGGAGCTGGAGCCGCCGAAACGTGCGGCTAGCAAGGCATCACCGCAACCGGAAGTCATGTAACAACATTGATTGCATTTCATAGAATCCCTACAGTGCAGAAGGAGCCCATTCGGCCCATTGAGTCTGCACCGACCCTCCGAAAGAGCTCCCTACCTCAACCCACCCCCCCCCCCCCTCCTATTGTAATGTGTAACCTAACGTAGAAATACTGGTGTGTCTTCTCTTCCTTACTCATTCCCCATGTTTGGCACCACTGCTGATTTACCCCGAGTCCCATCTTTCAGCCTCCTCTCTTACTCGATTTGTAAAAATCATTTTGGTTAGCCAGCTGTACTTCACATTGTCACTTGTGTGTCGAATGTACACGGTGTAGCTACAAGTTGGGCAGTATCTCCATGCAAAGTGGGATTGAGTCATGCATCTTCATTCAGGGACACGATTTTCAGGAATAAAAAATAATATACACTGTGTTCCATTGGAATAACTTTATGATGGATATTCAAGTAGTATATTCACACAAGAAAATCGCTTAAATGGGCATCCATAGTTAATTAATGTTCATCGTCTGTGAAGATGTAATTGTTTGCTAGCGGCATATAATAAATCAGTCTCCTCTGAATTCGGAATGAACTTCTGTGTTAGCATTGTGCAGTTCCGAGGGATATCTTACTCTCTGCCCCTTATGTTGTCACATAGAGTCAATGTATTTGTTGGGGGGGACAGCTCCCTTGAAGTGCCACATATGGACAAAGAATTATTTCTCCACAATCAGGGGGCAGCGCGGTGGCGCAGCGGTTAGCACAGCTGCCCCGCAACGCCGGGGACCCGGGTTCGTTCCCGGCCCCAGGTCACTGTGAAGTTTGCACATTCTCCCCGTGTCTGCGTGGGTCTCACCCCCATAACACAAAAATGTGCAGGGTAGGTGGATTGGCCATGTTAAAATTGCCCCTTAATTGGAAAAAGAATTGGGTGCTCTAAATTTATTTTTTAAAAATCTCCACAATCGGTCATATGTATTTTAAAAATTACAATTTTTTTTGATCAGAATTAATAGCCGCATTTCCCACTGCATAGAATTTCACACCAATGCAACACTGCTCAGATTACAAGCATATGTTCCTATTAAAATTGATTCAGCTTGTCCTTTCTTGTGTTTCTGTGCTGTCATTGTAATGTGGAATCTTCTGTTTTATTTCCTTTCCAGATTCGTCACGATGATACGAGTTCATCAATTAACTTTTTAACCAGGGTGACTGGAATAGGGTAAGCTTAAAAGACGAGAACAGTTAATGGAGCGGAACTTGCATTCTCTGCCAAAATAGAGAGGATCCCCACCTATAGCTCCTGGCTGTATCATGAGTACTCTGAATTTAATCTTGTACAGATGTTAGTTATAGCAATGCCCTAGGTAGAGAACGATGACAGAATTGCCACGAATAATAAGAAATAAATTGTACAGCTTTATTTGCCATATAAAGAAGCTGAATTACAAAAAAAAAAAATAACGATTAGCAAGATATCAATTGGAATAATATTGCACAAAGGACCACTTAATCATGAAGGCAGACAATTGGGGAGTGGATAATGAAAGTTCCACTGCTACCTCTTTATTGGGGCGCTTGAATGACCACAGACAAGTGGAAATTCAGATGTTTCATCTTTTTGGGTTTGGTGTTAAGGTGATGTATTTTTTCATTGCATACAAGTGACTTGGGTGGGAGTACAGTTTGAAGTTTGCAGATAATACAACATTTTACCTAGTAAATAGCAAGGAAGTTAGCAGCAAACCTCAGGAAAACGTATGCAGACGGGTGAAGTGTGTAGGAACATGGCAGAACTGTACATGGATAAGTGTGAAAAGTGGTACATTTTGGGCTAAACAACCTTTTTTGCGACAGCGTCATCTAAATGGTGCTATTTTGAGGAGGCCTCAGGGACCCGAGGCACATATATACAAATCCTTGAAAATGATAATAGGTGGATAAGAAAGCGTATTGAGATATTTGACTCTTTTAAAAATACATTTACTGTACCCAATTCATTTTTTCCAATTAAGGGGCAATTTAGCGTGGCCAGTTCACCTACCCTGCACATCTTTGGGTTGTGGGGGTGAAACCCACGCAGACATGGGGAGAATGTGCAAACTCCACATGGACAGTGACCCAGGGCCGAGATTCGAACCCGGGTCCTCAGCGCTGCAGTCCCAGTGCTAAGCACTGTGCCACATGCTGTTCCCCACCCCTGCCCATCTTTTTGGGTTGTGGGGGCGAAACCCACGCAGACACAGGAGAATGTGCAAACTCCACACGGACAGTGACCCAGGGCCAGGGTTGAGTCACCATGCCGCCCTTATTTGACTATGAATATTGAATACGAAAACAAATGAGTCCTGGCTAGTTAGGCCTCAGTTAGAGTATTGCGTGCAATTCTGGGCACCAAACTTTATGAAGGATGTCAAGGCCTCGGGCGGCAGTGGTTCACGGCGCCGGGGACCCTGGTTTGATCCCAAGCCCGGGTCATTGTCTGTGTGGAATTTTCTCCCCGTGTCTGTGTGGGAACCCAAAGATGTGCAGGCAAGGTGGATTGGCCATGCTAAATTGCCCCTTAATTGGAAAAAAAGGAATTTGGTACTTTAAATTAGAAAAAAAAGAAGGATGTCAAGGCTTTGTGGAGAAGGGAGATAGAAGATTTGTCAAGTTGATGCTGGGAATGAAGGGAGTTCAATTATTCAAAAAATGTCTTTGAGGGAGTTCAATTATGTGCAGAGATCGCAGAAGCTGGGACTGTTCTTCTTGGAGCAGAGGAAGATTAAGAGGAGTCGAATAGAGGTGTTCAAGATTATGATGAGTTTTGATAGAGCAAGTAGGGAGAAGCTGTTTCTTCTGGCAGTTGGTCCAGTGCAAGAGGCCGTAGCTTTAAAATTGGCAAAGGAACTAGAAGGGGGTTGATATTTCTTTCTGAAGGGTCTAGGACAGGCGGTGGAATCAGATTTTCGAAGAACTTTCCAAAGCAATTGGACATGTACTTGAGGATTAATTTGCACCGTTGTGCGGAATAAGCTGGGTGTGGGACTCACCGGGATCAATTACAATCTTGGGGAACTCGCTGTGTGGAGTTTGCCCGTTCTTTCCGTGTCTGCGTGAGCTTCCTCTGGATGCTCAGGTTGCCGCCCAAAGTCCAACAATGCGCCGTTTTGGTGCATTAGACATTCTGAATTGTTACTTAGTCTCCAAGGGTTAGGTGGGGTTACAGGGATAGGGCAGGGGAGTGAGCCCCAATATGGTGCTCTTAGAGAGGCTCGGTGTAGACAGGATGGATCGAATGGCCTCCTTCTGCACTGTAAGGATTTGTTCTTAATCCAGGACAAAAGTTCGGCACAACATCGTGGGCCGAAGGGCCTGTTCTGTGCTGTATTTTCTATGTTCTACATGTTCTAAATTGGTTGGCTCTTTCGAAGTGGCAGAGTAGGAATGACAGCCGTATGGCCTCATTTTGTACGATAAATTCTATGATCCTTGGAAGAAAAACAGGATCCAGTTGTATGATTCATTCTTGTGGTAATAGGATTCTTCTTGTATTTTTAGTATTTTTGGAATCAGTCACTGAGAGCGACAAAAGCAAAATACTGCAGAGGCGCAAAATCTGCAAACAAAAGCAGAAAAAGAAGTGGGTCAGGTAGCGACTGTGGACGGCATGGTGGCACAGTGGTTAGCACTGCTGCCTCACAGCTCCAGGGACCCGGGTTCAATTCCGGCCTTGGGTGACTGTGTGGAGTTTGCACATTTACATAGATACATGAAGATAGGAGCAGGAGGATGCCTTTTGGCCCTTCAAGCCTGCTCCGCCATTCATCACGATCATGGCTGATCACCCAACTCAATAGCCTAATCCTGCTTTCTCCCCATAGCCTTTGATCCCATTCTCCCCAAGTGCTATATCCAGCCGTCTCTTGAACATATTCAAAATTTTAGCATCAACTACTTCCTGTGGTAATGAATTCCACAGGCTCACCACTCTTTGTGAGAAGAAATGTCTCCTTATCTCTGTCCGAAATGGTTTACCCCGAATCCTCAGGCTGTGACCCCCTCGTTCTGGACGTTCTCCCCGTGTATGCGGGTGCTCCGGTTTTCTCCCTGTTGTAGTCAATATTTTCCTGCTTCTGTAGTAGAAAGATTCAACAATGCTCGTTGAGACAAAATAACAAGGCTTTATTTACGAAGAGACTGCATGTAGTAATGGCTGAAACTTGAGGTCAGAGAGCAGTTCGTGAAACTGCTGATTCCTTCTCAAGTCCGCGCTTTTCCAGAAAATCAGTTCAGTATTTATACATTATCATTATCAAGATTGCGTGACTACAGCTTAGTCAGGAATTCAATCGGAAGTAGAAACAGAAGCAATGCCTGCTGACCTTATTGGGCTCTTTGTCGCATTGCTCATACCATTATCTTGTCCTTGGAGGGAACATCGAGAGGTCGGAGGAGACTTATTTCTTCCTGACCTTATCTTGTCTTATTCCTATGGCCCTGGGTTAGGACGAGTTAGTCTTATCAGGAGTTGCCGAGGTCCGGTATTTTGGAATGGCTTGACCTTCTCTGATCTTATTCATACTTCAAGTTATGCAGAGTCGGCCTTATTAGTCTTACAGGGGTCTGAAATGGTTAGTGCAGCATTTCTTACATTGTATCAAATATTTTGACCAGTCTACCCATTGACCAGTTTTCCCATCATGCCATTACTTTATTCGTACCATATCACATCCCAGTCCAAAGATGTGCAGGTTAGGTGGAATGGCCATTGCCCCTTAGTGTCCAAAAAGGTTAGGTGGGGTTACGGGGATAGGGTGAAGGCATGGGCTTAAGTAGGGTCCTCTTTCCAACAACCGGTGCAGACTCAATGGGCCGAATGGCCTCCTTCTGCACTGTAAATTCTGTAAACGAGTCAGCAAACATTTCTGGTCTTAACGCCCATTATGAGGGAAGGGTTTTCGTATACAGTGATGTGATTTTTAAAAAATATCTTTACGACACTTCTGACCGTAATTAGGGGGTGCCATGGAGATGAGAATCTCGAGGAGAATGTAAAAAGTAGTGGACTTTTTTCTCTCTCTATTCATTCACGGGATGTGGGTGTCACTGGGTCACCACCCCTGAGGGCATTGAAGAGTCAACCACATTGCTGTTGGTCTGGAGTCACATGCAGGCCTGACCAGGTGAGGATGGCAGATTTCCTTCCCTACAGGACAGTAGTGAACCTGATGGGTTTTTACGACAGTGGTTTCATGCTCATCATCAGACTTTTAATTCCAGATTTTTTTGCTGAATTCAAATTTCTCCACGTGACCAGGCGGGTTTCGAACCTGGGACCCCAGAGCATCACCCAGGGTTTCTGGATTATTAGTCCAGCCTCCTCCTCAAGACTGAGATAGAATAAAAAATGAAAAGCGTGGCACGTTTGAGCATTAAGTGTCAGTTCTGCAGCACACAGTTTCAGCTGTCTATTTTCATTCAGCTTTATTTTGTCCAGTGTTCCCCAGGAAGTATCTGAAAAGATGGGAAACAATCTTGGCAGAAGCCTTTTGTCACCTTCTGATGGTCATCTAGTTCCTTTAAAAAAAAAAAAAAGAGCTGCTTGCATTCATTCAGAGCCCTAAAGTTGGGGGGGGGAAAACTTATTCCAAAAATACTTCCCAAGACAAAACATTGAGATGGAGCCAAAAACCATTAGTGAGATGAACACAAGCTTGGTGTAAGAGCTGGGTTTGAAGGTTGGTTTGAAAGAAAAAGAACTACGTGAAGAGGTTTCGGGAGGGAATTTGAGAATGTAGAGCAGAGCTGGCTAAAGTGTTAACAGTGGGGTTGTGTCCGATACACAAGAGTCCAGAGTTGGAAGGCAACATAGATTTGGACGGGTTGTAGGGCAGACAGAGGTTGGCGAAAAGAGAACCCTTAAAGGAATCTAAACACCAGGCTGAAAACCTTGAGATATCGGGGGAATGGAGAAGAGTTTGAAATGGATTTATGTTTACCAAGCTTACAATTGAAAGGCCCTTGTGAAATAAGTGCAGTTTAGCTACATCATCTTGGTTCGATGTAATATTTTGGATGTATTGGTCACGAAGCGGATGCATCCATTTGCAGGCAGGGTAATCTCCTGTATTTTTAGATGTACTTTGACCTCCGAGAGCTGTTCTGACGTATGTTTCCATCCTACAGGCCTGCGGCTGCAAGAAAATTTGTGGAGGAGGGAATCAAAACCTTGGATGGTATGTTTAGTGAAATCTCTCCAGCCTTTCTGTCAAAATAGTAAACATTTTGAGTTTTGTAAAGTTATCCATAAAGCTAGCTACCCAATAAACTGGCACGCGTTTGAAAATATTGCGTTTGATTCTCTACCATGCAAAACATGCTTTTCAAAAGGGTGTATGTTTCGCTTGATATATACTTTGGTATTCTGTTTACTGATAAGGTATCTAGGGCCATTTATGGAAAATGCATGCCATTGTACAACTATTGTGTGTGTATAAGGTGCAAAACAAATTGCTGCTTATGCATCCATCTCCTGTGTTGGCATCTATATAAATGCTGTTCGCTGCATCTGCATGCTGGAATACATTGTGGACGAAACTACCAGCCAGTGAGCATCTTTGCTTCATGGCCCTTTTCACTTTTTCCCCCTCTCCTCTTGACAGTTAAACATGCACTGTGAGGCGGCACGGTGGCGCAGTGGTTAGCACTGCTGCCTCACGGCGCCGAGGACCCGCCTTCGATCCCGGCCCCAGGTCACTATCCGTGTGGAGTTTGCACATTCTCCCCGTGCCTGCGTACGTAATGCTGCCCGTAATGTCATTCTTTCTGATTTTGTACATTTCTATTAAATCTCCTCTTAAAATTCTCTGCTCTAAGGAGAGTTATCCCTGCTTCCCTAGCCCCTGCACATTACTGATGTCCCTTGCCCTGTCATGTGAGGGTACCTTTAAGAAATGGGTGTTTATAAAATAACTGTAGTGGGTGCACCTTTAAGAAATGGGTGCTTGTCAAATGGCTGCAGTGAAGTCAGAGAGTGGGTGGAGCTGGGCTGTCTCTGCTTTTACTTTTGCTTTGGGCTGTCTGCTAAAGGGTGTTTTAGTTTTGTTTTGAGAGCTGGATAGCTGCAGGCAAAGCAAGCGGCTGTGTAAGGATCTCTCTCTGCAAACTAAATGGAATGAAAATCGCTTATTGTCACAAGTAGGCTTCAAATAAAGTTACTGTGAAAAGCCCCTAGTCGCCACATTCCGGCACCTGTTCGGGGTGGCTGGTACGGGAATTGAACCGTGCTACTGGCCTGCCTTGGTCTGCTTTCAAAGCCAGCGATTTAGCCCTGTGCTAAACCAGCCCCTGTCTAAAGACTGTCTCCCGATCATTTGAGGATTTCAAAGTGCTGACTGCTCTCAGTAGAGAATTTGAATCTGATCTCTGTGTTAAAGAGGGTATTTGTCTTATGGATGTTGCAAGGAAAGATTAAGGATTAGTTCTACATAGATACATAGCAGATGGAGCAGGAGGAAGCCTTTTGGTCCTTCGAGCCTGCTCCGCCATTCATCACGATCATGGCTGATCATCCAGCTCAATAGCCTAATCCTGCTTTCTCCCCATAGTCGTTGATCCCATTCTCCCCAAGTGCTATATCCAGCCGCCTCTTGAATACATTCAAAGTTTTAGCATCAACTACTTCCTGTGGTAATGAATTCCACAGGCTCACCACTCTTTGTGTGAAGAAATTTCTCCTTATCTCTGTCTGAAATGGTTTACCCTGAATCCTCAGGCTGTGACCCCTGGTTCTTGACACCCATCATTGGTAACATCTTCCCTGCCTCTACCCTGTCTAGTCCTGTTAGAATTTTGAAAGTCTCTATGACACCCAGGTCCCGCTGCACACTCCCCTCTCTCAATTTACAACCATTCAGGTAGTAATCTGCCTTCCTGTTTTTGCTTCCAAATTGAATAACCCCACACTTATCCAAATTATACTGCATCTGCTATTGATTTGCCCACTCGTCCAACCTGTCCAGATCTTGCTGTAGGATCCTTGCATCCTCGTCACAATTCACCCTCCCACCTAATTTGGTATACAATATTGTATCTGTGGGGATTATTGGTGTTGATGGTTGTTAAGATGTTTACTGTGGGTTTATAAAGTGTTAACTGGATTTCATAGAATAAACATTGTTTTTGTTTGAATGTACTTTAGCTCTCTGTTGCATCACACCTGTAAAGTAGGCCCTTGTGCTCCCCATAACCACAATCTATTCAAAGTTATGAGTCAGGTGAACTCCATGATACACTTTAGGGTTCTCTAACCCCTGGCCCGTAATAGCCCTGCTATCCTTATAGTAAATCTCTTCTTCGTCCTCTCCAAGGCATTGACATCCCTCCTGAAGTATGATGGGCAGAATTGAGCACAATGTTCTAATTGCGATCTAACCAGCGATTTGTAAAGGATTAGCGCAGCCCCATTACTCTTTAACTCTACTCCTATTTATAACACTCCGGATGGTGGGTTTTAACAGCTTTCTCAACTTGCCCTGCCACCTTCAAAGATTAGTGAATGCACAGCCCTAGTTGTCTCTCTGCCTGCATCCCCTTTTAAAATTAAATCATGTAGTTCATATTACCTCTCCTTATCCTTCTTTCCAAAATGTCTCACTTCATAGGAGAGACAGTGGCATAAAGTGGATGGTGTCACAAGACTGGTAATCGAATGCCCTGGTGGCATTGCGCTCAGATCCCAGCATGGAATTTAAATTAATGAGAGGACCAAAATACAGAATCGAAGTTAGCCTCAGTAACGGTGACTGTGGGCAGGATTCTCCGGCCTCCCAGCCATGTGTTTCTCCCTGGCAGGAGGCGGCAGTGGATTCTCTGCTCCCGCCGCTGTCAATGGGAATTCCCTTTGTGCCCACCCCTCACTGCCGGGAAACCCGCTGGAGGGGGTGCGTTGTCGATGGAACCAGAGAATCTCGCAGGTGTGAATGGCCTGTGACAACGATCCGATTGTCATAGTCCTTCACGTTGTTATGGGCCAGGGATTAGAGAAACCCAAAGTGTATCATGGAGTTCACCTGACCCACAACTTTTAATAGGTTGTGGTATGGGGAGCACACGGCCCACTCTACAGGTGTGGGACAGCAGAAATGGAAAAGTACTTTTTAAAGCAAAACAATGTTTATTCTATGAACTCAAGTTAACCTTTTTAAAACATACAGTGAACATCTTAGCAACCATCAATTCAAATACATCCCCTAAAGAATACAACACTAAGTAATCCTTTAAGCTTTCCTTTTAACATCCATACAACTTAAAAACACCTTTTAACAGAAGCACATTAGGTTTATATTCACTCCTGAGAACATTTATAATTCTGAATTCACCAAATGATCAAGAGATAGTCTTTTGATGGCAGAGAGATCAACAGTACACCTGCTCTGTCTGGCTTCAGCTCCAACACTGAAAACGAAACTAAAACACACCCTGCAGCAAACAGCCTAAAACAAAAGTAAAAAGCCGACAGCCCAGCACCATCCACTCTCTGACATCACTGCAGTAGTAAACACCCATTTCTTAAAGATACTCTCACAACAGATATTTATAGACACACCCATTTCTTAAAGATACTCTCACATGACAACGTCCTTCATTTACAAGAATGATCCCTGGAATGAAGAACATGTCGTATGAGGAACATTTGAGGACTCTGGGTCTGTACTCGTTGGAGTTTAGAAGGATGAGAGGGGATCTTATTGAAACTTCAAGATACTGCGAGACCTGGATAGAGTGGACATGGAGAGGATGTTTCCACTTGTAGGAAAAACTAGAAGCAGAGGGCACCATCTCAGACTAAAGAGACGATCCTTTAAAACAGAGATGAGGAGGAATTTCTTCAGCCAGAAGGTGGTGAATCTGTGGAACTCCTTGCCACAGAAGGCTGTGGAGACCAAATCAGTGAGTGTCTTTAAGACAGAGATAGATAGGTTCTTGATTAATAAGGGGGTCAGGGGTTATTGGGAGAAGGCAGGAGAATGCGGATGAGAAAATATCAGCCATGATTGAATGGCGGGGCAGACTCGATGGGCCGAATGGCCTAATTCTGCTCCTCTGTCTTATGTTCGCTAAGGCCTTTATGGAGGGAAATCTGTCATCCTTAGCCAGTCTAGCCCAGGTCTGACTCAGCTGCAATGGCCTAAAAGCCACTCCATTCAAGAGAACATGCTACCACCTTCCTCATTCCTTGCTATAATTCTGAGTTTTACATCATCTACAAGCTTGTGCCCTTTGTACGAAGTCCAGGTCATTAATATAAATATAAACTGCTTCTCCGCGTAACAATAAACTGTCTCAGGACGGCCCAGTATTAAACTGTGAAATATACTGGCCTCGATGGCTGAGTTACACTATAACTTTACTCATCTAACACTTGGCAATTAAGTTTTTTTTCTATATTTTGAAGTGTAAATGGAGATTAACGATTTGAAATGTGATTTTCTTTTTTTAAAAACTTTTTAGATCTGAGAGAAAATGAACACATACTAAATTATCATCAGCGGATTGGTTTGAAGTAAGTTGTGCGGAGTTGATTTTTCAATATTGGGATGTGATCTCGTCATTGAAAGAAGTTTGTAAATGGTTATTTAACGTCAGCTACAGTGGCATGAAAAACCTGTGGAAACTTTCTTGTTTTGCATTGTTTCTTGGGATGTTTCCCAATGCGGCGTCAAAAGCTAGCTCTAACTTTGGGCAACTGATCTCTGTCGAAATGCTCACCTCTTCATGTGACAGTAACTTGAAACATCCCTGAGTTGCATTGCACTTTTTAAAAAAACATTTGAAAGTTTTCAATGAAATGAAAATCGCTTATTGTCACAAGTAAGCTTCAAATGAAGTTACTGTGAAAAGCCCCTAGTCGCCACATTCTGGCGCCTGTTCGGGGAGGCTGGTACGGGAATCGGACCGTGCTGCTGGCCTGCCTTGGTCTGCTTTAAAAGCCAGCGATTTAGCCCAGTGTGCTAAACCAGCCCCTAGAGACTGGTCATACATTTATTTGAAAAGTATTTTATGGTATCATTGACCCATGCACGGGTGGCATGGTGGCACAGTGGTTAGCACTGATGTCTCACGGCGCCGAGGACCTGGGTTCGATCCCGGCTCTGGGGCACTGTCCGTGTGGAGTTTGCACATTCTCCCCGTGTCTGCGTGGGTCTCACCCCCCACAGCCCAAAGATGTGCAGGCTAGGTGGATTGGCCACGCTAAATTGCCCTTTAATTGGAAAAGGAGAATTGGGAATTTTTTTAAAACCATGCAGAAATATAGTTTGCACCCTGATTAACATTTCCATCGAACTGCCATCATATACGAGGGTCAATAGGATAATTGCACCTTCTTGTTGCCAATCAGAGCCCGTGTACACTTATGGTGTTGTGAAACTAAATTCACTTTCAGTAACTTTAAGCTGACTCTGAAACAAAGTAATGTGGAGGAGGGGGCTTTCTGCTGAGCAATGAACCCACAGATTCTCGCAGCGATGAGAGCTCACACTGAATTTCTGTCAAATGACTCATTCATTCACAACTGTTTCACTGGTCTCCGCAGGTATTTTGACGATTTTGAAAAGCGAATTCCTCGATGTGAAATGGTGAAAATGCAGGTAAGACAGAGGGAGCTGAGCTTGCCAATAACTGGGTAGAGTCTGATATTTGTACAGTTTACACAACTGGGGGGGGGTGGCGGAGCAGTGGTTATCACTGTTGCCTATGGCGCCGAGGACCCGCGTTCGATCCCGGCCCCGGGTCACTGTCTGTGTGGAGTTCGCACATTCTCCCCGTGCCTGCGTGGGTCTCACCCCCACAACCCAAAGATGTGAAGAGTTAGGTGGATTCTTTCCGAATCTACCCTGCCCAATCCTGTTAGAATTTTGTAAGTTTCTATAAAATCCCCTCTCACTCTTCCAAACTCCAATGAATATAATCCTTTTTAAAAAAAAATATTTTTTATTCAAGGTTTTCATAAAATATCAATAACAAAATGAAAAAAAGAACTCAACAGGGTTACGTACAAAACACAATCTAGAAAAGCAACCCCCCATATCCCCCCCCGTACATAAATAATAAATTAACATTAACACCCCGACTTAACACAACAGGTATATACACCCCCTCAGACCCTTCAGTGTAAATAACAAAAACAATAATAAAGTAAACCCCCCCCCCCCCGAGTTGCTGCTGCCATTGACCAATGAATATAATCCTAACTGACTTAGTCTCTCCTCATATGACAGTCCTGCCATCCCAGGAATCAGCCTGGTAAACCTTCGCTGCACTCCCTCCATAGCAAGAACATCCTTCCTCAGATAAGGACCCCAAAACTGCACACACTACTCCAGATGTGGCCTCACCAATGCCCGATACAACTGCATGGATAGCACTTATCTATTTGTAAACAGACGTGCTAGTTGCTTCATGCTGAACACAACCTGCACAGTTGTGAGATGCTTCCTTTCCTGCTGCCAGTCCATCAGGCTTTCATAAAGCTGCTGTCAAAAATTAACATTTACAGAGTCATAAAATAATCAAAGAGTACAATGTAGAGAGATACCATTCACCCGACTTGTTGCTGGGATGGCGCGACTGTCCCATGAAGAGAGACTGGGGAAACTGGGCCTGCATTCTCTAAAGTTTCAAAGACTGAGAGGTGATCTCATTGAAACCTACAAAATACTGAAAAGGAGAGACAGGGTCGACGTGGATAAGATGCTTCCCGTCATTGGGGAGTCTAGAACCAGGGCACACAATTTCAAAAGAAGAGAGAAGCCACTTAGGACCAAGATGCGGAGCATTTTGTTTTACTCCGAGGGGTTGTGAATCTTTGGAATTCCCTATCCCAGAGGATGTGGAAGCTCAGTCATTGAGCGTGCTTGATGTGGTCGTTGTCAAATATCTAAGTGCCAGTGACAAAGGTATATAGAGTTCGTGTGGCAAAAAGGAATTGAAGTGAGATCAGCCATGATCATATTTAATGCTGGAGCAGACTCGATGGGCTGAATGGCCTCCTCTTGTTCCTGTGTTCCATAACCTCATGCTGGCTGTTTTGCTTTGGAACATGAATTTGAGCAGCTTGGCTATTTGGTGAAAGATGCATCCGTCTTCTGCAATAGGTAAGTTACGCAATAAACAATTAACCGTGGTAATT
This sequence comes from Scyliorhinus torazame, assembly GCF_047496885.1. Taxonomy (NCBI): domain Eukaryota; kingdom Metazoa; phylum Chordata; class Chondrichthyes; order Carcharhiniformes; family Scyliorhinidae; genus Scyliorhinus; species Scyliorhinus torazame. The sequence goes on from NC_092726.1 coordinate 23,485,683, forward strand.
TACACTAAGCCCAGGCCACAGATTGATTTATTCTAAATAGTAGCACCACACAGCAGCTTGAGAAATGTCTTTGGTAATGAGCATACTGTGATGTGCGACCGTATTGCAGATTTTCCAGATTTAACACTCGTAGTTATTGTGATTGCCATTATTATCTTAAATTGCATTTGAATTTAAAATATAAAATCATTAGTGCAGGGCAGCACGGTGGTGCAGTGGTTAGCACTGCTGCTTCACAGCGCTGAGGACCTAGGTTCGAATCCCGGCCCTGGGTCATTGTCCGTGTGGAGTTTGCACGTTCTCCCCGTGCTTGAGTGGGTTTCACCCCCACAACCCAAAGATGTGCAGGGTAGGTGGATTGGTCATGCTAAATTGCCCCTTAATTGGAAAAAAAAATAATCGGGTACTCCAAATTTTAAGAAAATGAACAAGTAGAATCATTAATGCATTGCAAAATGAAGAGTCTTTGCCGACTACTGCTTAAATCTGACGGTGAAGCTGAGCTACTTTTAATCACCGCACATTTCTCTTCATGCCAGTGGAAGAGTTGTACATCACCCGAATGCTATATGTTCTCCACACACAGCTCAAGTTTAGAAGGGCACAATCCAGAAGACCAGAAGACATAGGAGCAGAATTAGGCCATTCGGCCCATTGAGTCTGCTCCGCCATTCAATCATGATTGATATGTTTCTCATCCCCATTCTCCTGCCTTCTCCCCATAACCTCGATCCCCTTATTAATCAAGAACCTATCTATCTCTGTCTTAAAGAACTCAGTGATTTGGCCTCCACAGCCTTCTGCGGCAAAGAGTTCCACAGATTCACCACCCTCTGGCTGAAGAGATTCCTCCTCATCTCTGTTTTAAAGGATCGTCCCTTCAGCCTGAGGCTGTGCCCTCTGCTTCCAGCTTTTCCTACTTGTGGAAACATCCTCTCCACGTCCACTCTATCCAGGCCTCGTAGAATCTTGTAAGTTTAAATGAGATCCCCTCATCCTTCTAAACTCCCAACGAGTACAGACCCAGAGTCCTCAACCACTCATCACATGACAAGCTCTTCATTCCAGAGATCATTCTTGTGAACCTCCTCGGGACCCTTTCCAAGGCCAGCACATCCTTCCTTAGATACGGGGACCAGACCAGGTGCCTTTTGTACATTAACTGAATATATCATGAAAATGTCACGTACTTCCTGCTCCACTTCACCGAAAGTTGGACTTGGCGTCCTTTCCCTACCTTACCTTACTTGTACTGGTGAAATTGGGAATTTACTGTTGGCAACTGTGCGAATTGCAGCATCGCATTCTGAGGCACGAGCAGCACCTCTTCACTATGCACTCCACTGCCTCTTGCAAATGGTAACTATTTTTTGCCTGTCTTGACTCTTTAGACCATCGTTCTGGAGGCGGTACAGAAGCTGGATTCAAAATTCGTCGCCATCATCTGTGGCAGTTTCAGGCGAGGTTGGTACATGTTTTGATCACCTTTATTCATTTAACTGGCAACTCTCTTGGACGGGCAACTGGAAGTGCCTCCTGGAATGGACTGTAAAATGAATGAAATGTAAGATAGGTTGAAATATCAGGATTGTAAAATGGAAGTCCAGAACATAAATGGAATGGCTTCAAATATATGTTAAATGTTTGCCCACAATAAATCATTTCATCCTCTAAAATAAGGACCAAAATGTTATTTCATTCCCTGATTACTTTTTTAAAAAAAATTTAGAGTATTCAATTCATTTTTTCCAATTAATGGGCAATTTAAGTGGCCAGTCCACCTACCTTGCACATTTTTTTGGGTTGTGGGGGTGAAACCCACGCAGAAACGGGGAGTATGTGCAAACTCCACACGGACAGTGACCCAGGGCCGAGGTTGAACCTGGGACCTCGGCGCCGTGAGGCAGCAGTGCTAACCACTGCACCACCCTCCCCTTATTTATGAGGACTATTATGTATATTAATGAAACCTGGGGGAACTTTTAAAAACAAATAATAATTTGAGAGAGAAAGAAAAGTTGTGAATGGTAGAAATCTAAAATAAAAAGACAAAATTCTGTAAATATATAACTTGTCGGTTAGCATCTTAAAGAGGGTAATGTTTCCGATAAGCTTAGGATTCACTTAAAAACCAGCATGGCCAATCCAACTAACCTGCACATCTTTGGACTGTGGGAGGAAACCGGCACAATGTTACTTGCTGCTTGTCAGCATAAACCTGGACGATTATCCATTTGAATACGGGAACGAACGGTTTCATTTTCTGAGGAGTTGTGAATGGAACTAAACACTACAGTTGTCAACGAACATTTCCTCTTCCGTCGGGAAGGCCTTTGATCAAGCAGTTGAAGATTGTTATGCCTGCGACCTTGCTGAGGAATGCCTGCAATGGTGATCTGGGGATGAGATAGTTGTCCTCCAACAAACACCATCATCTTCCTTTGTGCTAGCTATGACTGGTCAGTGGAGAATTTTCCTCCTGACCCCAGTAACGTCCGTTTTAATTGGGCTTTTGAAGGCCGCACTTCTTCAAATACTACCTTTCCATCCTGTCATTTTCACCTCGTTTCTGGAATTAACCCTCTTCTCCATGTTTGGACCAAGGCTCCAATGAGGTCTGGAGCCAAACTGACCACCAATGAGCAGCTTATTAGTAAGTGACACTTGACAGCGTTGTTGATGACACCTTCCATCACTTTTGCTGACGAATGAGAGTTAGTTGCAGGGTAGTAATTGACTGGATTAGATTTATCCTTTTTGTGGATGGGCCATTCTTGTGCAATTTTCCACATTGGCAGATGGATATTGTACCAGTATTGTAGCTGGTACAATACAGGAACAACTTAGCTAGAAACATGGCGAGTTCTATAGTTTCCCTAAAATTTAAAGTACCCAATTCCTTTTTTTTTTCCAATTAAGGGGCAATTTAGCGTGGCTAATTCACCTACCTTGTACATCTTTGTGTCGTGGGGGTAAGACCCACGCAGACATGGGGAGAATGTGCAAAGTCCACATGGGTAGTGACCCGGGGTCACAATTGAACCCGGGCCCTCAGCGCTGTGAGGCAGCAGTACTAACCACTGTGCCACCGTGCTGCCCTGCATGGCTCGTTCTCGAACGCACGTCTTCCACATTACAGCCTTGGGGTTGTTAGGGCTGTTGCTCTTTTTAACCTTAGTCTATTTGCTCTGTTTACGTCACCTTTGCTCATGAGTCGCCAGGTATCTTTATGATACCGCCACGTGGTTCAAGTTCAGGTTATGATTAATAATAAAGCACACCGCTTAGTAAGGATTAAAACAACGGTCATTTATTATATACAACAAGCAATATTAATCCCCTAATACTACTTTCTATATAACAAACCTATCACTACTGGCCAATACTTAACTTAGGAAGAGCCCACCAGGTCAGGGAACGAATGGCTTGTCCAATCAAATCTGGCCCGCGGGATTCAAAAGGCTGCTACAGGTCGGTGGCTAGGTGTCTCTACTGGATAGCGATCGCTGGATTCAAACTTACTATTGCCGGTGGCTGGTCTTGCGAAGGTCTCGAGCAGGTGAAGAGGAGAGAGAGAGAGATCTGAACTTGGACCCTCACTTTGAGAGGGCCCAGGGGCTTCCCGCCTCCCGGGGCGGCCCTTGACCCTGAGTCCCAAGTGATTGGATTCTGTCCCCAGTCTCTGGGGTCGATGTGTCCAATGGTGAGGCGATTCCTCGATCGGGGGGTGGTCGTTCACCTGTCTTTGTTTCGGCCACTGCAGGCGCCGACAGGTCTGGCCCGGTATTCAATTGCTAATATGTTGCAATTGTTCCCGGGGATAGCCGATTTAACTGTGGATGTCTGAGTAGATGGGCTGCAAACAGTCCTGAATGCAACTGCAAATACCTGGGTTGAGGGCTGTTGATAGCCCTGAGTATCGATCTGGGCTACGTTCCCCAGAGCTGAATATGCAATACTGTCTGCAGCTGCCTGCTTGTGTCTTGTTAGCTGCTTTTCCCAGCAGTCTTTCGGGTTAGCCATTTTAAACTGGGTTTTGGCCAGATTAATCGGAATGCAGCTATTTTACGTGGTTACAGGGCACAGAGGCTTTGTCACATCCGGTGCATTCTGCTGCTTCAGATCAGTTGGCATGACTCAAATTGGCTGGAGACTGACATTTGTGATGGTGGTAACTTCGGCAGGAGGTCACGATGGTTCATCCATTCAACATTTTTGACTGAAGGTGGTTGCAAATATTGTCTTTTGCAATCACATGCTGGGTTCTGCTATAATTCTTTTTTTGGGAAAAGGTATTTTATTCCAAATGTAAGCAACAGCAACAAAACTACACTCCAACTAAACCGAGTTAACTTATTGTACCTTGTACCTATCCCTCCCTCAAATATCATGAACGGCCTCCACCTTACGGCAAACGTGATCTTTTCCAAGGAACGCCCAGTGGCATATCTGACTTCCAATTCAGAATGATTCTTCGCCAGGCAATCAGAGAGGCGAAGGCCGCAACATCAGCCCCATTCCCCTCCAGCAGCTCCGGCACCTCCAGGACCCCAAAGATCGCCACCATGGCGTCCAGCTTCACCTTGGCCCCTACTATCCTCGATCAGCTCCTAAACACCGCCTCCCAGAAGCTCTCCAACGTCTCGCAACCTCAAAACATGCGAACATGATTCGCTGGGCCCCTCCCACATTTCTCACATCGATCCGTTACCCCAAGGGAGCACCCACTCATCCAAGCCCGAGTCATGTGTACCCTGTGCACCACTTTGCTATAATTGTGTCATAAACAATGGCCAATATTGGAGCTGAAAAGGTAGGTGACTGATTTTGATTCCTGGCCATTGACTGGGAAAGTGCAGCAAAGCAAATCATTTCATTGCGAGCAACATTTGTGAATTATTATCTGCCAAATATTTGGGGTGGCGGAGGTGGAGCTAATGTACACTGCGATGTTCACATTCACCGTGACCAGCTAGTCTTTACCTGTTTGCCATTTCTGTGTTTCCGAGCCAGTTAAAAGCAGCATCTGCAGTGCAGATTGAAAGGAGCCCCCTTCATTGTTTTTCCCGTTGTCCCTAGGTGCCGAGTCCAGTGGGGACATGGATATGCTTTTGACTCATCCGGACTTCACTTCAGAGACATTAAAAAGGGTGAGTCCTGATTATATGAAACCCCCTTGCCCGAGAACCACGGTTCTGTGTGTTAACAGATGTGCATGTAACTTTGAATTGGGCAGCTGGCTTTTCCACCTCGAGCATCATTCACTTTGTAACAATGTGTAACATTTGCAGCAATGTGGGGGATTTCCGGTCATGTCATGCGAGAGCAAGTCGGACAAGAGGTAGCTCCCGCCAGAGTCCTGCTTTTTTGATCCTTTTTGCCTGGTGTTCGGGGGACTTTGGTGGACAATCCGGACTGCCCGAATTGTGTAAAGAATTCCTGGTGAATTATGTCGGACTGTGCAGCAATTTGACTTCTTTGACATCTTCACCACGCGTGGAGCAATGTGCGTTCACCAGTTGGTGTGAAACAGACACACCAGCATGGGCCTCTGTTGTGTGCTGTACATTCAATGCAGTACTCCCTATTGTGCACCTTGCTTGTATATTTCTTTACAGCTGAGAATCGAGTACACTATCAGGTGAAATACTCACTTAGTGGAATCATAGAAACTTCCAGCACAGAAGGAGGCCGTTTGGCCCACGGAGCTTGTGTTTGCTCTTTGAAAAACCGGCCCATAGAATCGCGACAGTGCAGAAGGAGGCCATTGGACTTATCAGATCTGCACCGACCCTCTGAAAGAGTACCCTACCTAGGTCCACTCCGCCGCCCCATAACCCTGTAACCCCCATCTAACGTTTGGACACTTAAGGGGCGATTTATCGTGGCCAATCCATCTAACCTGCACATCTTTGGTCTGTGGGAGGAAACCGGAGCACCCGGAGGAAACCCACGCAGACACGGGGAGAACGTGCAAACTCCACAAAGTCACCCAAGGTTGGAATTGAACCCAGGTCCCTGGCGCTGTGAGGCAGCAGTGCTGACCCCTGTGTCACCGTGCCACCCCCAGTCATTCTCAACCCTATGCTCCTGCTTTTGACTTTAATCTCATATTGGACTTGCCAGAGGGGATACATTTTCTCTATCGACTCTTATCAGATCATCATCTTGAAATGGGCGAATCGGTCGCTGCTTAACCATCTCTGTTCACCAACTGAGACTTAAACAGTGATAAGTAAAGTTCAAGCTTTTATATTCTATTCCCCTATTTTAAACCCAAGTAACCCTATCTCAAGCATTCAGTAAAACTCCTTGGTGTGCAGATCTCTTTTTAATTTGCTTACAAGACAATGATGCCTGATGGCAACAGTCATGGACCTCTAGTTCCACAAGTACAATCGCAAATGACTTGTCGGAGGAAGATAAGGAGCCAAGGCAGCCTGTTAGAGAGCCAACATTTTTCCACACAGTGCAGCACCTAGTGGGTTGCGTTGCAATATCAATGTGCCAAATGGCTACTTGTTCCCTATTTCCCCTGCCAAGTAAGACAAGTGGCGAGTGGGAGAAGCTCCGAGAAAGCTTGGAAAGATCAAAAGGGAGAAAGGAGAGGGTGCGAGTGGAAAGTAAACCTTTACATTTGTCATTTATACATTTGTGTTTACCTGGAGAGTGGCAAATTAAAATCATAGAATCATAGAATAGAATTTACAGTGCAGATGGAGGCCAATCGGCCCGTCGAGTCTGCACCGGCCCTTACAAAGAGCACCTTACTGATGCCCACCTATCATTAATAATACAATACGTATCTGCCCTATCCCAGTAACCCCCACTTAACATTTTGTGGACACGAAGGGCAATTTGGCATGGCCAATCCACCTAACCCGCACATCTTTGGACTGTGGGAGGAAACCGGAGCACCCAGTAATAATAATCGCTTATTGTCACAAGTAGGCTTCAATGAAGGTACTGTGAAAAGCCCCTAGTCGCCACATTCTGGCGCCTGTTCGGGGAGGCTGGTACCGGAAACCCGGAGGAAACCCACGCAGACACTGGGAGAATGTGCAGACTCCGCACAGACAGTGACCCAACCGGGAATCGAACCTGGAACTCTGGAGCTGTGAAGCAACTGTGCTAACCACTGTGTTACCGTGCTGCCCAGTCTTTTGTCTGGAAATGTTTACCTGCCAGCTTACCATTTTATTTTAAATGATAAGATCTCTATTAGGAAAGTTGGAGCATTATTTTAAGGCAGATTTTAGTTTTCGCAACTGAGTGCTCAGATGAATTGATTCAGCAAATTGTGCTGACCAGATTTTCATTAAACGGTCAAAGTCTTTTAGTTCAAGGTCGTTTTTCTTTTCAATTCAGGAACCAAGGTACAGGGGCAACATCCATGGTGCAGGACACCAGCAAGGTCAGAGGGTAGACCCGAAAAGGAGGTAAATCAAGAGTTAGTCATTTAGATGGCTCCCAGCGTGGGTTTAGAAGCCTGAAGATTGTTTGAAGACAGGGAGACTGAGTGAGGTAAAAGAACTCCACAGATTTATGGTCCCAGAAATGAACTACTTGCAATGGGACAGAATGCAATGATTCCTCTTAAACACCATGCAAATGTCGGGCGGTGGAAGAATATGTAGCACTGGCGGCTTTGGAGCTTCAGAAGAGCAAAATTGGAAGGTTGGGAAGCTATCATAGAATAGAATCATAGAATTTACAATGCCAAAGAAGGCCATTTGGCCCATCGAGTCTGCACCGGCCCATGGAAAGAGCACCCTACTTAAGCCCACGCCGCCACCCTATCCCCTTAACCCCAACTAACCTTTTTTTTTGGACACTAAGGGCAATTTATCATGGCCAATCCACCTAACCTGCACATCTTTGGACTGTGGGAGGAAACCGGAGCACCCGGAGGAAACCCACGCAGACACGGGGAGAAAGTGCAGACTCCGCACAGACAGTGACCCAGGGAATCGAACCTGGGACCCTGGAGTTGTGAAGCAACTGTGCTAACCACAATGCTACCGTGCTGCCCTCTGGCTTGTTGGTGCTGCTTATAGCTGGGGGCTATGAGGTTGTCAGAGTTGGCGGCTTATTCCTCCTAACACTTGGCTTTCTCCCTTGCTCTGTGGGAAGAACATCTCGGACCATTTGATATCCCAGATCCTGAACCTCTTCTTTCCCAGTGGCCACGGATTGTCATCCATCGGTCAACGGATGACAGTTCAGACTGAGAACCCAGAGTGGCTGAAGTTAATCTGCTGCTGTAGCCACGGAGAGTTTCTACTCTGTACGGCTGTGTCTACCAACTGAACCACTGCGGGGGGGAAAGTAGGAGGTTTCAGTTCTTTACTGTCTTATTTGATAGTAAAGCAGCATCCATACATCAGTGATTGGAATGATGGCATGAGCAATCTGGTGGATGGTATAACATTATGAGGGGCATGGATAGAGTTGATGGGCAGGCACTGTTTCCCAGGGTGGAGGGGTCCGTCACCAGGGGCAATAGGCTTAAGTTCCGTGGGGCAAAGTTAAGAAGGGATATGCAAGGTAGGTCTTCTACGCAGAGGGTGGTGAGTGCCTGGAACGCGTTGCCAGGGGAGGCTGTGGAAGCAGATACATTAACGGCGTTCAAAAGGCATTTTGACAAACACATGGATAGGACGGGTATCGAGGGATACGGCACTAGGAAGTGCTGAGGGTTTTGGCCAAGGTTGGCATCATGACCGGTCCAGGCTTGGAGGGCCGAAGGGCCTGTTCCTGTGCTGTATTGTTCTTTGATTTCGCAGAGTAATTGCCCCACTTTGAGATGATAAGCTTCGCAATGGACAAACAGCTTTTGAATTGCTGACTTGAAGTCAGGGTGAATGTTAAACATTGGCGTGTGCGTTAACAGAAATGAGCATTTCTCAGGAAAATTCGACTTAGGAATTGACTTTTGCAAGTTTTGAATGAAAACACCATTATTTTATATACCCGCCATTCTCGCTGAGGCAGAAATCTACTGTCAGACTGTAAGTCCAACTCTTCTATCTTGAAAATAGCACTGTTGAAGATCAGTATTGAGCTTTCCATTTGAAATAAATTGCAATGTGTCCAGACATGAAAGTTGTGGCTCAGCCTTTTCGCCTTTTACAATCTGTAGTTCAAACAACCTTCAGGGTAACTGTAAAGAATCCAAATGATGTTGGATTGAGTATGGCATACATAATTCTGTACCACATTGAGCAGAATCTAATCACAAATTGTTCCTGATATCCTATCGGTAGCTGAATGGCAGTAACTCGGCATTTTGCAGAACCCTGTCCTCGATCATTTCGAAAAACAAGGGCAGCGGGTGCTTGGGACCACCACCTCCAAGTCGCACTTGTACCATTCTGACTTGTATTGCCCGTACTTCATCATTGTTGGTTGCATACCCCGAGACTCCCTGACTAAAAGCACGGAGGGTGTACCTTCACCACCATCCTCTTGAGGGTAGGGGGCTGGGCAATAGATGCTGGCTTTGCCAGTGACAGCCACATCCATGAATGAATGGCAAATTCTTGATGGTCGACTTCACCAGTGGGAGTGACGCCGTAGGTGCAACATTTCCAGCCTCCTCCGGTCTTGTACATAGTGGCAAATGTGGGAACCTAAGTTGAGCATTTTAAGATCCTGCACAAATCCAAGTGGTATTGATCAGCCTTGAGGTCTGAGCCTCGCATGTCCTATGTTTTGTTCATGTGTGGAACGATGTGCCTGGACTACACAGGACAATATTTTTCACTGTACCGCGGTACAGGTGACAAATGTAAATCTGAAGGGAACGTCGGTTTGTCTTGACATGAAATTTCTTGTTTGATTGGCTGACGACCCTTTCATGGTTGTTATTGTCAGAGACTTCTGGTTTGGGCTGTGCATCTGTGTTTCTGACATGGTTTTTCATATTGACCAGAGGGCCTATTGGTCACAGACATCCATCTAGATTGGGCATGAACTGTGCCAGGACTGGAGCTTGGTAACTGGCTGGATTCTTGACTTTTCCCTGTTCTCATCAAGAGATCTCTAAGCACCTCTGGCAATCTCTCTTCCATGATGCATCTTCCCTAGCTGTTTATCAGACTCTCACAGAAAAGGATGTATGACTGAGGCTCTACACCATTAATGCAGAAGTAAATTGTTAAGCAATTGGAAATGAGGAATGCCTTTGTAAAATTGCATCAAACGCACAATCTGGAAGGATTAAATCACCGTCCTCGCTATTAATAAACTTGCGACGAGATGCAAGCCTTGTGCACCCTGTTCCCTGGCTTCAGCCCGCAATCTTGCATTTTTGATTTAGCTGTTACCTTGGCGAAACAGCAGAGGGTACTGTCTGCCCTCCTTGGGACACAGACCAAGGAAAAAGTTGGGTTAACTTCAGCGGAGTGGCAGGGTTGAATGTCGTGACATGTTTGCACAACATCTTAATTTGCACTTGACGTTTTCAAATTTGCAGAAAAGGGATGTTGCAACAGTATGCTTTGTTGTGGAATAATTAAACCAAGGCTAGATACTTTGCTCCAGGAAATAAATCCTGCAAGCAGTGCTCCTTCAGGATTAGTTTTATGCACCTTTTCAGTTGGACTGGGAAAAGGGAGTGGGTTCTTTGTTTACTCCATGTCTTAAACATGGGGGGGAATTCAAAATAAGCTCACATTGGGAGCTGCGGAAACAGTTCAAACCTCATTCAAGAATAACCTGAATCCAGGTAGTATTTTGAAAGCTTATTTAACCTGAACAACCCTCAAAGCTGTGCTTAAATTTGGTACGAAGTCTTACAACACTAGGTTAAAGTCCAACAGGTTTGTTTCGAATCACTAGCTTTCGGAGCGCTGCTCCTTCCTCAGGTGAATGAAGAGGTATGTCCCAGAAACATATATATAGATGTGAACCTTCTAATCTCTGTGTTTCTGACATGGTTTTTCCAATGGAGACTTCATATTGACCAGAGGGCCTATTGATCACAGACATCCATCTAGATTGGGCATGAACTGTGCCAGGACTGGAGCTTGGTTACTGGCTGGATTCTTGACTTTTACCTGTTCTCATCAAGAGATCTCTAAGCACCTCTGGCAATCTCTCTTCCATGATGCATCTTCCCTAGGGCTGTGTTGTAAGGTGTCCCTGGTGTTGTAAGACTTCGTACTGTGCTCACCCCAGTCCAACGCCGGCATCTCCACATCTTAAATTTGGTGTAATACTATTCTCTTCCTGTGAACAGCTCACCCGGAAGTTGGCCAGAGGTTTAAGAATGAATGTGAGGTGATTCACAAACAACGCAACAAATCCTGGGGATGAATTTGGAAATGGGCTGTGTTACCCCAGAGTTTAAACCATTGACTGCTTTTTGAAACAACGATACGTACTGTATCGTATCATTAGGAACATTTTTTAGCTGAATGTACTGGAGACGGGCAGGTAACGAGTGTAAAGTATCGACCTGCCAGAGCCAAAACTTACAAACAGACCAATCCACATAGCTGCGTTCAAAGGGCATCTTGACAAATACATGGATAGGATGGGTATCGAGGGATATGGCACAAGGAGGTGCTGAGGGTTTTGACCACGGGTGGTATCATGACCGGTACAGGCTTGGAGGGCCGAAGGGCCTTTTCCTTCCTATGGCTGTGGATTATTACCGTTGTTTTATTCGGAGAATCCCGACAGTGCAGAAGGAGGCCATTCGTGCCATCGGGTCTGCACTGACCCTTCAAATGATCACTCTCCCCACACAAACCGGCGCCGGCTGTGTTTTCCGACGTCAAATCGATTCTTTGCCCGATTGCCGATTACGATTTCGCTGTCGGGCAACGGAGAATCCCACCCAAGATCTGTGACAGGAGGAAAGGGGTAGACAAGTAAAGAAGCAGTGGATCTAGAGAAGGTGGAATATCGGAATAGAAGAATCATTGCCAACAGCTGCTGTCCATAAAACTGGGAACGAGTGTTTGTGATCTGAAATTGTACGCTGTGTCGCGTCTGGAAGGCTGAAAAGTCCCTTATTGAGAGCTTCAGGGGCATGAGGCAAATTCCAGAGAAATCAGACCAGGAGTAATGCAGAGAATTAAAATGGCCAGTGACCGGGAGCAGTCAAGCTTGTGGACTGAGTGGAGGTGTTCACCCATTCCGTGTACTAGGGAGACTATATCATGAGCAGCGAATATCGTATACAGAATTGCACAAAGTATAAATAAATCACTGTTTTGACTGGAAGGAGTGTTTGGGGTCTTGGAGTGGTGGGAAGGGAGCAGGTGAAAGGGCAGTCATGCCATCCCTGGGCTTGGATAGGAAGGAGAAGGACTGCCGTGGTGATGGAAAAGTGGAGAGAATGATCTGTTTGGGATGTTGAAAGTGGAGGGGAGGGGGTGGAATCATGTTGGAGGAGGCTGAAATGGCGGAGGATGGTTTGTTGAATGTGGAGGTTGGCAGGATGGACGTTGAGGGTGAGGGGAACCGTTCTGGGGCGGAGAGGAAGTGATAAGGGCAGAATTGAGCGAAGGTCCTGTCCACCTCGGTTCAGGAAAACGGAAGGACTGGTGTGGAAGATGACATCCAAACAGTGGAGAAGCCGGGAGAATGGAATCCCAAACAAAGGCAGGGATTATAATTATAGGAGCAGTTCAATTGTCGTGGAACATTCATGGTGAAAGGAGATGGTTCGGCCAGCAAACTGGACACTGTTAAAAGCAGCAGGTGTTGGCGGAGGATTTGTAAATGCGTATCGGAAAAGACTGGACTTGGGAAGATGCAATCGAGTTGGGATAAGAAGATGCAGATTTTCTGAAGCAAGAACAGACTGAAATGGGTCTATTGGGATTCCTGTTTGCAGATCCTGGAAAGGAGTTCGAAGAGGCCTGTGTAGGGTTGGGGAATCTGGAGCCATTGCCATTTTGGTAATGGGACACATTGTAATATGGCACATCAGTGGGCCAAGGGAGGAAAACCTCACACATATTGAGACAATATCACCAGCAGTAAAATGCCTGGGAGGATCATGTGTGTTGTACTGATTTTTTCTGGAATTCGAGATGAAGTAGGTGATGGTCTGGGAAATGATGACTAGATATTCACTGGTGGGATCATGGGCGAGAGAAAATAAGCGGTGCCAGTGGGTGCCGTTCAGCCTCTAAGCTAGAGAGGTCTGTTCGCCAGAGAACAACAGCATAGACATTATTCACTCTGTTAGCACATCATTGCATGTTAACAAAGAATGTGTTTACTGCTGGAAGCTGCTGTGACAGCTAATATCAAACAAAAATTGCAATAATAGTACCCCATCAACTTCACATTAAGCATGAGATGTTTTGGAATGATTTCAAGGCTGTAATTTTGTCTTCAGACATGGGTGGTTCACATTTAGCTTTGAAGTTTATGATATGTAAATCTCTGATGATTACCTGTAGTTGCTTCTGGGTATTCCTTATGCTCAATATAATTTTAAATGCTTCATCCCTATTTTTGTTCAAATTAATTTTGACTGAAGCATCGTGTGTATGCATGACATTTGTGTGTGTGTCGCATTTTTGGGTGGACAAAGCATCCAGGGTGCTTCATGGGTAATCAGTGAAACTGGACAGCAACCCAAAGATGGACATATTGGGAGGTAGTGGGTTCCACGGTTCTGAATCACCGGCAAAGTATGGGTTAGAGTTGGGGCTGATGTAGTGAACTTATTCCAACAAAGCGAAAGATCAAGGACAGGATTCACCGGCACGCCGCGCCTCCGCCGGCAACGGGATCCTCCATACCAGCAGCCGGCCAATGGGGTTTCCCGCTGTGGCCATTCCACGCCATCGGGAAACCCACGGGTGTGGATGCACTACTGGCGAAGCGAAGGATCCTGCTGACGGTCGGTGAAAATAGTAAACCAGTTTATTTACAACTCAAGAGATTAGAAGAGGCTAAATTTTGAGAAGCACAGATTGTAGCCATGTTTGTAAAAGTGAGGTTGAAGGATGGAACTGAGGGATTCTCGAAATGATGTGTACCCTGTCGGGAGCTCAGGAATTATTTTAATAGTTTCCTTTCCTAGATAGCGGAGCAGTACTCAAATCTTCGATGCACTTAGTTGACTGCTGAATTAAAATTCATCAATCTTGAATTGTCATTAAATATTCATATTCATTCTCCTTTGGCTAACACAAGATGGAATTTTGTTTCCAAATTCAAGGAAAGGTGACCGTTTTTGTCAGAAACCGGTTAGAACGGCACAAAATGTATTCTATTGCTGCCTTGTCACGAGGTCCGTTTTAAACTCCTCGAAAAGGATAGAAGGCGTTTACTGCAAATTTAACAAAATCGCAAAGAGATTTGTCAAAGTGTTTTTGGTTGAATGATTCATGCAAGAATATATTCAGCCTGATTTTGGCCTCTCCTTCATTTTTATTTTAATTTCTTTGGTTGGGGGCACTCGAGGTGCAGCAGTTGAGTTCTTTCAAAAGTTACGTTCAGAAAACCTTGATGTTATGTCTAATGTAATTGCTTTGTAACTCCCTTTGTCCCCCCTGCAAATTTACTTTGCAAAAATCTTTGAATCTTTAGTGTGCAGCTCACGGTATCCAATGCAGCTTGCTGAATCAGCGCGATGAGTGCTGTCGCTGGCATAGCAGTAGTGACATGACAAGGAAATTAAATTTCTCCCTGTTATAGCAAAAACTCAGCAAAATAATTGAAGATTTTTATCTTCGCTAACATGGATTGTGTCTGCAGAGAGCATTTTGAGTTGCATTGCACTAGAGAGAAGTCCTAATGATGGCAACAACTTGCAGTAATGAGCATTGTGGCATAGGTGCACTGGCATAGGATGGAGCAGAATTACACCATTTGGCCCATCGAGTGCTCCACCATTCAATACAATCATGGCTGATCTCATCCTGGCCTTAACTCCACCGTCTACCCGTTCTCCATGGGCCTTCAACCCCTTCCCAATTAAAAATCCTCAAATTTACTCACTGTCCCAGCATCCACCGCACTCCGTGATAGCGAATTCCACAGATTCACAACCCTTTGGGAGAAGTAGTTTCTCCTCAACCCCGTTTTAAATTTGCGAACTCTTATCGTAAGACGATGACCTCTTGTTCTCGATTGCTGCACAAGAGGAGGCATCCGCTCCACGTCTACTTTATCCATACCTTTTATTATCTTATATACCTCAATTTGATCTCCCTTCATTCTTCTAAACTCCAGAGAGTATAGACCTAACCTGTTCAATCACTCTTCATACGGCAACAGCTAGATGAAGTGAAAATTTTCCTCCATGATAAAAATGCCTTGTGACTGCACTGATAAATAATATTTATATGTAACGTATACACAACAGCTCTGACATTTGTATTGGGTTTATTCCAGCCAAAGCTTCTCAATCCTGTTGTGGAGTGCCTCGAAGGAATAGATTTTGTCACCAACACACTTTCCAAGGGAGAGTCCAAATTCATGGTAGGTGCCATTTGCCTATTTTATGTCTCTTCTATTTTAACTGTGAAGCGCCTGGGCGGTTTGTTGAAATTAAAGATGTTTCATACACACCATAGGTTTCTACTTTAGTCAAAATTCATTTGGGAAAAAGAATTGCTGTTAAAATAGTCAAGGAATGGATTTCAAATGGATGCTTTAGACATTCATGTGCCTATTGTCTCACAACATTGCTATTTTGGTCATGGGTCACATTGCAATTTAGCTACGTCAGTGGGACAAGGGTGGAACGCCTCCCAAATATCAAGAAAATGTCGCCAGCGGTAAAATTATTCCAGGGTAAAATACCTGGGAGGATCATGTGTTCTATACTCTAGGGTGGCACGGTAGCACAGTGGTTAGCATTGTCGCTTCACAGCACCTGGGTCCCGGATTCGATTCCCCGCTGGGTCACTGTCTATGTGGAGTCTGCACGTTCTCCCCTTGTCTGCGTGGGTTTCCTCCGGGTGTTTCCTCCCACAAGTCCCGAAAGACGTGCTGTTAGGTGAATTGGACATTCTGAATTCCCCCTCTGTGTACCCGAACAGGCGCCGGAGTGTGGCGACTAGGGGCTTTTCACAGTAACTTCATTGCAGTGTCAATGTAAGCCTACTTGTGACAATAATAAAGATTATTATTAATAGTGTGTTCCTCGGGGCTGAGGACCCGGGTTCAAATCTCGGCCCTGGGTCACTGATTGTGTGGAGTTTGCACATTCTCCCCATGTCTGAGTGGGTCTCACCCCCACAACCAAAAGACGTGCAGGTTAGGTTGATTGGCCGTGCTAAATTGCACCTTAATTGGAAAAGAAATAATTGGGTCCTCTTAAATTTATATTTTTTTAAAAAGGAATTAGAAAATTCTACAGTGAGAAATGAGAGATCTTGGGGGGGAAAATAGCGGGGACTCCCCTCTTATCTTATTTCCAAATTACAGTTTTATTTTATTTCTCCGCTCAAATTTCTTTGTGCTTCTAAAGTTGCTGACCTTGACTGAAGTCCAGTTCCACCGGTGCCATTCGCCGTCCGATACCGTAGCTATTTTCATGTCGGGGTGCAGACAAGTGGCTTTGTTATCTGACTCGGAACACATCACAACTGAGGTGATCCTCCTCTTGGCTCACATACGGGAGGGGTACCTGGAGCGATCAGAAGCAAGTACCCTGACTGAGCCGTGAGAAAGGGACCGCAGTTGATCTTTGCTTCATCCCTACTTTTCTCAATAGCAAAATCAAACGAAAAGTCACTATTTTGTGTTTTCAGTGTTTTAATTTTAAATGCAAAGGTCTTGCCTCCAATGCAGGGGAGGTGAATAGGAGCAGGTTCTCCAGCTGGTGTGTTTTTGGCTCTGGTTGTTGGCATACCTGCCATTGCGATCCTGCAATCAAACCCAGGGACTGCTGAGATTAATTGTAGCATTCCGGAGGAACCAGCTATCTTCCTGGTCTGCCAGCTCAGTATTTTGCTGAATAAGCTTGCTGAGGTATCGGGAAGGCCATCCAAATCTAAATTTGATCATTTAGGGGCAGCACGGTAGCACAGTGGTTAGCACAGGTGCTTCACAGCTCCAGAGTCCCAGGTTCGATTCCCGGCTTGGGTCGCTGTCTGTATGGAGTCTACACGTTCTCCCCGTGTGTGCGTGGGTTTCCTCCGGGTGCTCCGGTTTCCTCCCACAGTCCAAAGACGTGCAGGTTAGGTGGATTGGCCATTCTAAAATCCCCTTCGTGTCCAAAATGGTTTGGTGGGGTTACTGGGTTACCGGGATAAAGGGGATAGGGTGGAGGCGTGGGGCTTAAATAGGGTGCTCTTTCCAAGGGCCGGTGCAGACTCGATGGGCCGAATGCCCTCCTTCTGCACTGTAAATTCTCTGATTCTATGAACTGCCTCCTGAAGAAGCTGCAGAGATGGGAGACTTGCGTCTGCGTCGGCCCGTCTTAGCTTTTCGTGGAGCAATGATGGTTTTCAGAAGCCAAAGATGATTCTTTTGGTAGTTATCCCACTGTCTTTAACTTGTCTGACATCCAGTGCTGGATGGGCAGAAGCCTCCCCTAATTAAGTAATGGGAAAATCAAACCGTGGTGTTCAGTCTCCACCACAAACTTCTCTTCCTAGCCACCAGCCCCTTCCCTCTCTGTCAACTAACTGTCTGAGGGTGGACTAGGCTGCTGACATCCTTGGTTGTCACATTTGACTCCAGGATGAACATTCAGATCATGAACCTGGGCTATTAGTAAAATAGCCTATTTCCAATTCTGTAACATCACCTGACTCAGCACAGACATGATGGGCAAAAGGCTTCCTCCTGTGCTCACAGAATTTACAGTGGCGAAGGAAGCCATTCGGCCCATCGAGTCTGCACCGGCCCTTGGAAAGAGCACCCTACCCAAGCCCACACCTCCACCCTATCCCCACACCTCCTCTAACCCTATCCCCGTAAGCCCACCTACCCTTTTTGGACACGAGGGGCAGTTTAGCATAGCCAATCCACCTAACCTGCACATCTTTGGACTGTGGGAGGAAACCGGAGCATCCGGAGGAAACCCACGCAGACACGGGGGAGAATGTGCAGACTCCGCACAGACAGTGACCCAAGCTTGGAATCGAACCTGGGACCCTGGAGCTGTGAAGCAACTGTGCTAACCACTGTGCTGCCGTGCTGTAACCATTCTGTGCCGCTGCCTCACCTTGTTTGCTGCTGACACCCTCGTCCATGCTTGTTCCCTCTCGACTTGACAATTCTAATGCACTCCTGGCCGGTCTCCCACATTCTATCTTTTGTAAACTTGGGATGGTCCAAAGCTCTGCTGCCTGGGTCCTTCCATGCACCAAATCCTGTTCACGTGCCAGCCTTGCACTCGCTGACCTACGATGGCTCCCATTTAAGCAGGGTTTTATTTTAAAAACTTTTGTCCTTGTTTTCAAACCGTACCATGACCACACCCCTCTCGATCTCTCTCATCGTCCCCGTCCCTCAACGTTTTTTAAAAATTATCTGCCGCCCTCTAATTCTGGCCTCTCCAGTATTTCTGAGTTTAATTGCTCTACCATTGATGGCTGTTGATTCCGCTGCCTGCACCCTAAGCTCGTAAATTCCCATCCTAAACCTCACTGCGTCTCTCCTTCAAGACATGACATAAAACCAAGCTTTTGATCTTCAGCGCTGCTGTCCTCTTATGTGACTTGGTGGTCAAATATTGTGCCTTGGGACATTTTTTTGAAAGGCACTATACAAATGCACGTTTTTGCTGTAGGGAAACATCAGACAGATGATGGATCTGATCTTCAAGAAGCATGGTAGCGGGAACTTACATAGATACCATGTGGTGTTGCTAATTTAAAAGAGGAGTTGGAGTTGGGCAGCACGGTAGCATTGTGGATAGCACAATTGCTTCACAGCTCCAGGGTCCCAGGTTCGATTCCGGCTTGGGTCACTGCCTGTGCGGAGTCTGCACATCCTCCCCGTGTGTGCGTGGGTTTCCTCCGGGTGCTCCGGTTTCCTCCCACAGTCCAAAGATGTGCAGGTTAGGTGGATTGGCCATGATAAATTGCCCTTAGTGTTGGATTGGGTTACTGGGTTATGGAGATAGGGTGGAGGTGTTGACCTTGGGTATGGTGCTCTTTCCAAGAGCCGGTGCAGACCCGATGGGCCGAATGGCCTCCTGCTCTGTAAATTCTATGATAAATTCTATGACATTTCTTGAGGAGAGCAAATATTTTCGGAAGTATACTTTCAATAAATACCTTGTCTTGGAATCTTGCTTTAGTTGAAGTCACCCTATCCCCATAACCCAGTAACCCCACCCAGCACTAAGGGCAATTTTGGACACTAAGGGCAATTTATCATGGCCAATCCACCTAACCTGCACATCGTTGGACTGTGGGAGGAAACCGGAGCACCCAGAGGAAACCCACGCACACACGGGGAGGATGTGCACACTCCGCACAGACAGTGACCCAAGCCGGAATCGAACCTGGGACCCTGGAGCTGTGAAGCAATTGTGCTATCCACAATGTTACCGTGCTGCCCAACTCCAACTCTTTTAAATTAGCAACACCACATGGTATCTATGTAACTTCGCCAAACAATTGGCAAAGGGTCTAGCCATTACCATTCTATCAAAGTAATGAATTTCGAAAAGTGTGTCTGAGAATGACGTTGCCTGACGCCCTAATCATGCTGTGGATATTAAAGCGGTTGGCTTCATTTCTCATACCTGACACCTGAGCACAACTAGGAAGCATTTTAAATTCTATTCCTTTCAGTGCCCAAATGAAAGGCTAAACTTTTGCCCAGTTGGTACATTTTCAGAAATGCTCAACTATTGAGAGCAATAAAAAAGCAATCCCTGCAAGATAATCTGTGTACCTTGCCAAATCGCCACTTAAACCACCGTTGCAATGTCCAATTTCATGGAGCAATGGAGGTATTAACATTTAAGTGGCTCTGGTCAGGTCCGCAGATTATGTGTCGGGGGTTTTTGATTGTTCTCGCTAGTGTACGATTTGAAGTTAAGCGTTCCTGCAAGTGTGCTGGCAAATGGGTAACCTCCATTTGACAAAACATTTTACATAACGGCAGTCATCATACAAATAGCTAATTTACACAGGACAGCTTCACTGTGTTTTGTCTGTATCATCACACACCCGTTCTCGGAGCAACGCGGCCTGAAACATGACCGACCACCCATAAAGCTACAATCTTGGGACTTCTTGTGGTTTCCTAAAGACCGTAAATATGCATAAAGTCCATAGGCAGAGTTTGAATGCTCATCAATCAATCTGCAGCCCTGCTCAAAGAGTGCAAGAGGATGCACTTCAATTTTCAGTTTGATCTTTGAAATCAAGTCGGTAATGTTTCGCTTAAATTGCTTCCTTAACGTGGCACTTTCATTTTGTCTTTTCAATCAATGTCGCTCTTGCACCTGAGCTGAGAGAAGTCTTGAACTTTTAATCATGTGTGTTTCCCCCCCCCCCCCTCCTTTTGAAGTATCTTCACGGTATGGCTGAGTATCTGTAGGAGGGGCAGAACAGGGCTGTTTTACACTTCAGATGTTAGTCCATTGATCTTCCTTTCAGATGAGCATAACAACACCTGCTGGATCTGTTCCCCAGCGCCTGTAGTGGCTGAGTTAGTTGACTGTACTCCTCCTAAAGAGGTGTGAAGTACACTTTTTATAAACACCAGAATTAATTTGGGTGTTCAATTGCAAACACAATTACAGTGTCTTGTCGGCAAGGATCAAATTAACCTGTCAAGTCACTCAGCTGAAGTTTTTACTGCTCAGTGTGAACGAGGGGATGGTAGATGTTGACGGGTTCTTTTTATTTAAGTATGTACTCCATTTTACAGTGAGGAAAGATGAATGCCACAAAGTGGGATTTGGTTACAGCTCCGAAGAAGGCCGATTGTGTTTGTGCTGGCTCTCTGCAGGGGTCATTCATAGAAACAAAGAAAATAGGAGGAGGAGGCCATTCAGCCCTTCGAGCCTGCTCCACCATTCATTTCGATCATGGCTGATCATCCAACCAGTTCACGCTGTCCCCCAATATCCTATCATCCCTTCCGCCCCAAGAACTATATCCACCTCCTTCTTGAAAGCACACACTGTTTTGCCCTCTACTACTTTCTGTGGTAGTGAATTCCACAGGCTCACCACTCTCTGGGTGAAGACCTCAGCAGTCCTAAATGGTCTACCCCGTACCCTCGGACTGTTACCCCTGGTTATGGACTCCGCCACCTTCTAGTCCTGCTAGAATCTTTTCGGCCCCTGAGCTCCCTCTTCATTCTTCCGTATAATCCTAACGGACTCGATCTCTCTTCATACGTCAGCCCTGCCATCCCAGGAATCTGTCCGGTAAACCTTCCCTGCATTCTCTATAGCAAGAATATCCTTCCAAAGATGAGGAGAGGAAAACTGCACTCAATATTCCAGAGGTGGTCTCACCAATGCACTGGATAATTTCACAAGTGCCCCCCCCCCCCCCCCGCTCCTGTACTCTAATCCTCTAGCTATGAAGGCCACAATACCATTTGCCTATGTACACAGGATAAGAAACATTATACACACATATTTAGAAGAAAAGGGCACACCCAAACATACCAAAGAAAAGAAAATAGTAAATAGTAAAAAAAAACAATACAAAATAAAATAGTATAACTGGTAGGGTATTGTGCACCAGCTCAACAGCAGCAACTCTGTACAACTGGCAAAATTATTTACAACAGACTTCCGGGTGCGGCGATGACCAGCTGAGTCGCACATTTCGGCAGCTCCCTGTGAAACGGACTTTTGGGCTCTTGATAGGAGCCCCAACGGCAATTTTGACGGCTAAAAACACTGTGCGGTAAACCAGAAGGGAATCCCCCCTGGATACGGATGGAAAAAGGAGAGGGAAGTGGCCAGATTGCAGTGGATCCTTTAGAACAGCGGCAAGGAAGGCAAGCAAAAACCAAGATGGCGTCGGAAGGTGGCAGTTTAACATGGGGCCCTGAACAACAAGAGTTCTTGAAATGCTGTGTGGAAGAGATCAAAAAGGAAATGAAGAAAGAGCTGTTGGCCCCGATACTACAGGCGATCGAAGGGCTAAAGGAGGGACAAAAGACCCAGGAGCGGGAGCTTCGGGTCGTGAAGGCAAAGGCAGCCGAGAATGAGGACGACATACAGGGCCTGGTGGTGAAGACGGAGACGCAGGAGGCACATCAGAAACGATGTGTGGAAAGGTTGGAGGCACTGGAAAACAACGCAAGGAGGAACAACCTGAGGATTCTTGGTCTTCCTGAAGGTGTGGAGGGAGTGGACGTCGGGGCATATGTGAGCACGATGCTGCACTCGTTAATGGGAGCGGAGGCCCCGGCAGGTCCGTTGGAGGTGGAGGGAGCATACCGAGTGATGGCGCGAGGACCGAGAGCAGGAGAAATTCCCAGAGCCATAGTGGTGAGATTCCTCCGTTTTAAGGATAGAGAAATGGTCCTTAGATGGGCGAAGAAAACTCGGAGTAGTAAATGGGAGAACGCGGTGATCCGCGTTTATCAAGACTGGAGTGCGGAGGTGGCGAGAAGGAGGGCGAGCTTTAATCGGGCCAAGGCGGTGCTTCATAAAAAGAAGATAAAATTTGGAATGCTGCAACCGGCAAGACTGTGGGTCACATATCGAGAGAGGCACCACTACTTTGAGACGGCGGATGAAGCGTGGACTTTTATTGTGGAAGAAAAACTGGAATGAGCGGGTTATTAAAAAGAACGTTCGAAAAAAGTGGTGGGGCGAATGTGGGGGGCAAAGAGGGGTTTTATGTACTAATCCTGCGATGCGGTAACTTTTCTCTCTCCCACAGTGGTGATGGGGGGAGGAGGGGAGGTGGAGGAGATGGGGCGTTGGCCATTGGGGGCGGGGCCAAGGGAGAAGCGCGGGCTTGGTTCCCGCGCTATGATAATCATGGCGGGAATAGAGAAGCAGGAAGGAGGGGGCGTCGTACGGTGCGAGCCGAGGTCACGGGGGGAAGCCGAGGTCAGCCAGAGTTTGCTGACTTCTGGGAGCAACATGGGGGGAGTAATTACGCTAGCGGGGGATCTAGCGGGGGGGGGGGGGGGGGGTGGGAGGGGGGAATTACTGGGTTGCTGCTGCTGGGGAGAGGGGGGAGCTGGTATGGGAGAGGATGGGCGGGGGGGCACCGCCTGGGGGAGATACAGCTGCGTGGGAACCAGGTGAGGAGCTGGAAAAAGGTGATGGCTAATCGACAAGGGGGGGGGGGTAGGAAGCCCCCCAACTCGGCTGATCACGTGGAACGTGAGAGGGCTGAACGGGCCGATAAAGAGGGCACGGGTACTCGCACACCTTAAGAAACTTAAGGCAGATGTGGTTATGTTACAGGAAACGCACCTGAAACTGATAGACCAGGTTAGGCTACGCAAAGGATGGGTGGGGCAGGTGTTCCATTCGGGGCTAGATGCGAAAAACAGGGGGGTGGCTATATTAGTGGGGAAGCGGGTAATGTTCGAGGCAAAGACTATAGTGGCGGATAACGGGGGCAGATACGTGATGGTGAGTGGCAAACTACAGGGGGAGACGGTGGTTTTGGTAAACGTATATGCCCCGAAGTGGGATGATGCCAATTTTATGAGGCGGATGCTAGGACGCATTCCGGACCTAGAGATGGGAAAGCTGATAATGGGGGGAGATTTTAATACGGTGTTGGAACCAGGGCTGGATAGGTCGAAGTCCAGGACTGGAAGGAGGCCGGCAGCAGCCAAGGTACTTAAAGATTTTATGGAGCAGATGGGAGGTGTAGACCCGTGGAGATTTAGCAGACCTAGGAGTAAGGAGTTCTCGTTTTTCTCCTATGTCCATAAAGTCTACCCGCGAATAGACTTTTTTGTGCTGGGTAGGGCATTGATCCCGAAGGTGAGGGGAACGGAGTATACGGCTATAGCCATTTCGGATCATGCTCCACACTGGGTGGACTTGGAAATAGGGGAGGAAACAGGAGGGCGCCCACCCTGGAGGATGGACATGGGACTAATGGCAGATGAGGGGGTGTGTCTAAGGGTGAGGGGGTGCATTGAAAAGTACTTGGAACTCAATGATAATGGGGAGGTCCAGGTGGGAGTGGTCTGGGAGGCGTTGAAGGCGGTGGTTAGAGGGGAGCTGATATCAATAAGGGCACATAAAGGGAAGCAGGAGAGTAAGGAACGGGAGCGGTTGCTGCAAGAACGTTTGAGGGTGGACAGACAATATGCGGAAGCACCGGAGGAGGGACTGTACAGGGAAAGGCAAAGGCTACATGTAGAATTTGACTTGCTGACTACAGGCACTGCAGAGGCACAATGGAGGAAGGCACAGGGTGTACAGTACGAATATGGGGAGAAGGCGAGCAGGTTGCTGGCACACCAATTGAGGAAAAGGGGAGCAGCGAGGGAAATAGGGGGAGTGAGGGATGAGGAAGGAGAGATGGAGCGGGGAGCGGAGAGAGTGAATGGAGTGTTCAAGACATTTTATAAAAAATTATATGAAGCTCAACCCCCGGATGGGAGGGAGAGAATGATGGGCTTCTTGGATTGGCTGGAATTTCCCAAGGTGGAAGAGCAGGAAAGGGTGGGACTGGGAGCACAGATCGAGGTAGAAGAAGTGGTGAAAGGAATTAGGAGCATGCAGGCGGGAAAGGCCCCGGGACCGGATGGATTCCCAGTCGAATTCTATAGAAAATATGTGGACTTGCTCGCCCCGGTACTGACGAGGACCTTTAATGAGGCAAAGGAAAGGGGACAACTGCCCCCGACTATGTCTGAAGCAACGATATCGCTTCTCTTAAAGAAGGAAAAGGACCCGCTACAATGCGGGTTCTATAGACCTATTTCCCTCCTAAATGTAGATGCCAAGGTCCTGGCCAAGGTAATGGCAATGAGAATAGAGGAATGTGTCCCGGGGGTGGTCCACGAGGACCAAACTGGGTTTGTGAAGGGGAGACAGCTGAACACGAATATACGGAGGTTGTTAGGGATAATGATGATGGCCCCACCAGAGGGAGAAACGGAGATAGTAGTGGCGATGGAGGCCGAGAAAGCATTTGATAGAGTGGAGTTGGATTATTTGTGGGAGGTGTTGAGGAGATTTGGTTTTGGAGAGGGGTATGTTAGATGGGTGCAGCTGTTGTATAGGGCCCCAGTGGCGAGCGTGGTCACGAATGGACGGGGATCTGCATATTTTCGGCTCCATAGAGGGACAAGGCAGGGATGCCCTCTGTCCCCATTATTGTTTGCACTGGCGATTGAGCCCCTGGCGATAGCGTTGAGGGGTTCCAAGAAGTGGAGGGGAGTACTTAGGGGAGGAGAAGAGCACCGGGTATCTTTGTATGCGGACGATTTGCTACTATACGTGGCGGACCCGGCGGAGGGGATGCCAGAAATAATGCGGATACTTGGGGAGTTTGGGGATTTTTCAGGGTATAAATTGAACATGGGGAAAAGTGAGTTGTTTGTGGTGCATCCAGGGGAGCAGAGTAGAGAAATAGAGGACCTACCGTTGAGGAAGGTAACAAGGGACTTTCGTTACCTGGGGATCCAGATAGCTAAGAATTGGGGCACATTGCACAGGTTAAATTTAACGCGGTTGGTGGAACAGATGGAGGAGGATTTCAAGAGATGGGATATGGTATCCCTGTCAATGGCAGGGAGGGTGCAGGCGGTTAAGATGGTGGTCCTCCCGAGATTCCTCTTTGTGTTTCAGTGCCTCCCGGTGGTGATTACGAAGGCTTTTTTTAAAAGGATTGAAAAGAGCATCATGGGTTTTGTGTGGGCCGGGAAGACCCCGAGAGTGAGGAAGGGATTCTTACAGCGTAGCAGGGATAGGGGGGGGCTGGCACTACCGAGCCTAAGTGAGTATTATTGGGCCGCTAATATTTCAATGGTAAGTAAGTGGATGGGAGAGGAGGAGGGAGCGGCATGGAAGAGATTAGAGAG
Source organism: Scyliorhinus torazame (assembly GCF_047496885.1). Classification (NCBI taxonomy): domain Eukaryota; kingdom Metazoa; phylum Chordata; class Chondrichthyes; order Carcharhiniformes; family Scyliorhinidae; genus Scyliorhinus; species Scyliorhinus torazame. The sequence goes on from NC_092726.1 coordinate 23,511,606, forward strand.
GGCGTCCTGTAGGGGGACTAGCCTACAGGCTATGGTGACAGCCCCATTGCCGTTCTCACCGAGGAACTGCACCACAAGCCCGGTGGTGGTGGCTACACTGAAGATTTGGGGACAGTGGAGACGGCATAGGGGAAAGACTGGAGCCTTGGGGGGGTCCCCGATAAGAAACAACCATAGGTTTGCCCCGGGGGGAATGGATGGGGGATATGGAATGTGGCAAAGAGCAGGAATAACGCAACTGAAAGATCTGTTTGTGGATGGGAAGTTCGCGAGTCTGGGAGCGCTGACTGAGAAATATGGGTTGCCCCAAGGGAATGCATTCAGGTATATGAAACTGAGGGCTTTTGTGAGGCAACAGGTGAGGGAATTCCCGCAGCTCCCGACACAAGAGGTGCAGGACAGAGTGATCTCAAAGACATGGGTGGGGGATGGTAAGGTGTCAGATATATATAGGGAAATGAGGGACGAAGGGGAGACTATGGTAGATGAACTAAAAGGGAAATGGGAAGAAGAGCTGGGGGAGGAGATCGAGGAGGGGCTGTGGGCAGATGCCCTAAGCAGGGTAAACTCGTCGTCCTCGTGTGCCAGGCTAAGCCTGATTCAGTTTAAGGTATTACACAGGGCACATATGACTGGAGCACGGCTCAGTAAATTTTTTGGCGTGGAGGATAGGTGTGTGAGGTGCTCGAGAAGCCCAGCGAATCATACCCATATGTTTTGGTCATGCCCGGCACTACAGGGGTTTTGGATGGGGGTGACAAAGGTGCTTTCAAAAGTAGTAGGAGTCCGGGTCGAACCAAGCTGGGGGTTGGCTATATTTGGGGTTGCACAAGAGCCGGGAGTGCAGGAGGCGAGAGAGGCCGATGTTTTGGCCTTTGCGTCCCTAGTAGCCCGGCGCAGGATATTGCTAATGTGGAAAGAAGCCAAGCCCCCGGGGGTGGAGACCTGGATAAATGACTTGGCGGGGTTTATAAAGCTAGAGCGGATTAAGTTCGTCCTAAGGGGGTCGGCTCAAGGGTTCACCAGGCGGTGGCAACCGTTCGTCGAATACCTCGCAGAAAGTTTGACGGAATGGGAAAAAGAAGGCAGCAGCAGCAGCCCAGGATCGGGGGGGGGGGGGGGGGGGGGGGGGGGGGGGGGAACCAGAAGGACTCTCAGGGTTGTTAATATATACTGTATAGTATGTATAGGTCGTTGCGACAGATAATTATATATTGGACTGTTAAATTATATTTTTGGAGAGTGTTACTTGTGATAAGGCAGTTGCCAATTAGGGCTAGTTTTCATTTTTGTTATTTATTATTTATTCATTTTTTGTTTATAAAATAGGTCATTGTTATTTGTGTTGTTATAATATTGTGTAAAGGATGCACAATGTACTGTGTTGGTTGACCAAAAATTTTCAATAAAATATTTAATAAAAAAAAAAAAATTATTTACAACACATAAGTAGGCGACTGTTTGCGGGAGGGAGGGGTGAGGTAAATATACATTCGGGTGCCGGAGAGACAATTACAGTGGGCAATATTCGAATGGGTTTGGTGTTGTTGTCGCTTGCTTCTCCCGGACGGATCTCGCTGCCGTCTCGCGCTCACCGCCGCTTCTGCCGTTCCTTCCGTCTCTCGTCTTCATTCTCCTCGTTCCCTACTCCTGGAGATGCCATGTTCGA